>NW_027361699.1:12665000-13097500 GCF_039654945.1 Dendrobates tinctorius
TGTGGACATCCACCAGGGGAGCTTCACTGGCTATACTATTCAACGCGATGCTGTCATAAGCCAGGTGATCTCCGGGACCCCCCCCGGTCACGGGACCTCGTAATGGTATTGAAGTCCCCACCGAAGACCACCCATCGGCTCGTAAAAAGAAAGGGCTTGTTCCTCAGGAAGAGACATTTTGGGTCCCACTTGGATTGTGGGCCATAGATGTTTATGAGCCGAAGCTCTTGTCCCCTCAAGAAGACATCTAGGATCAGGCACCTCCCCATTTCCAACTCGGTAACCCGTCTGCATTCCACATCTGCGGTCTTAAAAAGGACCGCCACCCCGCTATACGGCTCAGCCGCAAAAGACCAGTATGAGGGCCCGCACCTCCAATCCCTCCGTGCTTTATGAATGGCCCCCATGTCAGTTATTCTGGTCTCCTGCAAAAATAAAATTTCTGCCTCAATTCGGGAGAAAAAATCATAAGCCGTAAAGCGAGCCGCATCAGACTTTATGCTGGCAACATTAATGGATGCCAGCGTCAACGGGGCGAGTTCAGCCATCATGGGTGATCGGGTTGGACGGCCATCCTCTTCCCAGTATCACCTCCACCTGGGGAGAGGTCGGATACCTTCCTTTTCAGAGAAGCCCCCAACATATCCATCCCCCCTCCCCCGGCGTCCTCGCCCCTGGTTTCCAGGTCTGTCCCCCCCTCAGGAGGAACAGTGCCCCCTGAGGGACGGACTCCACCATCCCCTGAAGGACTCTCTGGTGGTACCCCCGGCCCAGCATCCCCGTCTTGCGGCTCATCATCTGAGCCTCCGAGGACGCTGAACTGGTTGGAGAGATTCATCATAGGGGGGTCAGCGGGCCCTTCCGTGCGCACCCTGATGGTCGGGGGCGGGGGAGACTTTGAAGGCTTGCCAGCCTTCTTCCCCCCTTTTTGCAATTTGAACGTTTGGTTCTGCCACCCGATGCTGTAGGCTGCTCCTGGACCTCCTCATCAACACTTTCATATTGTGAGGAACCATCCAAGTCAGCCGCTTTCTCCTCCCTCTCCATCCTCCTGATCTCCTCTCTCGCCGCACGCTCCACCAGGACCTCAGAGGCTTTTGCCACGGGCCTGGAGGGAGGAGCAGGCATTGACCCAGTTGCCCGGGACACCACCTGCCCCCCACCCCCATGGCGTTTTTCTTGCCGCCACTGGTACGCGGGACCCTTCACCTTGGCCTTGCCCTTCCTCACTGCTCCCTTAGCCCCTTCCCCTCCGCCACCACCTGCCCCAGCAGCAGGAACACCGCCAGGGGTTTCTCCCTCACGGCCTCCCCCCGCCGGGCCTGCGGTGGCATTGGAAAAGGAGCGAGGGCAGCAACTGAGAGGGTGGCCTAGGTCACCACACAGGTGACACCAAATGTCCTTGCACGAGGCAGCTAGGTGACCTACCCCACCACACAAGGCACATTTCTGCACCTTGCAGCTTGCGCTGAAGTGAGTGGGGTCGCCGCACTTGTAGCAGACCTTCGGTTGCCCCTTGTAGAAGACCAGGATCCTGTCCCTTCCCAGGAACGCCGAGGAAGGGATGTGGGTGACCGTGGCGCCGGAAACCTTCAACTTTACCATGAAGGTCCAGCCCCCCGACCAGATGCTAAATTCGTCCCGGTTCTTTATTGGGACCTCAGTGACTTCCCCGTAACGGGAAAGCCACGTCATTATGTCCACGCCGGCGAGTGACTCGTGACACGTGATCACGGTCACTCGCTTGACGGAATTTTGGCGAGACACCGCTTGTGCAACGAAGTCCCGCCATCCGGGCTCTTCTCACACCAGCTCATAGTTTGACCAGAAGAGCTCAAGCCCCTCCGGTCGCACAAAGCTGATGTCAAAGAAGCGGGCCGCAGAAGGATGTATCAGGGCGAAGATGTCACTTGCCCCAAAGCCCATCTTATGGAGGAGCTCTACCACCCTACTCCTAGGCGGGCAAGCATCACTGCCCCCCCACCTAAGACGGACCACATTCCTCCTTTGCGGCCCCTGCCCGGCTGTGGGGAGAGACCAAACAGTCCCTCCCTCCCTTTGATCTTGGAAGGCAGCAAGGCCATGTCTTTCTATCCAAAAAGACAAGTCCACTGTCCTCCCCTCTACTACAATTGACCACTCTCCCCTTTTGAGAGCCTCCAGGAAACGGTGGTGCAAAACGCCATCCCTGGAGTCCAGAGGCGAGGAGACTCCCCCAGGACCCCCCCGACCCCCAGCCGCGGCCCCCGCATAACTACGTTGGGGTCTCGCGGCCGGGGGGGCAGACGGGCCAGCCCTCCCACCACTACCACCACTCGTGCCCGCACCTTCATTCACTCTCCCAGTCACTCTCCCATTCACCCTTTTATTATTCACATTCACCCCAGCACTCACTCCAGCATTCACACCAGCACTTCTTTCAGCCCCATTCACACCTCCACTCACTCCTTCATCCATATCACTCATATCTCCATTCACTTCGGTGAACAACTCCTTGAAGATGTCCACCCCACTTTCATACTCATTTCACTCACCACCTTCTCCTTAACCATTTTATTGCTTATATTTACATTACTATTATTTACACCGCTATTATTTACATTATCCCTGCCATTCACCCTCCCAACTGCTGGGGGCCCCCTCTGGCTGCCTGGTGTCCCAGGACTGGTCTGACCAGTGCTGCTGGCCAGGAGTGCCTCTGCTCCTTTAAGGGCGTCCGTATGGTACTGGGCCCAGGAGGCAGCTCCTGGTTTCCCCAGCTCATTTTTTTTTCTGCTTTACCACCTTGGTTGACCAAAGGACCATGGATGTCCTTCCTTCATCATTTTTTTTTCTCTGGGCAGGGACGGCCATTAGCACCGCTCCCTGCCCTGCTTCACCACTCTTCGCCCCCCGCCACTGGCATCCTAGGAAGCGCCGGAGCCCCCGCACCCCCAGATGATGGTAGGTGGGCCGGGGACCCCGACAACTCCCCACCAGTTTTGGGGGCTTGCTGCATTACTTTGCTGGGACTCTGTACTTTGCTGGGAAGGGTGGGTGGGACAGAGGGCCGCTGGCCCGCCTTGGCCACGCCCCCCTGCCGGCTGCAGTCACTCCAGGCTGGGCACTCCCCTGGGTGATGCAAGCGCAGCGGACGGAGCCGTGACCGCTGAGGCCTCGCCTCCCGCCAACCACAGCCACCACGGGCAGAGCCGCGGCCCCTTGCGAGGCCACACCCCCCGGGTGATGCAGGCATAGCGGGCGGGACTATGGCCGAGGAGGATACGCCCCCCCACATACTGCAGCCTTTGCAGGCCGGGCAACACTCGGGGAGGCCACTCCCCCTCGCGGACCACCGCCGCCACCCTGTGCCCACCGCTCAATACGGGCAAGGCCGGCCACTCCCCCTCGTCACCCAGTGGTGGCGGAGCCCCCTGCACGGACCCATTTTTGGGTCGACGTGCCGGAGACCCCGCTCTCACCACGGGCGCCGACAGGGGGGCTACCAGTGCCTTGCACCACTTGAGATGGGTTTTAATTGCTGGTTCGCCCTTTCTAGGCTTCTGGACCCCCACCAGCGATCCAGACCGAACGGATCCATATGTGGGGGGCCCAGAAGCCCCAGCACTCGCCGCCGGAGATGCGGCCCTGGCCGTATCAACCTTGGGTGCCAGGCCAGTCCCCCTGCCACCGGGGACTCAGCCTAGACACCCCCACCACCACAAGTACCACCAGCAACGACCTCCATGTCGCTGTCCTGGTCTGAACCGTCTCCTGACGTGACAGTCAGGTCACAACAGTCGCTTTTCTCCCCGCTCCCTTGCTGCGGACCCACCACAGGGCCCGAGCCGGGGTGGGCAGCGGGTTGCACACAGTGGGACAGAGGGGCCTCAGAAAGGGGGACATATACCAACCTATCCACCACAGTGACATCTGGCTTAGGTTTACGCTTTTTATTTTTCCCCCTCCCGGTTACCTCATCCTCCAGGCAGACTTCATCCCCGAACATCAGTGTGCCAAACCGTGCCGGGGACTCCATCTGCCGCACTTGCTGGAGGATGAGGCAGCCCCCCTGGGTATTACCTTCCTCCTCCCCCTCACCCCCACTTTCCTCCGTGCCACTGGAGTCCAGCGGGGGGGCCAACTGCCTGGGAGGTATCCCACTGCATGTTACCTGGCTCACGCTGCTCTTACCTGCCAGGTCTTAAGGTGGAGGCGGCCCGGGTGTAGCATGGGCTCCTCTTCCTCCTCGCTCTCCTCCACCTGGATGGGGTCTCCCGACCCCCCAGGAGAACCACCGGTCAGGGCCCTGAACCGGTCCTCATTTAGGAGTTTTTCCACGAAGGGGCCACTCCCCACCAAGATGGTTGTGCAACGGCCCTCCAAGGCCCGAATTTCCCCCTTCAGCCGCTGGACCGTGGCGGCGACCTCAGCTCTTTTTGAGGTAGGGAGCTTATTCTTAGAGATGACCCTCGCTCCCTCCAACTCCCCCCAGAGCCTCCTGAGCTGCCTCCCGGCGTCCTCATACTCGGCGAGGTAGGCATGGATGCAGGAGGCGTAGCTGGTGACAGGCTCTCCCGCCTCCTTGGAGCCCCGGATGGTAAGGGGGGGCTCCGCCGCACCTCCGCTGGCAGCCATGCTTCCGGGGGAAGGGCCCGCCATGGCCTTTCCTGCTTCGGGGGTCCCGGACCCCGGAGACTTGCGACTCCCGCCTGGGTTCCTCTTTTTCCTCATCCTGGGGCTGGTTGGCTGCGCTCTGTAGATGTTAGTAGAGACCCCCCCACCCCCAGCCGGCTTGCCGAGGGGTGGGAGCCAGGGGCACAGCCCCGCTGCTCAGCCCCAGGTGGGTCTCTCCTCTCCTGGGAAGGTGAAATATCCAGATGAAAAAGTCCTCCCTTCCCAGGGACTTAGCTTAGATGTTGCTGCTGCTTAGCCTGCTGCTCTCAGCCTTCCCAGGCTCCTCCTCCTCCTTCACTTCCTGGGTGGGACTGGCGGTAACACAGCCTGAAGGCGGACCGCCAGCTCGATCCCAAGATCCAACTAGGAGCTTTTTAACTGCAGCAGCTTTAGTGTATGCTAATGGAGCTGGAACTCTTTTTTATTTTGTAAAAAATTATCAAAAGACAAACATTCCAGAAAGAAAAACATACATTAACCAAAATACCAACACTAACTAACATTTAGGACATACAAAAACCTGTGCAAATTTTCCTTCCGCAGTTCACTTAAGTCCTCAAGCTTTGCAGCTCAGGGGACCCCCAGCAAAACCTTAGTTTCAAAGAAAAAAAAAATAAACAATCACTTCATCCCCATTCATTCCCTTTCACTCCCTTACTCACTCCCATCCACTCATTATATACACTATGTACACTTACTAAACCGGAAAATAAATGTTCTGGCCCATACTGCCAAAAATAACTTTACCTGCCAATTCGGCAAAACCATCACCAATACTGCAATACACCTGAGAATTTTTTATTTATTTTTTTTTTATATATATTTTTTTTTTGAAAAGTTTTTATTTTTTATCCCTCCACCCACACCTCAGGTCCACAAGTTCGTAGCCCATTTTTTGCAAACCACCCCGGTCCATGAGAGTTTATGGCCGCAGAAAAACAACACCCCTTCACCGAAACTTGCCACATTTATTTTTCCATTTCTCGGGGTCCGTGATTTCAGTTTCTCTGCCCCTTCTTCTTTGTCTTCTTCCAACCATCCTCCCCCCATTCACCCCCCTCCCAACCTCACTACACTCCCCATGCATTCTAACTAAAAGGGGACACAAATACAGTACAAATATAATATAATACAATATATACAACACACAAACAATATACCAATATACACCATAAACATAGTTTTCACTTTTTTTGTTTTTCCTTACCATACTGATTTAACCTATACACCTTCATTTTGCAGGCCCAAGATCATTGCCTGAAAGCCCAATATCCATTATATTTTACATATCTCCAAACAAAAAGCTACTGTGGCATGCACTAGCCCACCACCAGGAAGGGAGTTCTTGAGGCCCCATCCCTCAATAACTCTTTCACCCTGTCCCTCAAAAACTACAACCTGTCCCTACTTCTGTCCCTACTTCTGTCCCTAAAGAAACTGTCCCTATCTGTCCCTTCCTGTCCCTATGCTACCTAACTTAACATAACTATCTGTCCCTCAGTGCCTGTCCCTCCCGGTCCCTATCTGCCCCTACTTCTGTCCCCAACACACGCAAGTGCAACTTATGCTGTCCCTACTTCATTCACATGGGCCTAGCTCTCCCTAGAGTGCGTTTCTAAAAGGAAAGACCTCTCCAAAGCTGAGAGGCCCTCCTCGCACCCAGCCTCTCAAACTCCAAAGAACGGACCTTCACCAGGTCACCCAGGATGTTTCCTACCACCTCATCTCTTGGGAGGGCTTTCTGCTGCGTCGAGACTAGACACCGTGCATTCCATGTGTAGAACCTAACCACTACACTGACAAGGAATAAAGTGCATGGGTCCCGGCCACCCAGGGTTCTGAATGCCCCATAGGCCCACTCAGCATAGGAGAGGGACGCCAGCCGCGGCCAACGTATGGAAGAACCCACCCTGTTGTAAACCTCTGTATTAAAGGGACAATGAAGCAGGAAGTGCTCCATGCTTTCCAGCACGTCGCCACACTCCTCCCGGGGACAACCCCGATCATCAGAGTTCCTGTACTTCAGGTTGTCCCTCACATACAGTCTCCCGTGAAAGCAGCACCAGGCCAAGTCCCAAAACTTCATGGGAATCCGTTTGGAATTTAACAACCCCAGCCCGACCTCCAGATCTCGGCCTGGGCAATCTCTAAGGGCCAGGGGCTTCTGGAAATGGGTCAACAGGACCCTCCTGTCAAGGCATTGCCTCGACATGGTCCTGATTTCCCACATTCCCAGACCCCACCGGCGGATCACCTTCAGAACCGGGGTAGCGTAAGCCGGGAGATGCAAATGAGGTGTACGCAGGTCCTTCACTCGCCCTCCTGTCTCCCATTCCTGGAAGAAAGGCCAAAGCCAACCCCGACAGGAGACTACCCACGGAGGAGCCCTCTCCAACCAGAGGTTTGAAATGTTTGTCTTAATAAAAGTGTTCACTAAGAACACCACTGTGTTGTCCATACCCAACCCACCTAGTCTCCACGTGCAGTATGTAACCTCCCTCTTAATTAGGTTGAGCCTGTTTCCCCATAACAGTTGGAAGAACAGGCTGTAGACCCATGTCCAGAGGGGTTCTGGCAAGATGCAGACACTGCCCAGGTATATTAGTAAAGGTAGCAAATAGCTTTTGGCCAGGGCAACCCTTTCCCTCAGGGTTAAAGTCCAACCCTTCCACTGGTCCACCTTTTGGGCGGCGATCTTCAGTCTGCCCTCCCAATTTTGCTGGGGGTAGTCCCCGGGGCCAAAATTTATGCCTAGAATTCTGGCGGTGGCCTGGGGCCCTGGAAGGGTGTCCGGGAGACCAAAACTAGGATCTCCCCCTCCCAGCCAGAGACTTTCACACTTGTCCCGGTTGATCATGGACCCGGATGCCTCCGAGTAGCGCACCACCTCCGACATAACCCAGTCCACCTCCCCTCTCGAGGACACGAAAAGGGAAACATCATGGCGTACGCCACCACCCTCAGAGAGGACCCAGAGCCCGCCTGCGCCTGGTCCATCCCGACTCCCGCCAACGGTCCACGGTCGACCCTCCTCAGGAAGGGATCAATCTCGAACACGTATAAAAGCGGGCTCAGCGGACAGCCCTGACGGACCCCAGAACCCACCTCAAAAGGGCGACCTGACCAACCGTTCACCAGAGGAAAAGTCTCAGCCCCCTGGTACAAGGTCTCTAACCAATTTACAAACCTCCCAGGCAGACCATACCTCAAAAGGACGGACCAGAGGTACTTGTGGTTGACTCGGTCAAAGGCTTTCGCCTGGTCTAAGGACAACAGGTACCCCTTCCAGTGGCCTGCCCTACCCTGCTCCACTGCCTCTCGGACACCGAGTACAGCACTAAAAGTACTGCGGCCTGGAACAGAGCAGTGCTGGGCCCCAGAAAGGAGCCAGGGTGCAAACTTCACCAGCCGATTAAATAGCACCTTGGCCAGAACCTTCCGGTCCGTATCGAGAAGCACTATGGGACGCCAATTCTCGATACGGGACGGATCCTTACCCTTTGACAAAATAATGAGGGCTCACTTCCTCATTGACTCGGGAAGAGTGCCCGAGGAAAGACACTCATTAAATAACCCTGTCAAGAGGGGGACCAAGGAGTCCCTAAAAGTCTTGTAAAACTCGGATGTTAAGCCATCCGGACCTGGCAATCTCTTGGGCCAGAGCCCATCAATGGGCAGTCTAACTTCCTCTTCCCTGATTTCTTCTGCCAAAACATTGAGGGGGATCACCCCCTGGCTCAGGGATGGCTTCAGCCAGGAAAGCCGACATCCTGTCCCGATCCAGCTCCTTCTTTTCCAAGAGGTGAGAGTAGAAGGATCTGACAACCTCCAGGATCCCTGATTTGGATCTGTTCAGGGACCCTGTACTGTCAATCAGTCCTGTTACCATCTTACAATTCACTGACATCTTACAGTTTCTGTAAGGGTCGGGCGAGCGGTACTTCCCGAAGTCCCTCTCAAAAACCAAAGATGTGTGCCTCTCATACTGACACCTCTTGAGCAAAGAATCATAGAATCGTAGAGTTGGAAGGGACCTCCTGGGCCATCTGGTCCAACCCCCTGCTCAAGGCAGGATTCGCTAAATCATCCCAGTCAGATGTCTGTCCAGCCTCTGTTTGAAGACTTCCATTGAAGGAGAACTCACCACTTCTCGTGGCAGCCTGTTCCACTCATTGATCACTCTAACTGTCAAAAAGTTTTTTCTAATATCTAATCTGTGGCTCCTCCCATTCAGTTTCATCCCATTGCTTCTAGTCTTTCCTTGTGCAAATGAGAATAAAGTTGATCCTTCTACAATGTGACAGCCCTTTAGATATTTGTAGACAGCTATTAAGTCTCCTCTCAGTCTTCTCTTTTGCAAACTAAACATTCCCAAATCCTGCAACCTTTCCTCATAAGACAGGGTTTGCAGACCGGTCACCATTCTGGTCGCTCTTTTCTGAACTTGCTCCAGTTTGTTGATGTCTTTTTTAAAATGTGGTGCCCAAAACTGGACACAATATTCCAGATGAGGTCTGACCAAAGAGGAGTAGAGGGAAATAATGACTTCACGTGATCTAGACTGTATGCTTCTGTTAATACATCCTAGAATTGCATTTGCCTTTTTTGCTGCTGCATCACACTGTTGACTCATATTCAGTCTGTGATCTATTAGTATACCCAAGTCTTTTTCACATGTGCTGTCACTTAGCCCTATTCCTCCCATTCTATATATGCTTTTTTCATTTTTATTGCCCAGATGTAATGAAAAAAGCATATATAGAATGGGAGGAATAGGGCTAAGTGACAGCACATGTGAAAAAGACTTGGGTATACTAATAGATCACAGACTGAATGAGTCAACAGTGTGATGCAGCAGCAAAAAAGGCACGGTCACCCCCAGTCGAGACAAGCTGCTCGCGTTTCCTCCCCAGGGCCTGGTACAAGCGGTGCCTGTTCAGACTCCTGAGGCTCAAGAGCGGCGGAAGAACCCCGCCACCCACTTTTTAAAGATCTCCCACCACTCTGACTTACTACTACAGAGATCCAACAGCGGTACCTGGCTCTGAAGAAAGTCCTCGAAGGATTGTCTCACCTCCGCTTCTTCCAGCAGGGACGAATTGAGCTTCCACAGCCCTCTTCCCATCCGAGGAGTCTCTGCAACATTCAGAGAAAAGAAAATTAAACATTGATCGGAGAACTCCACCTCAACTGCCGACACAGCAGAAAAGATGGCATCCTCCTTTAAAAAAAACCTGTCTATCCTAGACCTACAGCTACCCCTATGATAGGTGAAACCCCCATGACCTGGGGTGTTCCGGATGTGGACATCCACCAGGCGAGCTTCACTAGCTATACTATTCAACGCGACGCTGTCATAAGCCAGGCGATCTCCGAGACCCCCCGGTCACGGGACCTCGTAATGGTGTTGAAGTCCCCACCGAAGACCACCTCTCGGCTCGTAAAAAGAAAGGGCTTGATCCTCATGAAGAGACACTTACGGTCCCACTTTGACTGTGGGCCATAGATGTTTATGAGCCGAAGCTCTTGTCCCCTCATGAAGACATCCAGGATCAGGCACCTCCCCATTTCCAACTCTGTTACCCATCTGCATTCCACCTCTGCGGTCTTAAAAGGACCGCCACCCCACTATACAGCTCGGCCACAAGAGACCAGTATGAGGGCCCGCACCTCTACTCCCTCAATGCTTTATGGATGGCCCCCATGTCAGTTAGTCAGGTCTCCTGCAAAAATAAAATTTCTGCCTCAATCCGGGAGAAAAAATCATAGGCCGTGAAGCGAGCCGCATCTGACTTTATGCTGGCAACATTAATGGATGCCAGCGTCAATGGGGCGAGTTCAGCCATCATGGGTGATCGAGTTGGATGGCGATCTTCTTACTGTTATCACCACCACCTGGGGAGGGGTCAGACACATTCCTTTTAAGGGAAGCCCCCGATGTGTCCATCCCACCCGTCGGGTTCCAGGTCTGTTCCCCCCTTCAGGAGGACTCCACCATCCCCTGAAGGACTCTCCGGTGGCACCCCCCGGTCCAGCATCCCCGTCTTGCGGCTCATCATCTGAGCCTCTGAGGACGCTGAACCGGTTGGAGAGATCGATTAGAGGGGGGTCAGCGGGCCCTTCTGTGCGCACCCTGATGGTCGGGGGAGGGGGAGACTTTGAAGACTTGCCAGTCTTCTTCCCCCCTTTTTGCGATTGGCACGTTTGGACCTGTAGGCTGCTCCTGGACCTCCTCATCAACACTTTCATATTGTGAGGACCCGTCCGAGTCAGCCGCTTTCTCCTCTCTCTCCATCCTCCTGATCTCCTCTCTCACCGCACGCTCCCCCAGGACCTCAGAGGCTTTTGCCACGGGCCTGGAGGGAGGAGCAGGCATTGACCCGGTTGCCCGAGACGCCACCTGCCCCCCGCCCCCATGGCGTTTTTCTTGCCGTCGCTCATACGCGGGGCCCATTACCTTGGCCTTGCCCTTCCTCACTGGTCCCTTAGCACCCTCCCCTCCGCCACCACCTGCCACAGCAGCGGGGACACCGCCAGGGGTTTCTCCCTCACGGCCTCCCCCCGCCGGCCTGCGGCGGCATTGGAGAAGGAACGAGGGCAGCGGCTGAGAGGGTGGCCTAGGTCACCACACAGGTGACACCGAATGTCCTTGCACGAGGCGGCTAGGTGACCTACCCCACCACACAAGGCACATTTCTGCACCTTGCAGCTTGCGCTGAAGTGGGTGGGGTCGCCGCACTTGTGGCAGACCTTCGGTTTCCCCTGGTAGAAGACCAGGATCCTGTTCCTTCCCAGGAACGCCGAGGAAGGGATGTGGGTGACCGTGCCGCCGGAAACCTTCAACTTCACCATGAAGGTCCAGCCCCCCGACCAGATGCCAAACTCGTCCCGATTTTTTTTGGGGACCTCAGTGACTTCCCCGTAACGGGAAAGCCACGTCATAATGTCCACACCTGTGAGCGACTCGTTACACGTGACCATGGTCACTCGCTTGACGGAATTTTGGCGAGACACCGCTTGTGCAACGAAGTCTCGCCATCCGGGCTCTTCTCGCACCAGCTCATAGTTTGACCAGAAGAGCTCAAGCCCCTCTGGCCGCACAAAGTTGATGTCGAAGAAGTGGGTCGCGGAAGGATGTATCAGGGCGAAGATGTCACTTGCCCCGAAGCCCATCTTAAGGAGGAGCTCTACCACCCTACTCCTAGGTGGGCAAGCATCACTGCCCCCCCACCTAAGACGGACCACATTCCTCCTTTGCGGCCCCTGCCCAGCTGTGGGGAGAGACCAAACAGTCCCTCCTTCCCTTTGCTCTTGGAAGGCGGCAAGGCCATGTCTCTCTATCCAGAAAGACAAGTCCACCGTGCTCCCCTCTACCACAATTGACCGCTCTCCCCTTTTGAGAGCCTCCTGGAAAAGGTGGTGCAAAGCGCCGTCCCTGGAGCCCGGAGGCGAGGAAACCCCCCGAGGACCCCCCCGGCCCCCAGCCGTGGTCCCCGCATAACTACGTTGGGGTCTCGCAGCTGGGGGGGCAGACGGGCCAGCCCTCCCACCACTACCACCACTCGTGCTCGCACCTTCATTCACTCCCCCAGTCACTCTACCAGTCACCCTTTTATTATTCACATTCGCTCCGGCATTCACTCCAGCATTCACTCCAGCACTACTTTCAGCCCCATTCACACCCCCACTCACTCCCTCATCCATGTCACTCATATCTCTATCCACCTCTGCAAACATCTCCTCAAAAATGTCACTCATACTCACTGTCACTGACACACCCTGCACTATTTACATTACCTTTTTATACATTATTTACATTTTTGGCATTACTTACATTTTTCCCTTTCCCGCTGTTTTCCCTCCCACCTGCTGGGGGCCCTCTCTGGCTGCCAGGTACTCTACTACTGACCTGGCCAGTGGTGCTGGTCAGGAGCGCTGCTGCCCCTTTAAGGGCCTCCATGTTGGATCCTCTATGTGCAGCCTGGCTGGATCTGGGAGCAGCAACAGTTCCCTGACCCAGGTCATTTTTTTTTTCCTTTTTGCTTTTCTTCAGTATTGTTATGCTTGGCAGGGACGGCCACCGGCACCGCTCCCTGCCCTGCCTCTCCACACTTGACCCCTGCCACTGGTGCCCCAGGAAGCGCCGGCGCCCCCGCACCCCCAGATGATGGTAGGTGGGCTGGGGACCCCGACAACTCCCCACCAGCTTTGGGGGCTTGCGCCGACTTGCTGGGGATTAACTCTTTGCTGGGAAGGGTGGGTGGGACAGATGGCAGCGGGCCTGCCGTGGCCACGCCCCCCCTGCTGGCCGCAGCCACTCCAGGCTGGGCAGTGACCTCTTGCGAGGCCACGCCCCCGGGTGACATCAGCGCAGCGGGCGGAGCCGTGACCGTCGAGGCCACGCCCCCGCCAGCCACAGCCACCACGGGCAGAGCCGCGGCCCCTTGCGAGGCCACGCCCCCGGGTGACGTGGGCATAGCGGGCGGGACTATGGCCGAGGAGGACATGCCCCCCCACTTGCCGCAGCCTTTGCAGGCCAGGCAACACTCGGGGAGGCCACGCCCCCCTCACGGACCACCGCCACCACCCTGTGCCCACCGCTCAAGACGGGCAAGGCCGGCCACTCCCCCTCGTCACCCAGTGGTGGCGGAGCCCCCTGCACAGACCCCTTTTTGGGTCGACGTGTCGGAGACCCCGCTCTCACCACAGGCGCCGATAGGGGAGCTACCAGCATCCTGCACTGTCTGAGCTGCAATTTCACATTTGGCTCGCCCTTTCTAGGCTTCTGGACCCCCACCAGCGATCCAGACTGAACGGATCCGTATGTGGGGGGCCCAGAAGCCCCAGCACTTGCCGCCGGAGGTGCGGCCCTGGCTGTATTAACCTGGGGTGCCAGGCCAGCCCCCTGCCACCGGGGACTGAGCCTGGACACCCCCACCAACACCAATACCAGCACCGACCTCCATATCGCTGCCCTGGTCTGAACTGTCACCACCTTCCGATGTGACAGTCAGGTCACAACAGCTCACTCTCTCCCCGCTCGCTTGCTGCAGATCCACCACAGGGCCCGAGCCGGGGTGGGTAGCGGGTTCCACACAGTGGGACAGAGGGACCCCGGGAAGAGGGCAAAAAACCAGTTTCTCCCCGATGACATTGGAGGCCTTACGCCTGCGACTCTTCCCTTTTCTCCTCTTCCCAGTTACCTCATCCTCCTCTGAGCAGGTTTCATCCCCAAACCGCAGCGTGCCAAACTGGGCTGGGGATTCCACCTGCTGCACTTGCTGGAGGATGAGGCAGCCCCCCTGGGTGCTATCTTCATCCTCCCCTTCCTCGCTGCCGCTTTCCTCCGTGCCACTGGAGCTCAGCGGGAAGGCCACTTGCTCCGGGGGTATCCCACTGTATGTTACCTGGCTCATGCTGCTCTTACCTGCCAGGTCTTCAGGTGGAGGTGGCCCGGGTGTGGCATGGGCTCCTTGCTCCTATTCCTCCTCGCTCTCCTCCACCTGGAGGGGTCTCCTGACCCCCCAGGAGACCCACCGGCCATGGCCCTGAACCGGTCCTCATTCAACAGCCTCTCCAGAAAGGGGCCGCTCCCTGCCAGGATGGTGGTCCGGCGGCCCTCCAGGGCCCGAATTTCCCCTTTCAGCCGCTGGACCGTGGCGGCGACCTCTGCTCTTCTTGAGGTAGGGAGCTTGTTCTTGGAGATCACTCTCGCTCCCTCCAACTCCCCCTGGAGCCTCCTGAGCTGTTTTCCGGCGTCCTCGTACTTGGCAAGGTGGACATGGATGCGGGAGGCGTAGTTGGTAACAGGCTCTCCCGCCTCCTTGAAGCCCCAGATGGTAAGGGGGGGCTCCGCCGCACCTCTGCCGGATGCCGCGCTTCTGGGGGAAGGGCCCGCCACGGCCTTCCCTGCTTCGGGGGTCCCGGACCCTGGAGTCTTGCGACCCCCTCCTGGGGTCTTCTTTTTTTCCCATCCTGGGGCTGGCTGGCTGTGCCCTGTAGATGGTAGTAGAGGCCCCCCCACCCCCAGCTGGCTTGCCGGGGGGTGGGAGCCAGGGGCACAGCCCCGCTGCTCAGCCCCAGGTGAGTCTCTCTTTTCCTGGGAAGGGGGCATGTGAATGTCCAGATGGAGAAAATCCTCGCTTCCCAGGGACTTAGCCTCAGAAGCAGCCGCCGCCCGCTCTCAGCCTCTCAAGCTCCACCTCCTCCCTCACTTCCTGGAGGCGGACCGCCAGCTCGATCCCAAGAGCCAACTGCGAGCTTTTTAACTGCAGCAGCTTTAGTGTATGCTAATGAAGCTGGAACTCTTTTTTATTGAAAAATATCAAAAACATATAGAACATACAAAAACAAAATACATTACACTAACCGAAACATAAGGGACATACAAAAACTTGTGCAAAACTTGCTTGTCCAACCTGGAGTCCGTGCTTCTCCTAAGGTTTTTAGCCTCAGGAGCCCCCAGCAGGAACCCATTACAGAAAGAAAACGCTAAACCTTCATTAACAAGCAGGGAAAACCCAAACAGAAAAAGAACAACTTTCACCCCTCACTCTCCTCTCCCACATTCATACCCATTCACCCCCCCATGCTTACTATTTACAAAATAAACCGAAATACTACAGGCCCTCTGCCACAACCGAAATCCTCTGCCTTTTTGGCCAAAACTTTTTTTTTTTTTCCTCCACCTCACCCAAGGTCCATAAATTCATGGCCCGTAACGCTTAGATCCACAACTGTCCGTGGCCTATCCACATCTATTGGGTTGACATTAGTTTATGTTTCCCCAGAAAAAACCCATCCGCCACACCAAACCGTGCCTTTTCCTTCTTCCACGTAGTCCATTCTTCTACAATTTGTCCTTTTTGTTTCTCCAGCTTTCATCCTCGCCCGCCATTCACCCCCCACCCAACCTCACTGTACTCCCCCATGCACTCCTAACTAAAAGAAAATAGTGCATCTGTACAATACTCAAATAACAAATATATACAATATGACACAATAACACATTTACCACAATACACTAGAGATCATATACCAATAACACATACCATAACTTCATTATCATATTACCATACTTTTACATATTCTTATTTCCAGACCCAAGTTCAGTGCCTGCAAGCCCAATATCCATTTGCATATCACCAAAACAAAAAGCTACTGTGACATGCACTAGCCCACCACCAGGAAGGGAGTTCTCAAGGTCCCATCCCTCACTAACTCATTCACCCTGTCCCTCAAAGAAACTAAAAACTGTCCCTGCTTCTGTCCCTGCCTATCCCTATGCTACCTAACTTAACATTACAAACTCTCTATCTGTCCCTCAGTGCCTGTCCCTCCCTGTCCCTATCTGCCCCTACTTCTGTCCCTAACACACCCAAGTGCAACTTACGCTATCCCTACTTCATTCACACGGGCCTAACTCTCCCTAGAGTGCGTTTATAAAAGGAAAGACCTCTCCAAAGCTGAGAGGCCCTCCTCGCACCCAGCCTCTCAAACTCCAGAGAACGGACCTTCACCAGGTCACCCAGGATGTTTCCTACCACCTCATCCCTTGGGAGGGCTTTCTGCTGCGTCGAGACTAGACACCGTGCATTCCAAGTGTAGAACCTAACCACTACACGGACTAGGAATAAAGTGCACGGGTCCCGGCCACCCAGGGTTCTGAATGCCCCATAGGCCCACTCAGCATAGGAGAGGGACGCCAGCCGTGGCCAGCGTATGGAAGCACCCACCCTGTTGTAAACCTCTGTATTAAAGGGACAATGAAGCAGGAAGTGCTCCATGCTTTCCAGCACGTCGCCACACTCCTCCCGGGGACAACCCCCGATCATCAGAGTTCCTGTACTTCAGGTTGTCCCTTACATAGTCTCCCGTGAAAGCAGCGCCAGGCCAAGTCCCAAAACTTCATGGGGATCAGTTTGGAATTCAAAAACCCCAGCCCGACCTCCAGATCCCGGCCCGGGCAATCCTTAAGGGCCAGGGGCTTCTGGAAATGGGTCAACAGGACCCTTCTGTCAAGGCATTGCCGTGACATGGTCCTGATTTCCCACATTCCCAGACCCCACCGGCGGATCACCTTCAGAACCGGGGTAGCATAAGCCGGGAGATGCCCATGAGGTGTGCGCAGGTCCTACACTCGCCCTCCTGTCTCACATTCCTGGAAGAAAGGCCAAAGCCAACCCCGACAGGAGACTACCCACGGAGGAGCCCTCTCTAGCCAGAGGTTGGAGATGTTTGTCTTAATAAAGGTGTTCACTAAGAACACCACCGGGTTGACCATACCCAACCCACCTAGTCTCCTTGTGCGGTATGTAACCTCCCTCTTAATTAGGTTGAGCCTGTTCCCCCATAACAGTTGGAAGAACAGGCTGTAGACCCGTGTCCAGAGGGGTTCTGGCAAGATGCAGACGCTGCCCAGGTATATTAGTAAGGGTAGCAAATAGCCTTTTGCCAGGGCAATCCTTTCCCTCAGGGTTAAAGTCCAACCCTTCCACTGGTCCACCTTTTGGGCGGCGATCTTCAGTCTGCCCTCCCAATTTTGCTGGGGGTAGTCCCCGGGGCCAAAATTGATGCCTAAAATTCTGGCGGTGGCCTGGGGCCCTGGAAGGGTGTCCGGGAGACCAAAACTAGGATCTCCCCCTCCCAGCCAGAGACTTTCACACTTGTCCCGGTTGTTCATGGATCCAGATGCCTCCGAGTAGCGCACCACCTCCGACATAACCCAGTCCGCCTCCCCTCTCGAGGACACGAAAAGGGAAACATCGTTGGCGTACGCCACCACCCTCAGAGAGGACGCAGAGCCCGCCTGGTCAATCCCGACTCCCGCCAACGGTCCACGATCGACCCTCCTCAGGAAGGGATCAATTGCGAACACATAAAAGCGGGCTCAGCG
The DNA here is from genome assembly GCF_039654945.1 of Dendrobates tinctorius. Taxonomy (NCBI): domain Eukaryota; kingdom Metazoa; phylum Chordata; class Amphibia; order Anura; family Dendrobatidae; genus Dendrobates; species Dendrobates tinctorius. The sequence goes on from NW_027361699.1 coordinate 12,682,552, forward strand.
GACAGCCCTGACGGACCCCAGAACCCACCTCAAAAGGGCGACCTGACCAACCGTTCACCAGCGGAAAAGTCTCAGCCCCTTGGTACAAGGTCTCTAACCAATTTACGAACCTCCCAGGCAGACCATACCTCAAAAGGACGGACCAGAGGTACTTGTGGTTGACCCGGTCAAAGGCCTTCGCCTGGTCTAAGGACAACAGGTACCCCTTCCAGTGGCCTGCCCTACCCTGCTCCACTGCCTCTCGGACACCGAGTACAGCACTAAAAGTACTGCGGCCTGGAACAGAGCAGTGCTGGGCCCCCGAAAGGAGCCGGGGTGCAAACTTCACCAGCCGATTAAATAGCACCTTGGCCAGAACCTTCTGGTCCGTATCGAGAAGCGCTATGGGACGCCAATTCTCGATACGGGACGGATCCTTACCCTTTGACAAAATAATGAGGGCTGACTTCCTCATTGACTCGGGAAGAGTGCCCGAGGAAAGACACTCATTAAATAACCCTGTCAAGAGGGGGACCAAGGAGTCCCTAAAAGTCTTGTAAAACTTGGATGTTAAGCCATCCAGACCTGGAGATTTCTCGGGCCGGAGCCCATCAATGGCCAGTCTAACTTCCTCTTCCCTGATTTCTTCTGCCAAAACATTGAGAGGGATCACCCCCTGGCTCAGGGACGGCTTCAGCCAGGAAAGCCGACATCCTGTTCCGATCCAGCTCCTTCTTTTCCAAGAGGTGAGAGTAGAAGGATCTGACCACCTCCAGGATCCCTGATTTGGATCTGTTCAGGGACCCCGTACTGTCAATCAGTCCTGTTACCATCTTACAATTCACTGACATCTTACAGTTTCTGTAAGGGTCGGGCGAGCGGTACTTCCCAAAGTCCCTCTCAAAAACCAAAGATGTGTGCCTATCGTACTGACACCTCTTGAGCAAAGATTTCACCCTGGAGATTTCCTCTCGGTCACCTCCAGTCGAGACAAGCTGCTCGAGTTTCCTCCCCAGGGCCTGGTACAAGCGGTGCCTGTTCAGACTCCTGAGGCTCGAGAGCTGGCGGAAGAACCCCGCCACCCGCTTTTTAAAGATCTCCCACCACTCTGACTTACTACTACAGAGATCCAACAGCGGTACCTGGCTCTGAAGAAAGTCCTCGAAGGATTGTCTCACCTCCGATTCTTCCAGCAGGGACGAATTGAGCTTCCACAGCCCTCTTCCCATCCGAGGAGTCTCTGCAACATTCAGAGAAAAGAAAATCAGACCGTGATCGGAGAACTCCACCTCAACGGCGGACACAGCAGAAAAGATGGCGTCCTCCTTTAAAAAAACCTGTCTATCCTAGATCTACTGCTACCCCTATGATAGATGAAACCCCCGTGACCTGGGGTGTGCCAGATGTGGACATCCACCAGGCGAGCTTCACTGGCTTTACTATTCAACGTGACGCTGTCATAAGCCAGGCGATCTCCGGGACCCCCCCGGTCACGGGACCTCGTAATGGTGTTGAAGTCCCCACCGAAGACCACCTGTCGGCTCGTAAAAAGAAAGGGCTTGATCCTCATGAAGAGACACTTACGGTCCCACTTTGACTGTGGACCATAGATGTTTATGAGCCAAAGCTCTTGTCCCCTCATGAAGACATCTAGGATCAGGCACCTCCCCATTTCCAACTCGGTTACCCGTCTGCATACCACATCTGCGGTCTTAAAAAGGACCGCCACCCCACTATACGGCTCGGCCGCAAGAGACCAGTATGAGGACCCACACCTCCACTCCCTCCGTGCTTTATGAATGGCCCCCATGTCAGTTATTCTGGTCTCCTGCAAAAATAACATTTCTGCCTCAATTTGGGAGAAAAAATCGTAGGCCGTGAAGCGAGCTGCATCAGACTTTATGCTGGCAACATGAATGGATGCCTGCATCAACGGGGCGAGTTCAGCCATCATGGGTGATCGAGTTGGACGGCCATCCTCTTCCCAGTATCACCTCCACCTGGGGAGGGGTCGGACATCCTCCTTTTCAGTGACGCCCCAGACATATCCATCCCCCCTCCCCCGGCGTCCTCGCCCCCGGGTTCCAGGTCTGTCCCCCCCTCAGGAGGAACAGTGCCCCCTGAGGGACGGACTCCACCATCCCCTGAAGGACTCTCCCGTGGTACCTCCGGTCCAGCATCCCCGTCTTGCGGCTCATCATCTGAGCCTCCGAGGACACTGAACCGGTTGGAGAGAGCGATCAGAGGGGGGTCAGCGGGCCCTTCCGTACGCACCCTGACGGTCGGGGGTGGGGGAGACACTGAAGGCTTATCAGTCTTCTTCCCCCCCTTCTTTCTGCGTTTGGCACGTTTGGGCCTGCCACCCGATACTGTAGGCTGCTCCTGGACCTCCTCCTCAACACTTTCATATTGCGAGGACCCGTCCGAGTCAGCCGCTTTCTCCTCTCTCTCCATCCTCCTGATCTCCTCTCTCACCGCACGCTCCCCCAGGACCTCAGAGGCTTTTGCCACGGGCCTGGAGGGAGGAGCAGGCATCGACCCGGTTGCCCGGGACACCACCTGCTCCCCGCCTGCATGGCGCTTTGCCTGCTGCCGCTGGTACGCGGGGCCCTTTACCTTGGCAATGCCTTTCCTCACTGGTCCCTTAGCCTCTTCCCCTCTGCCACCACCTGCCACAGCAGCAGGGACACCGCCAGGGGTTTCTCCCTCACGGCCTCCCCCCTGCCGGGCCTGCGGCGGCATTGGAGAAGGAACGAGGGCAGCGGCTGAGAGGGTGGCCTAGGTCACCACACAGGTGGCACCGAATGTCTTTGCACAAGGCAGCTAGGTGACCTACCCCAGCACACAAGGCACATTTCTGCACATTGCAGCTTGCGCTGAAGTGGGTGGGGTCACCGCACTTGTGGCAGACCTTCGGTTGCCCCTGGTAGAAGACCAGGATCCTGTCCCTTCCCAGGAACGCCGAGGAAGGGATGTGGGTGACCGTGCCGCCAGAAACCTTCAACTTCACCATGAAAGTCCAGGCCCCCGACCAGATGCCGAATTCGTCCCGATTTTTTGGGGGGACCTCAGTGACTTCGCCGTAACGGGAAAGCCACGTCATTATGTCCACGCCCTCGAGCGACTCGTTACACGTAACGACGGTCACTCGCTTGACGGAATTTTGGCGAGACACCGCTTGCGCAACGAAGTCTCGCCATCCGGGCTCTTCCCGCACCAGCTCATAGTTTGACCAGAAGAGCTCAAGCCCCTCTGGCCGCACAAAGCTGATGTCAAAGAAGCGGGTCGCAGAAGGGTGTATCAGGGCGAAGATGTCACTTGCCCCGAAGCCCATCTTAAGGAGGAGCTCTACCACCCTATTCCTAGGCGGGCAAGCATCACTGCCCCCCCACCTAAGACGGACCACTTTCCTCCTCTGCGGCCCCTGCCCGGCTGTGGGGAGAGACCAAACAGTCCCTCCCTCCCTTTGCTCTTGGAAGGCGGCCAGGCCATGTCTCTCTATCCAGAAAGACAAGTCCACCGTCCTCCCCTCTACTATAATTGACCGCTCTCCCCTTTTGAGAGCCTCCAGGAAACGGTGGTGCAAAACGCCGTCCCTGGAGCCCGGAGGCGAGGAGACCCCCCCAGGACCCCCCCGACCCCCAGCCGCGGCCCCCGCATAACTACGTTGGGGTCTCGTGGCCGGGGGGGCAGACAGGCCAGCCCTCCCACCACTACCAGCACTCGCGCTCGCACCTTCATTCACTCTCCCAGTCACTCTTTTATTATGCACATTCACTCCCACACTCACTCCTGCATTCACACCAGCACTTTTCAGCCCCATTCACACCTCCACTCACTCCCTCATCCATGTCACTCATATCCCTATCCACATCTGCAAACATTTCTTCAAAAATATCACTCATATCACTCATACTCTCATACTCACTGTCACTCACACCCATTGCACTATTTACATTACTATTATTATTTACATTTCTTACAACTTTAACATTTGTCCCTTCACCGTTATTCACCCTCCCACCTGCTGGGGGCCCTCTCTGGCCGCTAGGTCCACCAGTGCTTGTGCTGGTCAGGGCTGCTGCTGCCCCTTTAAGGGCCTCCATGCTGGATCCACTTACTGCATTCTTCTCCTGGCTGGATCCGGGAGCAGCAGCAGTTCCCTGACCCAGACCATTTTTTTTTTCCTTTTACAAGTTTGTTTTGCTCTGCAGTGACGGCCTCCAGCACCGCTCCCTGCCCTGCTTCTCCACCTCTCTTCACCCCCGCCGCTGGCACCTCAGGAAGCGCCGGAGCCCCCGCACCCCCAGATGACGGTAGGTGGGCCGGGGACCCCGACAACTCCCCTTTACCAGCTTTGGGGGCTTGCTGTGCTTTGTTGGGAAGGGTGGGTGGGACAGAGGGCCGCAGGTCCACCGTGGCCACGCCCCCCCGCCGGCCGCAGCCACCACGGGCAGAGCAGCGGCCCCTTGCGAGGCCACGCCCCCGGGTGATGTCAGCGCAGCGGGCGGAGCCGCAACCGCCGAGGCCACGCCAGCCACAGCCACCACGGGCAGAGCAGCGGCCCCTTGTGAGGCCACGCCCCCCGGGTGACGCGGGCCTAGTGGGCGGGACTATGGCCGAGGAGGACACGCACCCCCGCATGCCGCAGCCTTTGCAGGCCGGGCAACACTCTGGGTGGCCACGCCCCCCTCACAGACCACCGCTGCCACACTCTGCCCACCGCTCAAGGCGGGCAAGGCCGGCCACTCCCCCTCATCACCCAGTGGTGGCGGAGCCCCCTGAGCGGACCCGTTTTCAGGTCGACGTGCCGGAGACCCCGCTTTCACCACGGGCGCCGACAGGGGAGTTACCAGCACCTCGCACTGCCTGAGCTGCGATGTTTTTAACTGCTCGCCCTTACTAGGCCTCTGGACCCCCACCGGTGATCCAGATTTAACGGATCCGTATGTGGGGGGCCCAGAAGCCCCAGCACTCGCCGCCGGAGGTGCGGCCCTGGCTGTAACAACCTTGGGTGCCCGGCCAGCCCCCCCTGCCACCGGGGACTGAGCCTGGACACCCCCATTACCAGTACCAGCACCGACCTCCATGTCGCTGTCCTGGTCTGACCCGTCACCTGGCGTGACAGCCAGGTCACAACAGCTACTTATCTCCCCGCTCCCTTGCTGCAGACCCACCACAGGGCCCGAGCCGGGGTGGGCAGCGGGTTGCATACAGTGGGACAGGGGGGCCCCGGAAAGGGGGACAAACACCAGCCTATCCACTGTGACGTTACCTGGGGGTTTACGCTTATTCTTATTCTTCCCCCTCCCGGTTACCTCATCCTCCGGGCAGGTTTCATCCCCAAACCGCAGTGTGCCAAACCGGGCTGGGGATTCCACCTGCCGCACTTGCTGGAGGATGAGGCAGCCCCCCTGGGTGCTATCTTCACCCTCCCCCTCCTCGCTCCCGCATCCCTCCGTGTCACTGGAGCTCAGCGGGAGGGCCACTTGCTCCAGGGGAATCCCACTATATGTCACCTGGCTCTCGCTCTTACCTGCCAGGTCTTCAGGTGGAGGCAGCCCGGGTGTAGCTTGGGCACCTTCTTCCTCCTCTTCACTCTCCTCCACCTGAATGGGGTCTCCTGACCCCTCAGGAGACCCACCGGCCATGGCCCTAAACCGGTCATCATTACTGAGCTTCTCATAGAAGGGACCACTGCCGTCCAGGATGGCCGCTCTCCTCTCCTCCAGGGCCTTGATTTCCCTCTTCAGGTTCTTCACCATGGTGGCCACTCCAGCTCTTTGCTCTGCAGGGAGTCGATTTTTGGCGATGGCCCGGGCTCCCTGCAGCTCCCCCCGGAGTTTCCCCAGGTCTTTTCCTGCCTCCTCATATTCACAGAGGTGGGCATGGATGCGGGTGGCATAGACTGTGGCCGGCTTTCCCGCAGCTTTGGAGCCCCAGATGGTAGGGGGGGCTCCCGCCGCACCTCTGCTACTGGAGGCCATACCTCTGGGGGGGGGGCCCGCCACGGCAACACCTTTGAGGGTCTCGGTCCCCGGAGCCTTGCGGCCTCCCTGGCTACTTCTCCTGTTTTTCCCCATCCCTGGGACTGGCTAGATGGTACTATGTCCAGACGGTGAATAGGGCCCCCCACCCCCAGCCGACTTGCCGGGGGGTGGGAGCCAGGGGCTCAGCCCCGACCGCTCAGTCCCAGGGAGGTCTCTCCTTGCCTGGGAAGGGGGCAGGTGAAAAGTCCAGGTGAAAAAACCTCCCTTCCCAGGAGATCAGCAGCAGTCCCTTCCTCAGCAGCTCCACCAGCAGCAGCGCGGCTCCTCCTCTTCCTCCTAGGGTGGAGCTGGAATTACCGCGGCTGCTGGCACCAGACTTGCCCTCCAATAGATCCTCGTTAAAGGATTTAAAGTGTACTCATTCCAATTACAGAGCCTCGAAAGAGTCCAGTATTGTTTTTTTTCGTCACTACCTCACCGGGTCGAGAGTGGGTAATTTGCGCGCTTGCTGCCCTCCTTGGATGTGGTAGCCGTTTCTCAGGCTCCCTCTCCGGAATCGAAACCTGATTCTCTGTTACCCGTGGTCACCATGGTAGGCACAGAAAGTACCATCGAAAGTTGATAGGGCAGACACCCGAATGGATCGTCACGGGGACGTGCGATCGGCTCGAGGTTATCCAGAGTTGCAATGCTTACGGGGAGAGCGCGGCTGGGGGGAGGCCGCGGAGGATCATCCCGACGCCGCACCCGGGACCCCAGATTGGTTTTGGTCTGATAAATGCATGCATTCCTGGCGGTCAGCGCTCGTGTGCACGTATTAGCTCTAGAACTCTATTTTTATTAAAAAGTGAAAAACAATACCACTACAGTGCAATACAAAGCGCATTCAGTGCTGTGCAAACTGAAACATTTATTTTTTTACAAAGTAAGATGTCAAAAGAAACCCTGCCTGCCCGACGCCAGCCACACCTTGTCAGCCACTCCTTGTCATACCAGCCTGATCTTTCACTCTTGCTGGCTCCGCCACCCAGGTTTTTGGCAATTCTGATTAATACAATAACATGAATATGATACATGATATAATGGCATAACAAGCATAATAACATACTTTCCCTTGCAAAGAAACTTCCCCTTTTTTTCCCAATAATACCCGCCCCCACAACTCCGTCACAAGCCCCACCCAAATCCCCATTGGCTTTCCCAAAGTTCAGGGAGTACTCCTGAAGTCCAATTCCTCAAGCAGTCCTTAAGACTCACATGCCTCTTTTCGTAACCCAAACCAGTACTGGATCCCACCATTGAAACCCCATAATTTACCCCCCAATTTTATTTATATATATATATATATATATATATATACACTCACTGGCCACTTTATTAGGTACACCTGTCCAACTGTGTGTTAAGACTTAATTTCTAATCAGCCAATCACATGGCGGCAACTCAGTGCATTTAGGCATGTAGACATGGTCAAGACAATCTCCTGCAGTTCAAACCGAGCATCAGTATGGGGAAGAAAGGTGATTTGAGTGCCTTTGAACGTGGCATGATTGTTGGTGCCAGAAGGGCTGGTCTGAGTATTTCAGAAACTGCTGATCTACTGGGATTTTCACGCACAACCATCTCTAGGGTTTACAGAGAATGGTCCGAAAAAGAAAAAAAATCCAGTGAGCGGCAGTTCTGTGGCCGGAAATGCCTTGTTGATGCCAGAGGTCAGAGGAGAATGGGCATACTGGTTTGAGCTGATAGAAAGGCAACAGTGACTCAAATTGCCACCCGTTACAACCAAGGTAGGCAGAAGAGCATCTCTGAACGCACAGTGCGTTGAACTTTGAGGCAGATGGGCTACAGCAGCAGAAGACCACACTGGGTACCACTCCTCTCAGCTAAGAACAGGAAACTGAGGCTACAATTTGCACAAGCTCATCGAAATTGGACAGTAGAAGATTGGAAAAACGTTGCCTGGTCTGATGAGTCTCGATTTCTGCTGCGACATTCGGATGGTAGGGTCAGAATTTGGAGTAAACAACATGAAAGCATGGATCCATCCAGCCTTGTATCAACGGTTCAGGCTGGTGGTGGTGGTGTCATGGTGTGGGGAATTTTTTCTTGGCACTCTTTGGGCCCCTTGGTACCAATTGAGCATCGTTGCAACGCCACAGCCTACCTGAGTATTGTTGCTGACCATGTCCATCCCTTTATGACCACAATGTACCCAACATCTGATGGCTACTTTCAGCAGGATAATGCGCCATGTCATAAAGCTCGAATCATCTCAGATTGGTTTCTTGAACATGACAATGAGTTCACTGTACTCAAATGGCCTCCTCAGTCACCAGATCTCAATCCAATAGAGCATCTTTGGGATGTGGTGGAACGGGAGATTCGCATCAGGGATGTGCAGCCGACAAATCTGCGCCAACTGTGTGATGCCATCATGTCAATATGGTCCAAAATCTCTGAGGAATGCTTCCAGCACCTTGTTGAATCTCTGCCACGAAGAATTGAGGCAGTTCTGAAGGCAAAAGGGGGTCCAACCCGTTACTAGCATGGTGTACCTAATAAAGTGGCCAGTGAGTGTATATATATTCCCCCCCTTGCTCCGGTTCAGTGCTTGCAACCCCTTTCCTACCAGTTCCATCTTGCAAAACAAAAAGCTACAGTGAGAAATTTAGCCCATTACCAGGAGGCTTGGAGTAATCCGGAGCTAGGGTACTTGAAAGGAGAAACCCCTCCAAAGTCGAGAGGCCCCCGGTGCACCCAGCCTTTCGTACTCCTTGGAGCGCACCTTCACCAGGCCACCAAGGATGTTGCTGCATACGTCACCCACCAGGAGGATTTTGCTGCCCGTCGACACTAAGCACCCCGGGTTCCATGTGAAAAACCTAACCACTACGCTGACTAGGAAAAAAGTGCTCTGGTCCCGTCCACCAAGGTCTCTGAATGCTCCATAAGCCCACTCAGCGAAGGAAAGACTCGCCAGCCTGGGCCAGCCAATGGAAGCGTCCACCCTACTGTACACCTCTGTATTAAAGGGGCACTGAAGCAGGAAGTGCTCCATGCTTTCAAGCACGATTGCGCAACTCTCACGAGGGCAATTCCTGTCCTCGGAGTTCCTGTACTTTAAGTTGCCCCTCACATACAGCTTACCCTGATAGCAGCGCCAAGTCAAGTCCCAATACTTTGTGGGGATCCGTTTTGAATTTAAAAGACACAACCCCACCTCCAGATCCCGAATTGGGAAGTCCTTAAGGGCCAATGGTTTTTGAAAGTGGGTCGACAAGATCCTCTCCTTGAGCACCCTCCTCGAGAGAGTCCTCACCTCCCACACTCCCAAACCCCACTGGTGTATTACTTTCAAAACTGGGGTAACATAAGCCGGAAGATGTCCATGTGGTGTACGGAGATCTTTGACACGCCCTCCTGTCTCCCATTCCTGGAAGAAAGACTGCAACCATCCCCTACAGGACAATACCCACGGAGGCGTCCTCTCTTTCCACAAGGTTGATATATTTATCTTGAAAAAGATGCATATCAAAAACACCACGGGGTTGACCATATTTAACCCCCCTAGTCTCCTCATACGGTAAGTAACCTCCCCATAACAGCTGAAAAAACAGGCTGTAAACCCGTGTCCAGAGAGGCTCTGGCAAAATGTACACACTGCCCAAATACATTAGTAATGGGATCAAGAAACCTTTGCACAGGCTTACCCTTTCCCTCAAGGTCAAAGTCCAACCTTTCCACTGGGCCACTCTCTGGGCGGCAGTTTTGAGTTTACCTTCCCAATTTTTGGTTGGGTAATCACCCTGGCCAAATTCAACGCCTAGGACCTTGGCGTATTCCTGGGGCTCTGGGAGGGTGTCCGGGACATCAAAACTAGGACCTCCTCCCCCCAGCCAGAGACTCTCACACTTGCTCTGATAGGCCCTGGAGTAGCCCTCCACCTCAGTCATCAATGCCCGCACCACCTCTTCCAAGGAGATGAAGACAGAGACATCATCGGGGGTATTTGCTGTCCTTGGATCAGGCAAAAGCCTTTGACTGGGTTGATCATGAGTACCTGTGAGCCACTCTTCTGAGGAATGGTCTGAGGGAGGGTTCGTGGACTGGCTAAAAACATTATACAGGGGGGCAGAAAGTTTCCCACTTGTGAATGGTTGGATTGGGAGGGCCTTTGCGGTGGGCTCCGGCATTCACCAGGGATGTCCTCTCAGTCCTCTGCTGTATGTGTTCGTGATCGTTCCCTTCATGAGGAGGGTGAGTCGTGGTCCAATGGCAGGGGTGTCCTCCTCTTCGCCTGCCCGGCCCATCCTCACCCCTGCCATTGCCTCGTCCTCCTTCAAATAAAACCTGTCTATTCTAGACCTAGTCTGACTCCCTCTGAAAAAGGTGAATCCCGCGTGGCCCATGGGGTTCCGGATGTGGACGTCCACTAGGCGAGCCTCACTAACTATGCTATTCAAGGCGACGCTGTCGTAGGCCAACCGGTCTCTGGAACCTCCTCTGTCCTGGGGCCTCGAGACATTGTTGAAGTCCCCTCCAAAGATCACCTGTCAGCTACAAAACAGAAAGGGTTTAATACTCATAAAAAGACATTTACGATCCCATTTTGACGGGTGTCCATAGACATTAATAAGCCGAAGCTCTTGTCCCTTCATGAGTACATCTAAGATCAAGCACCTCCCCATTTCCAACTCGATAATTCGTCGGCATACTACATCTGCTGTTTTAAAAAGAACCGCCACCCCGCTATACAGCTCAGCCGCAAGAGACCAATAGGAAGACCCATACTCCCTTTTTGCTTTTTGCAGTGATGTGGGATCTGTCAACCTGGTCTCCTGCAAAAACAAAATGTCGGCATCAAGATGGCCAAGAAAATGAAAGGCTGCAAATCTAGCCGCATCAGGCTTTATGCTGGCAACATTAATGGTTGCCAACATCAACGGAGTGAGTGCCGCCATCATGAATGATCGAGTCGGACAGCAAGCTTCTTCCCATCCCCTTTCCCTTGTCCCTGTGCAACATGACCCTCTTAAGGCACACAGACACATCCATTCCAGTATTTTTCTCAGACACGCTGACAGTCACACCACTCACGTCCAATTCTTCCTCACTGTTTCTGTCACCTTTGTCAGGTGCATTTTTTATTCTCACTTTGTTAGGTGACCCCGGCGCGACCCCCCCCACCAGAGACCCAATTTCCTCAGTCCCCGATGCAGAAGGCCCGACATCCCCAGAAGCCCCGATCTCCTTGTCCGCCACTTTTGCCAGTTCCAAGACCTCCACCTCCTCTTACCCATCTGATGAATTAAGGTGCTCACCCAAGGCCTGGTACTAGTTAGAGAGCTCCACCGGAGGCAAGGTGGATGAACCTTCCTTTGGCATCTGATTCAGGGGGTTTCTCCTTTTGCCTCAAATTACTCTTTTTCCCTTTTTTTTAAGTTCTTTTTCTCCTTCTTTTTCTTTTGCTGTACCCACTCATCCCTCCCCTCCCCATTCAGACCTTCACTGGATGAGGACAGGGAAGCAGTGGACGCCTCCTCTCTGACCAACCTCCTGACCTCCTCGTTTAGTGCGCTATCCGGGACCTCAGCTGCTAACTCCCCCGAGCTGGGGACCAAGGGCAAGGACATTACCCCATGGTCCTTCTCTTCCTCCATTCTCCTCCGTTGTTCTCGTCTAGCCACTGAGGGTCTGCTCTTCACTGGTCCCTTGCTACCCCTGCCGCTGCTGGTCCCTTCACCGGCTGAGTCAGTCCTCTCCTCCACCCGACCAACACCATCCAGATTCAGGCCCACATTGGCATAAGAGCGTGGACAGCGACTAAACAGAAGTCCTAAGACACCACACAGGTTACACCGAATATCACCACAGGTTGCCGCCAGATGACCTATCCCCCCAACATCGCGCATCTCTCCATTTTACATCCTGCACTACAATGTGAGGGGCTGCCGCACCTGTGGCAAAGCTTCGGCTGCCCCTGGTAGAAGATCAAGATTCGGTCTCTCCCCAGGAAGGTTGAGGTTGGTATATGAGAAACCGAATTCCCTGAGACCTTTAACTTTACCATAAAGGTCCAGGCCCCAGACCAAATACTATGCTTGTCCAGGTTCTTTTTCGGAACCTGGACCACCTCGCCAAAACGACTTAGCCAAGTCATGATGTCCATACCAGAAAGAGACTCGTTACTGGTTAATACTGTCACTTTCTTAACCGAATTTTGGAGGGTGACGGGCTGGACGATGTACCCACGCCACTCGGGGCAACTCTGAGCCAGTTCGCACTGAGACCAAAAGAGCTCCAAGCCCTCCAGTTTCACGAAGCTGACATCAAAGTAGGTGGTGCCGTAGGTAGAGTTGAGCGACTTTGGTCGGATCAGGTTTCATGAAACAAAATTTGTTTCAGATGAAACTGGTCCGACTAGGGCAAAAATAGTCGGAGTTTCGTCCGAAACCCGACCCCAATGCAAGTCAAAGGGAGATAAAAGTCAGCATTGAGCGGATGACATTCATCCACTCAATGCCGACTTTTATTCCCCATTGACTTGCATTGGGGTCGGGTTTCGGACGAAACTCCGACTTTTTTTGCCCTAGTCGGACCAGTTTCATCTGAAACAAATTTTGTTTCATGAAACCCGATCCGACCAAAGTCGCTCAACTTTAGCCGTAGGGATGAATCAGGGCATAGATGTCTTCCACCCTGAAACCCATCCCCAGGAAGAGCTCCACCATCTTATCCCTAGAAGGTCACGCGTCATCACCCCCCCACCTGAGATGGACCACATTCCTACGCACACCACTTTGCCCCGCTGTTGGCAGAGACCACCTGACATTCTCTGCCCCAATCTCTCGGAAGGCAGATAGACCATGTCTGTCTATCCAGAATGACAAATCAACCTCCCTGCCATCCACATTGATGGAGCTCTCACCTCCCTTCAAGGCCTCCAGGAGGCGTCGTTGCAAGTTACCGTTCCCTCTGGGGCCACCTAACAAAGTAGTACCGCTACTGTTTGCAACACTTGCAAAGGAACGGACATGTGAGCCTGTTGTCGCCGTGGGTGCGACAGAACCAGCCTCAGGCACTCCCGCACCCACACTCTGCTCCTCACCCTCATCCATATTTACATCCACAGAACCACCAGCCGCACCTTCTGTCATACTTTTCACCACCCCTATAATCATCTCATCACCGTCACTATTACCCCTTGCTCTACCCTCATTCACACTAGTCAGTGTAGGCGGGGAAACAGCATTTCCAGATTTTGTCCTGGCATCACCGGGAGCGGGTTCCAGGACGGCCACCACAGTACCATCCCCATTTCCCTTTCCTCCCTCCGCCATTTTGGACTGATTTTTATCCTGAGTACCAGCAACTTTATTAGCATCAACATCAATTCTTTTTGCATCTGCATCACCGGGGTCCGAACCTGAGGTGCCAGGATTCGCAGACTCACCAGGCTTAGACCCGGCGGCCTGCTCACCCCCTGCACCCCCAGGATTTTTCTCATTTGACCCCTCCACTTTTCCTGCACCAGAGTCCTTTTTAGAAACAATGTCCTTCACTCCTGAGGCACCAGCCCTCTCCTCCAAAACGATCCTACGGACCTCTGCCAGAATCTCTGCATCCGAGGCACACCTGAGCCCCCCTCCCTTATCTGCCTGCAGCCCTGAGACCACTGGAGACAGGGATGGGAACTCCGCCATACTTGTAATGTCCGGCACCACCGCTTGATTACCTGTGACACCCCCACTGTGCACCGTGGGGACCACCACTTTACCACGTCTATTTTTACTCTCCCCTCTGGGCTTGCACCCCTTATTTGAACCTACTTCAAGGTCCGGGTGCCTTCGCTGAATGGGGGTTACACAGGAGGCAGCAGCCATGCTTCCAGCATCAATTGACACAAACTGCATATTTACCACCTCCAGTGCCTTTTTCTGTCTCCTCACTTTTCCCGGGCAAGGATCCTCGTCGCCGAAGGTGAAAAGCTGGAGGTCGACATGGGACTCCAACAACTTGATCTCCCTCAGGAGCCCCGGGGCGGACCGATGGGTGGGACCTGACACGCTAGGCTGCATGCAGGGTGCCAGATGGGGCGGGACACCAGGCGGGCCGCTGGGTGGGGTTTCACCGGCCAACACAGCCACTGTGGGCAGAGCTACAGCCTGACTCATGCCGAGCTCTGGGGCCTCTGGGCATTTCCATGCCTCCCGAAGGGCCACCCCCACCCGGGCCCTTCTCCCATGGCTTAGTTAACCCCTTCTGAGCCGAAAAACGCCGGTCATTAGAAAAATTTTCTAAAAAGGGGCCCGCTGCCTTCTCGATCTGCCCACCTCAGCGATCTTATCTTGCACTTTCTGCATCTCGGTGGTGAGTGCTGAGCGCTTTCGCTGGGGGGCAGCATTGTACAACGACCTGGCTTGCTGCAACTCCAGCGAGAGTTTTGCCAGGGTCGCTTTCCCCTTGTCGTGGCACCTCAACATCTCCACCACCCTCTGTGAGAAAGTCTCTGCGGACTCCTCCGGACCCCTCTCTGCCCATGGGGAGCCCCCTTGCTGGTAGATGCCGGCTTGCTCCCTGCAGCTGCTTCCTTCTGTACCAACCTCCCATACCTCCTCACATTGTCGTCTTGTGACTCCATAATTTTACCTCCATCCCCACCCGGCCCAGACCGGGAGGGCCGGAGCCCGGAGATATCCCCTGACACCCTCGCCTATGGAAAGCAAAAGGCAGGGGTCGGGTAATAGAAAAAGTCCTGCTTCTCAAGAGCTCCTCTCTCACTGCTCACGCGCCGGTCAGTAACAGGCCACTCCTCCACTTCCTGCTACCGCGGGTGCTGGCAGCAGACTTGCCCTCCAATAGATCCTCGTTAAAGGATTTAAAGTGTACTCATTCCAATTACAAAGCCTCGAATGAGTCCTGTATTGTTTTTTTTCATCACTACCTCACCGGGTCGGGAGTGGGTAATTTGCGCGCCTGCTGCCTTCCTTGGATGTGGTAGCCATTTCTCAGGCTCCCTCTCCAGAATCGAACCCTGATTTTCTGTTACCCGTGGTCACTATGGTTGGCACAGAAAGTACTATCGAAAGTTGATAGGGCAGACACCTGAATGGATCGTCACCATCACGTGGACGTGCGATCGGCTCGAGGTTATCCAGAATCGCAACGCTTACGGGGAGAGCGCGGCTGGGGGGAGGCCGCGGAGGATCATCCCGATGCCGCGCCCGGGACCCCAGATTGGTTTTGGTCTGATAAATGCACGCATCCCTGGCGTTCAGTGCTCGTTTGCACGTATTAGCTCTAGAATTATCACAGTTGTCCGAGTCAATGGCTTGGAGCGATCATGGGAACCATAACTGATTTAATGAGCCATTCGCAGTTTCACTGTACCGTCCATGTGTACTTACACGTGCATGGCTTAATCTTAGAGACAAGCATATGCTGCTGGCAGGATGAACCAGGTAGCTCCCCAACACAACTGGACCGCATTGAGGCGAGGGAGAGATCCGAGAGACGAGAGAGAGGAGACCCCAACGGCAGAAAAAGGGGCGCCCGGAGAAGCATTGGTATCAGCATTGGCGGTGTAGGGGCATACCTGCAAGGTTCCGGGAGGGCATCGGGCTGACCCACGGGGCAGGGGAGCCCGTATCGGAGCGCGGGGGTGTCGGAAGAGCGACTCGCTGTGCGGTGCAGAGTCCCGAAGCAGACGACGTCTGGAATACACCCCTTGCACGGGGAGGGTGAGGTGACTGGCCTCCGGAAGACACCACGGCTGCCCTGCCACTTGACCGGACGCTCCCAGGGCGACACACAGAGTCGATAGGGAGCGGGGCCAGGGTCTGGGGGCCTTTGCGGCGCCACCATCTGGCTTAGACCTGCCTCCACCACCGGGGGTCCTCGACCAACCGGCAGACAGGCGCGAGGATTGGGAGAGGGGGTTTGGCAGTCAGGGTCCACCACGGCTCCGGCACAAGCCCAAGCGACGCGGAGGTCGCCCAAGGCATAGTCGGCCTGGTCGTGTCGGCGTCGCTCTCGCCCTCCAGCATAGTCCCTACACCCGGCTCTTACCCGTCCTCAAAGGGATGCCCGAGCGGCTTTTGTTCCCAGGGCTGTTCCCCTGCCTGGCGGGAACAGGGGGGTGCGCTGGGCAGCCTTCCGCAGTTCTCTCTTTGCCTCTTGCCCCCTTCAAATCGCTTCCTTCTCCATCTTCCCCTCACTCTGGGGGGTGTTCACTTTCTCGCTCTACCTCTCCATTCCGAGCCACCTTGGAGGACGACGTACGAGGAGTGGAAGGCGATGGCGGTCGGCACACCACGCGGTGAGAACCCCCCCTCACCTGCCTTCACCACCTGTCATCCCCCCACTAACTTAGGGGCTCGGGAAAAGACTGGTGGCGCGGAGCTCGGCAGTGGCGCAGAAATGCCACCCACCGCCGCCGCTCTCGCTGATGCCCACCACGGAAGCCGCCGTTCGGATGCTGTGTGGCACGGACCTCCGCAGGCAGGCTGTGCATCTGGAATAAAAGGGCCACCCCGGAGAAGATCACTGTGCTTCCCCACATGGGGAGCGATTCGGACGGCTGGCCTCCACGCCGTGGTGGGTGGGCGCCCCACTGGTCGCCCGTGTGGGTCATCAGATCACTGTTCGTTTGGTTCGATTCAAGCTTCCCACAGCTCAGCAGCCTCCATCCGCAAACAGGAGGTGATGGCCGGCGTGCGCGCCCAAAGATAGGTGGTGGAAGCCCGGGGGTACAGGAGGAAGGACACAACTCACCGTAAACCGACGCGGGCTCCAAAGCCAGGTCGTGCAAGTGACACCACCTCCACACCCGAGAGCGCTGCTCCAGATTGATCGGCTGAAGGCACCAATCCAGCTCTGAGGAGACAAAGTCAGAAGGGGCATCCGCCTTATAGACCCAAATTCGTACAAGGACACGAAGTGGAGGGCGTCTGGAAAACACCCCTTGCACGGGGAGGGCAAGGTGACTGGCCTCCGGAAGACACCACGGCCGCCCCGCCTCGTGACCCAACGCTCCCGGGGGCGTCACACAGAGTCACTAGGGGAGCGGTGCCAGGGCATGGGTGCCTATGCAGCGCTGCTGTTTGGCTTAGGCCTGCCTCTACCGTGGGGGGTCTTCGACCCACCTTGGAGGATTACATACGAGGAAGGGAAGGCTCAGGATCGAACTGGAAAGCGCGGAGCTCGGCAGTGCCGTGGAAATGCCACCCACCACCGCCTCTCTCGCTGATGCCACCACGGAGGCCGCCCTACGGACGCTGTGTGGCACAGACCTCCGCAGGCTGGCTGCGCATCTGGAACTTTGAAAAGGGCCGCCCTCGAGAAGATCAATGTGCTTCCCCACATGTGGAGCGATTCGTCCGGCTGGCCCCCACCCCGGGGTGGGTGGGCGCCCGCCGTTCGCCTGTGTGGGGCGTCAGACCACTGTTCATCGTTCGTTCAATTCAAACTCCCCTCAGCTCGGCCGCCTCCATCCACAAACAGGAGGTGATGGCCGGCGTGCGCGCCCAAAGATAGTTGGTGGAAGCCCGGGGGTACAGGAGGAAGGACACCACTCACCGTAAACCGACGCGGGCTCCAAAGCCCGGGTTGAGCGAGCGGCACCTACTCTCCACCCAAGAGCGCTGCGCCAGATCGATCGGAGGATGAGACCACTCTGAGGAGACAATGTCAAAAGGGACGTCCGCCTTCCAGAGCCCCCTCCTTCAGACAAGGACTCCAGATTTGCCCTCCTGACAGCCATCACCTCCAGAGAACCAGGGACCACCGAGGGAGGGTCTGGTCAAGCTCAGGTACCCCAGGATTGCCTCTCTCACTTGGGACGCACGACCAGTAAAAGTCCCTCCTGGAGCTGTGGAAGTTCAGTCTCAGCCGGAGTGTGCAACTTCCATACCAAGAGGGACTATATTCCAAGTTGCTTACCCGAGTCAGGGAACCAGAGAAACAACTAACTCCTATCGGGGTAGAGAGACGCCACTCTCTAATACATTCTGCCAGAGGTGCGCATTACTATGTATATGCATTGTGGGACACCGACTCCATTTTAATGGGACGAAGTTGGAAATGTATCCGACCTCCTGTCACTGTAGGGCGGATGCGGCAGCCAGAAATTCCCTCATTCCGGTTCTTTTTCACTTAGTTTTTTTTTTCCACAAATTTTTGGCTAGAATGTACCCCAGGATGGCTACTCCGGCTTGGGGATGGCCCACCAGCCAAAGCCGGGGAGACTGAGAACCATCGAGCCTGTTCTGAGGGGACTAGGTCAGAAGGGGTGTCCGCCTTCCAGAGCTATCCTTCCCATGATGACTCAAGATTTGCCCCCTGACAGCCATCACCTCCAGAGAACCAGGGACCACTGAGGGAGGATCTAGTCAAGCTCAGGTACCCCAGGATTGCTTCTCCGGCTTGGGTATGGACCACCAGCCAAAGCCAGGGACCATGAACCATCCAGCCTGCTCTGAGGGGACAAGGTCAGAAGGGGCGTCCACCTTCCAGAGCCCCCCTTCCCACGAGGACTCCAGATTTGCCCCCTGACAGCCATCACCTCCAGATAACCAGGGACCACCGAGGGAGGGCCTGCTCAAGCCCAGGTACCCCAGGATTACTTCTCCGGCTTGGGGATGGACCACCAGCCAAAGCCGGGGACCATGAACCATCCAGCCTGCTCTTAGGGGACAAGGTCAGAGGGGTCGTCCGCCTTCCAGAGCCCCCTTCCCACAAGGACTCCAGATTTGCCCCTGAGAGCCATTACCTCCAGTGAACCAGAGACCACCGAGGGAGGGTCTGATCAAGCTCAGGTAACCCAGGATTGCTTCTCCGGCTTGGGTATGGACCACCAGCCAAAGCCGGGGACCATGAACAATCCAGCCTGCTCTGAGGGGACAAGGTCAGAAGGGGTGTCCGCCATCCAAAGCCCCCTTTCCTCGAGGACTCCAGATTTGCCCCCTGACAGCCATCACCTCCAGAGAACCAGGGACCACTGAGGGAGGGTCTGGTCAAGCTCAGGTACCCCAGGATTGCTTCTCCGGCTTGGGGATGGACCACCAGCCAAAGCCAGGGACCATGAACCATCCAGCCTGCTCTGAGGGGACAAGGTCAGAAGGGGCGTCCACCTTCCAGAGCCCCCCTTCCCACGAGGACTCCAGATTTGCCCCCTGACAGCCATCACCTCCAGATAACCAGGGACCACCGAGGGAGGGCCTGCTCAAGCCCAGGTACCCCAGGATTACTTCTCCGGCTTGGGGATGGACCACCAGCCAAAGCCGGGGACCATGAACCATCCAGCCTGCTCTTAGGGGACAAGGTCAGAGGGGTCGTCCGCCTTCCAGAGCCCCCTTCCCACAAGGACTCCAGATTTGCCCCTGAGAGCCATTACCTCCAGTGAACCAGAGACCACCGAGGGAGGGTCTGATCAAGCTCAGGTAACCCAGGATTGCTTCTGCGGCTTGGGTATGGACCACCAGCCAAAGCCGGGGACCATGAACAATCCAGCCTGCTCTGAGGGGACAAGGTCAGAAGGGGTGTCCGCCATCCAAAGCCCCCTTTCCTCGAGGACTCCAGATTTGCCCCCTGACAGCCATCACCTCCAGAGAACCAGGGACCACCGAGGGAGGGTCTGGTCAAGCTCAGGTACCCCAGGATTGCTTCTCCGGCTTGGGGATGGACCACCAGCCAAAGCCGGGGACCATGAACCATCCAGCCTGCTCTGAGGGGACAAGGTCAGAAGGGGCATCCGCCTTCCAGAGCCCCCTTTACCACGTGGACTACAGAGTTGCCCCCTGACAGCCATCACCTCCAGAGAACCAGGGACCACCGATGGAGGGTCTGGTCAAGCTCAGGTACCCCAGGATTGCTTCTCCGGCTTGGGGATGGACCACCAGCCAAAGCCAGGGACCATGAACTATCCAGCCTGCTCTGAGGGGACAAGGTCAGAAGGGGCGTCCGCCTTCCAGAGCCCCCCTTCCCATGAGGACTCCAGATTTGCCCCCTGACAGCCATCACATCCAGAGAACCAGGGACCACCGAGGGAGGGTCTGCTCAAGCTCAGGTACCCCAGGATTGCTTCTCCGGCGTGGGGATGGACCACCAGTCAAAGCTGGGGACCATGAACCATCCAGCCTGCTCTGAGGGGACAAGGTCAGAAGGGGCGTTCGCCTTCTAGATCTCAAACTCTGCCATGGACTCCAGATTTGCCCCCCTGACAGCCATCACCATTCAGAGCACCAGGGACCACCGGGGAGGGTCTGGTCAGGCTCAAGGACCCCAGGATTGACACACGACTGGCAAAAGTCCCTCCTGGAGCTGTGGAAGCTCAGTCTCAGCCGGAGTGTACAGCTTCCATACCAAGAGGGACCACATTCCAAGTCGCTTACCTGAGTCAGGGAACCAGAGAAATAACCGCCACCCATCGGGGTAGAGACAGCCCACTCTCTCATACATTCTGCCACAGGTGCGCATTACTATGTATATGCATTGCGGGACACCAACTCCACTTTAAGGGGACGAAGTCAGAAATGTATCCGACCTCATGGAACTCTGCGGCGTATGCGGCAGCCAGAAATTCACTCATTCTGGTTCTTTTTCTCTTAGTTTTTTTTTTCCGCAATTTTTTTCCTAGAATGTATTCCTCTAACCTCTACTAGCTCAAAACACTTGAAATTTTTGAGCTGATTGAAATTCCCAGCTTTTTGGAGCTCAAAAACGAAAATATTTTTGAGAAAGCAATAGTAGTAAGAAAATGACCATCAGCTCCTGGAACTGTTTTCGGCATACCTCCAGAGATGCTCCGCTGCCTGGAAGTCTGTCACGGCTCAGTTCAAAATTTTTCTAAGTCCCAAAATTTGGTTTTTCATCGAAAATTCAACTTTCCGCCCAGGATCCACAAACTTTAACCCCAGTTTGGGGACCCTCCCTGGGGGCCCTACAACATATTGACGCCCCCCTGTGGTGGAAGAAGGGGAAATTACTTATTTGTTCAGAAAATCTCAAAAAATGACTAAGTCCCAAGGACTCTTTCTGAAAAGTGTACCCAGGCTCCTGGAAGCGCCCTAGGTACACCTCCATAGACACTCCCCTGTCTGGAAGTCTGTCTCATCTCGAAATTTTTCTAAGTTCCAAAATTCGGTTTTTCACCCAAAATTCAACTTTTCGCCCAGGATCCAGAAACTTTACCCCCAGTTTGGGGACTCTTTTGGGACACTCTTAGATATACATTTCACTCTGACTTCCATCGACCGCTGCAGGGCGAATATTAAGCCCGCCAACCGAATGCTACAGGGCGAATATTAAGCTCGCCAACCGACCATTAAGCCCTCTTCCGAATCTACTCAGTGTGGGTCTGGGCTGGGGGTCGAGAGTTCGCAGCCCAGCCGCGGCCAAAGTGCTCCACCACGGTCAGCGCTGTTGCTGCCAAAGAGGGACATTCTTTGTTTTTTGTCAGGCGGGCATGCGCCACTGACTCAGGACATCCAGACACAAAGAGTTCCCTAGGAGCTGTGTACCAAACAGTAGCGAACTCCCAGCAGGATTGCTTGTCCCGGGGCTGGCATGCACAGGACTTGTTCTACATCTGTCGGTCTACCGTCACCAAGGTCTCCATTGTCGCCTTCTGGAGATCCAGAACCCAAGCGGGAGGATTCGTGGCTAGTGTTGAGCGATACCACCCGATACTGAAAAATATAGTATCAGAATGGATCGGCCGATCTAAAAAAAGTATCGGGTATCGCCGATTCCGATCCCGGAAGTTCCATTCAAGTCAATGGAACAGAAATATCGGAATTAAAAAAAACCCTTTCTTTCCCTGTTGGTTAATTCTACATGGAGAAAAACAACTAATAATAATGTAGAATATATAGTGGGAGGTGTAGGTGACATTAAAGCCATAGAGGTTTAGGCCAATCAAATGGAATAGCAGAAATTTTTATTTTTTTTTTTAAAGACGTTCGTAGTTTTAAAGATATTGACCATGTTAAAGTCTTTAATTTTTTGTCAGATATGTATGTTTCACTACTTCGATGCTCTTCAACTTCTTTTTTACTTCTCCCACACTTTCTCCTTCATCACACGTTTCTTCTTCTTCTTCTTCTTCCTCTTCCTCTTCCTATTCTTCTTCCTATTCTTCCTATTCTTCTTCCTATTCTTCTTCTTCTTCTTCCTATTCTTCTTCTTCTTCTTCCTATTCTTCTTCTTCTTCTTCCTATTCTTCTTCTTCTTCTTCTTCTTCCTATTCTTCTTCTTCTTCTTCTTCCTATTCTTATTCTTCTTCTTCTTCCTATTCTTATTCTTCTTCTTCTTCCTATTCTTATTCTTCTTCTTCTTCCTATTCTTATTCTTCTTCTTCTTCCTATTCTTATTCTTCTTCTTCTTCCTATTCTTATTCTTCTTCTTCTTCCTATTCTTATTCTTCTTCTTCTTCCTATTCTTATTCTTCTTCTTCTTCCTATTCTTCTTCCTATTCTTATTTGTGTCAGACATTCCTGTAGTTGTTGTCTATAAAAGTTTGAAGATTACACCTTCCGTTCAGCCTGTCACAAAAGATTTACAACAGGAGTTGTCCGCGTTCAGTTTGGCCTGCAGCAGCAGGCCTTTTCCAGGGGCACCACAAGGAGGAACGGACTCACCCCCATACACTGCTTAGTCTTCTTCTGCTTATAAATTTGATAATCTCAGATTTTTAGTCTTATGCTTAATGTTCTTCTGCTTTTGGTTTTTATGCTTCTTGGTCTTCTGTCTCTTGTTGTTCTGCATCTTGGTGGTTGTATTCCTGTTCTTTGTCCTCTTGGTCATCTTCTTCAGGGTCATCTTTTAGGTATTCTTCTGTGTGGTCTTCAGGGTCGTTGTCTTCAGGGTCATTGTCAGGGAGATCCAGAGTGAGAATCAAAAACCATTTCCACAAGCTTGAACTTGGAAAAGTAGCAGAAGTTACAAGAAGGCTGAGGAACTGACGAGAACCAGCTGATGGTACTGGAACCCGGAGTGGCAGCAGAATGAACAAGAGCCAATGGCACAACCGTGGACCAGCTGACGGTGCTGGAACACAGTAACTAAGTAGGAGGTACCTGTGCTCCAAAGCACTACCAAGGGCCAGCAGACGTTGGTGGAACTCGGATACCGACAAGGAGGCACCTAGGCCAAAGGCACTGCCGAGAACCAGCTGACGGTGCAGGAACCCGGATGGGCGGCAGAAGCTGCAAGAGCAAATGAAACTAGCGAGGACCAGCTGACGGTGCTGGAACCCGGAGGGGCAGCAGAAGGAACAAGAGCCAATGGGACAACCGTGGACCAGCTGACGGTGCTAGAACACGGTTTCTAAGCAGGAGGTACCTGTGCTAAAAAGCACTACCAAGGACCAGCAGACGTTGCTGGAACTCGGATACCAAGGAGGAGGCACATAGGCCAAAGCCACTGCCAAGAACCAGCTGACTGTGCTGGAACCCGGATGGGTAGCAGAAGGTACCCAGGAAAAAGCAAAGTTGCAAGGCCGTGAGCCGGCCGCAGTTACCGAAACCCACAGTCCAACAGGGGGTGCTTGTCCTATTGGCACTATAGAACCAGCCTTTATTACCAGAACCCGCAGCCCACGTAGGAAGCACCAAAACTGCAGGCACCATAGGCTCAGCTAACCTGACCGCAACACGACAGGACAACGTATTGGTGGCAAAGTGACATTGACACTACCCGGAAACAGCAGGCGTGCTGGAACCAGGCTGGGCAGGAGGGAGTGCCCGTGCCAAAGACACTTCCGAGAACCAGCTGACGGTGCTGGAACCCGGATGGTTAGCATAAGCTACAAGAGTCAATGGAACTACTGAGAACCAGCTGACGGTGCTGGAACCCAGAGTGGCAGCAGAAGGAACAACAGCCAATGGCACAACTGTGGACCAGCTGACGTTGCTGGAACATGGTTACTAAGCAGGAGGAGGTACCTGTGCTCCAAAGCACTACCAAGGACCAGCAGACGTTGCTGGAACTCGGATACCGAGAAGGAGGCACCTAGGCCAAAGGCTCTGCTGAGAGCCAGCTGACGGTGCTGGAACCTGGATGGGTAGCAGAAGCTGCAAGAGCAAATGACACAAGCGAGGACCAGCTGACGGTGCTGGAACCCGGAGGGGCAGCAGAAGGAACAAGAGCCAATGGGGCAACCGTGGACCAGCTGACGGTGCTACAACACGGTTTCTAAGCAGGATGTACCTGTGCTAAAAAGCACTACCAAGGACAAGCAGACGTTGCTGGAACTCGGATACCATGAAGGAGGCACGTAGGCCAAAGGCTCTGTCGAGAACCAGCTGACGGTGCTGGAACCCAGATGGGTAGCAGAAGGTACCCATGAAAAGCAAAGTTACAAGACCGCGAGCCGGCCGCAGTTACCGAAACCCACAGTCCTACAGGGAGTGCTTGTCCTATTGGCACTATGGAATCAGCCTTTGTTACCAGAACCCGCAGCCCACATAGGAAGCACTGAAACTGCAGGCACCATAGACTCAGCTAACCCGACCGCAACACGACAGGACAACGTATCAGTGGCAAAGTGACGTCTACACTACCCAGAAACAGCAGGCGTGCTGTAACCAGGCTGGGCAGGAGGGAGTACCCGTGCCAAAGACACTGCCGAGAACCAGCTGATGGTGCTGGAACCCGGAGGGGCAGCAAAAGGAACAAGAGCCAATGGCACAACCGTGGACCAGCTGACGTTGCTGGAACACGGTTACTAAGCAGGCGGTACCTGTGCTAAAAAGCACTACCAAGGACCAGCAGACGTTGCTGGAACTCAGATACCTTGAAGGAGGCACCTAGGCCAAAGGCTCTGCCGAGAAACAGCTGACGTTGCTGGAACCCGGCTGGGCAGGAGGGAGTACCCGTGGCAAACACACTTCTGAGCAGCAACATGCGATGTTGAAGCCCAGGGCTCAATCAGGCAGCAGGCTGAGGCCAACTTGGAGCGAGTTTTATATCGGTTGTACACAACTACTGATTGTAACCGTGATCCACTTTGACCTCTGGCTCCACTGTCTCTAGTATTTCCCCTGGCCTCCAACCCCGCCAGTGACAGCTCTGAAGTGGCGTCAGCACAATCCACACTTGTTCCTGTGTTACTTGGCCTCAGTCCCGTCAGTTGATCCCCCGATGTGTGTGTCCGGCAAGGTCTCCTGCTCTGTCCTCATTCACACAACTATTAATGGGAATGGGGACAGAGCAGGAGACATTGCCGGAAACACCACAGGGGATCAACTGATGTGACTGAGCCCCAGTAACACAGGAACAAGTGTGGATTGTGCAGACGGCACATCAGAGCAGCGACTGGCTGGGTTGGAGGCCAGGGGAAATTCTAGAGACAGTACAGCCAGAGGCCTAAGTGGACCACGGTTAAAAGTCAGTAGTAGTGTGATGTTGGAGGCAGCAGGAGACTTTGCCATCCGCACAGCAGGGGAACAGCTGGCGTTACTGAACCCCACAGACACAGGAGGGAGTGTTTCTATCTGTGCGGACGGCACTTCCAAGCTACAACTGGCTGTGTTGAAGCCCATGATCAATGCTCCGAGCAGGCTGAGGCCTACTTGGAGCAAGTGGAAAATAACATGTTGTGTGATGTTGGAGGCAGCAGGAGACTTTGCCATCCGCACAGCAGGGGAACAGCTGGCATTACTGGACCCCACTAACACAGGAGCTAGTGTGTGTTTCTCTGCGGACACGGCACTTCTGAACACCATCTGGCATTGTTGGAGCCCAGGATGAGGCATGGAGTTGGCTGAGGCCAACTTCCAGCACGTTTTATAGAGGTTGTAGACTACTACTGATTGTAACCGTGCTCCACTTAGGCCTCTGGCTCCACTGTCTCTAGTATTTCCCCTGGCCTCCAACCCTGCCAGTGACAGCTCTGAAGTGGCGTCAGCACAATCCACACTTGTTCCTGTGTTACTTGGCCTCAGTCCCGTCAGTTGATCCCCCGATGTGTGTCCGACAAGGTCTCCTGCTCTGTCCTCATTCACTCTACTAGTAATGGGAATGTGGACAGAGCAGGAGACCTTTACGGACACACATCAGGGGATCAACTGACGTGACTGAGGCCAAGTAACACAGGAACAAGTGTGGATTGTGCTGACACCACTTCAGAGCTGTCACTTGCGGGGTTGGAGGCCAGGGGAAATACTAGAGACAGTGGAGCCAGAGGCCTAAGTGGAGCATGGTTAAAAATCAGTTGTAGTTTGAATGTGGATGGAGCAGGAGACTTTGCCGTCCACACAGCAGGGGAGCAGCTGGCATTACTGAACCCCACTAACACAGGAGCGAGGGTTTCTATCTGTGCGGACGACACTTCCAGGCTACAACTGGCTGTGTTGTAGCCCAGGATCAATGCTCCGAGCAGGCTGAGGCCGACTTGGAGCGAGGAGAAAAAGCGTTGTAGTGTGAGTTTGGAGGCAGCTGGAGACTTTGCCGTCCACACAGCAGGGGAACAGCTGGCATTACTGAACCCCACTGACAAAGGAGCTAGAATGTTTTTCTCTGCGGAGACGGCACTTCTGAACACCAACTGGCGTTGTTGGAGCCCAGGATGAGGCATGGAGCAGGCTGAGGCCGGATGGTGTTGGCATGTGTATGGAGCAGGAGACATTGCCGTCCACACAGCAGGAGAATAGCAGGCATTACTGAACCCCACTGACACAGGAGCTAGAGTGTTTTTCTCTGCGGAGATGGCACTTCTGAACACCAACTGGTGTTGTTGGTGCCCAGGATGAGGCATGGAGCAGGCTGAGGCCTGATGGTGTTGGCATGTGTATGTAGCAGGAGACATTGCCGTCTACACAGCAGGGGAACAGCACGCATTACTGAACCCCACTGACACAGGAGCTAGAGTGTTTTTCTCTGCGGAGACGGCACTTCTGAACACCAACTGGCTTTGTTGGAGCCCAGGATGAGGCATGGAGCAGGCTGAGGCCTGAAGGTGTTGGCATGTGTATGGAGCAGGAGACATTGCCGTCTACACAGCAGGGGATCAGCTGGCGTTACTGAACCCCACTAACACAGGAGCGCGCGTTTCTATCTGTGTGGACGGCACTTCCAGGCTACAACTGGCTGTGTTGTAGCCCAGGATGAAGCATGCAGCAGGCGGAGGACAACTTGCAGCTGGTTTTATAGAGGTTGTAGACTACTACTGATTGTCGCCGTGCTCCACTATGGCCTCCGGCTCCACTGTCTCTAGTATTTCCCCAGGCCAACAACCCCGCCAGTTACAGCTGTGAAGTGGCGTCTGCACAATCCACACTTGTTCCTGTGTAACTGTGGCTTAGTCCTGTCTGTTGATCCCTTGATGTGTGTCTGGCAAGCTCTCCTGCTCAGTCCTCATTCACACTACTAGTAATGTGAATGTGGCCAGAGCAAGAGACCTTGCCGGACACACATCAGGGGATCAACTGGCGGGACTGAGCCACAGTAATTCAAGAACAAGTGTGGATTGTGCAGACGCCACTTCACAGCTCTAACTGGCGTGGTTGTTGGCCAGGGGAAATACTAGAGACAGTGGAGCCAGAGGCCTAAGTTGACCAAAGTTACAAATCTGTAGTAGTTTGCATGTGGAGGCAGCAGGAGACTTTGCCGTCTACACAGCAGGGGAACAGCTGGCATTACTGAACCCCACTAACACAGGAGCTAGTGTGTTTTTCTCCCTGAAGACAGCACTTCTGAACAACTGCGTTGTTGGAGCCCAGGATGAGGCATGGAGCGCTGTTTTTTGGCATGTGGAGGCAGCAGGAGACTTTGCTGTCTACACAGCAGGGGAACAGCTGGCATTACTGAACCCCACTAACACAGGAGCTAGTGTGTTTTTCTCTGTGAAAACGGCACTTCTGAACACCAACTGACGTTGTTGGAGCCCAGGATGAGGCCTGGATCAGGCTGAGGCCTGATGGTGTTGGCATGTGGAGGCAGCAGGAGACTTTGCCGTCTACACAGCAGGGGAACAGCTGGCATTACTGAACCCCACTAACACAGGAGCTAGTGTGTTTTTCTCTGGGAAGACGGCACTTCAGAACACCAACTGACGTTGTTGGAGCCCAGGATGAGGCATGGAGCTGGCTGAGGCCAACTTGCAGCACGTTTTATAGAGGTAGTAGACTACAACTGATTGTAACGGTACTCCACTATGGCCTCCGACTTCACTGTCTCTAGTATTTCCCCTGGCCTCCAACTCCGCCAGTGACAGCTGTTGTGAGTTAATTTTCCCCTTCATTACTGAGGCCCGAGGAACTCCCTCTTCTGGTAAAGAAAGGTAGTGAGCCTGATTATCAAACACCTGAGGCTGATGATGATGACTGGCTGAGTGGAGTTACTGACTGGATATAAGGCTGCCGACGCCCTTCTGCCCTGCGGGTGATTTCTCTCTGGGATCCTTGGAGACTGTCTGAATTCCTGCTCCTCTAAAGCTAAGTTTGCTGCTCGGCCTTTTGCTTTGGTGCTTTGACTTTGTTTTGCTTTGTTTTTCTGGATTTCTGCCATTCCCTGCTGGGGTGTGCTGAATTCATTTAGCTCTGTCTTCTGAAAATACCTGAGTGCTGATTTAGTTTTTGAAGCCTAGCTGCTTCAGGGCCTTTTTCATATCAGCTTGTTGGCTTATGTCTTTGATAGGGTTTTGGCAGATTGCGGACAGCAGCCTTCCTGTCCTTTCCTATCTAGGTAGTTTTGGGCCCCGTCTTTGCTCAGTCTATCTTTCTGTATGTGTTAGTATTTTCATCTTGCTTCACCGTCATATGTTGGGGGCTGCCTATTGCTTTGGGGTCTGCTCTGGGGCAGTTTAGATTTCCCCTTTCTTTCTTTAGGCCTATGTAATTCTCCGGCTGTGATCGAGGGGTCTAGGGCATCGTAGGAACCCCCACGGCTACTGCTAGTTGTGTTGATAGGTTCAGGGGTCTGCAATCTGATAGTTGCCAACTTCTCTGGTTTTCTGGACTTAGCTTGTATTTCTGCTTTTGCCTCCTGCGGTGACTCATTCATAACAGACAGCTCTGAAGCGGCGTCAGCACAATCCACACTTGTTCCTGTGTTACTTGGGCTCAGTCCCGTCAGTTGATCCCCTGATGTGTGTCCGGCAAGGTCTCCTGCTCTGTCCTCATTCACACTACTAGTAATGGGAATGTGGACAGAGCAGGAGACCTTGCCGGACACACATCAGGGGATCAACTGACGTGACTGAGGCCAAGTAACACTGGAACAAGTGTGGATTATGCAGACGCCACTTAAGAGCTTTCACTGGCGGGGTTGGAGGCCAGGGGAAATAATAGAGACAGTGGAGCCAGAGGCCTAAGTGGAGCAGGGTTAAAAATCAGTAGTAGTTTGAATGTGGATGGATCAGGAGACTTTTTCGTCCACACAGCAGGGGAGCAGCTGGCGTTACTGAACCCCACTAACACAGGAGCAAGTGTTTTTCTCTGTGCAGACGACACATCTGAGCAACAACTGGCTGTGTTGAAGCCCAGGGATTATAGTTCAGGTGGTAGAAACATGAACACAACAGGAGACCTGGATACAGTTGCCAACCAATCATTTAGTCTGGAAGAGGACTGGCAAATTCTGGGGAGATCCAGGCCTTGTTCATTTTCAGAAAAGTAAGCCGGTCGACATTATCGAAGAAAGTCGCGTGCGACGGTCTGTTAGTACACCACCTGCGGCACTGAAGACGCGTTCCGATAATACACTGGCAGCAGGGCAAGCCAGCACCTCCAATGCATACTGGCTAAGCTCTGGCCATGTATCCAGCTTAGAGACCCAAAACTTGAAGGGGGAAGAGCCATCTGGGAGTACACTCACAGGGCAAGACATGTAGTCTGTTACCATCTGATGGAAACGTTGCCTCCTGCTGACTGGAGCCGTCACTGATGGTGTAGACAATTGTGGCGGACACACAAAACTTTGCCACATTTGGGCCATAGTGGTCTTGCCTTGTGCTGAGGCGCTACCTCTGCTCCCTCTTTGTGCCGAGTTTCCTCCACTGGGTCAACGCTCAGAGGTGTTTTGTAAAGCACTAGCACCACTGCTGTCGGGTGGAATGGAGAACATGATGGACTGCACCAGTGTGTGTTGGTACTCCCGCAGTTTACGCTCCCGGTTCAACGTTGGTATGAGGGTTTGCAAGTTGTCCCAATAGCGAGGATCTAGGAAGGGTGTACACCCAATACTCAGCCGTGTAGAGAATGTGGGCGATGCGGCGGTCATTTCTCAGGCACTGCAGCATGAAGTCAACCATGTGCTGCAGACTCCCAACTGCCAAAGAACCGCTGTCCCCTGCTTGAGGTGTGATCTCTGCCTGCTCTGCATCACCCCACCCTCGCTGTACATACTGACTAGAGCTTTGTGTACCTCCCTCCTGTGGAGAGATGTCTTCCTACTCCATCGACTCCTCTTCATCCTCCTCACAAAGTGTCCCCTGCCTAGGCCTTTGTGAGGAACCACGTAGCGCAGACTGTCCAGAAGCAGATGGCATTTGGGACTCCTCATTCTCCACCTCTTCCAAAACCTCATCCCTTAGTGCTTGCAGTGTTTTTTGAAGCATGCAGATAAGGGGGACAGTCATGCTGACTAGTGCATCATCTGCACTCGCCATCCGTGTGGAATCATCGAAGGCACGCAAAACGAAGCAGATGTCCTCCATAGAGGCCCACTCAGTGGTGCTGAAGTGTGACCGGCGCACTTTGCGACTTGTTTGCGCCTGATGCAGCTGGTACTCCATGACTGCTGCCTGCTGCTCACACAACCACTCCAACATATGTAACGTTGAATTCCACCTGGTGGGTAGGTCACATATGATGCGATGTTCCGGAAGGCGTAATCGGCGCTGCAGAGCAGCAAGGCGCGATCTTGCCGTGCTGGAACGCCGCAAGTGAGCGCACTCTATGCGGACCTTGTGCAGTAGTGCATCAAGATCCGGATAGTCCCTCAGAAAGCTCTACACGACCAAGTTGAGCACATGTACCAGACATGGGATGTGAGTGAGGTTGCCAAGGTCAAGAGCTGCCACCAGATTTCGGCCATTGTCACACACTTCCAAGCCCGGCTGGAGATTCGCTGGCAGAAACCACACGTCACTCTCATGCTTGATGGCATTCCAGAGCTCCTGTGCTGTGTGGCTTCGATTCCCCAATGAAATTAATTTCAGTATGGCCTGTTGACGTTTCGCCACGGCTGTGCTCATATCGGTCATAACAGGCTCCTGCTGCGCTGTTTCAGAGGTACTGGAGTAGGAGGAGAAGTCAATGTGTACAGACTGGATTCCTGCAATCCGTGGAGTTGGCAGAACACGTAGAGCGCCACTCTCCAGATCTGTACCCGGCTCCACAACATTGACCCAATGGGCAGTGAGGGAAAGGTATCGACCCTGTCCATGATTACTGGTCCACGAATCGGTGGTCAGGTGGACCTTGCTACTGACGGCGTTTAGTAGCGCATGTTTTATGTTTGCCTCCACATGTTTCTGCAGGGCAGGGACGGCTCGCCTGCTGAAATAAAAGCGGCTGGGCACAGTGTATTGTGGGACTGCCAATGCCATGAAGTCCCGGAAGGTGTCAGTCTCCACCAGCCTGAATGATAGCATTTCAAGGGCCAGTAGTTCGGCAATGCAAGCATTCAAAGCCTGTGCTCAGGGATGGTTTGCCGAGTATGGCCGCCTTTTCTCCCATGCCTGTGCTACCGATAGCTGCCGAGTGGCCTGGGAGTGTGAGGATGACTGGGAACGTGGTGCTGTGGGTGGAATGTCACAGGGTCTCCGGACAACAGTGCCAGAGGTTCTTCCTTGGCGATCCTGTGAGGAAGCCGAACCAGCTGTGTGTGAGCTGGAGGAAGAGGCCCCAACACGAGCTGAAGAGGTGGTAGGTGGTGCTGTACGTTGGCCTATGTCTTCAGTGTGTCTGTGTAACTCCAGCTCATGCTTGTTCCGCACATGTTTCCACATATTAGTGGTATTGAGGTTGCTGACATTTTTCCCTCATTTGACTCTCTGATGACACAGCTTACATTTGACAAAGCAAATGTCATCTGCAACTGTGTCAAAAAAGGACCACGCACTGCAAGTCTTGGGAGCGCCCTTTTTACCTTTTGAAAGTGGAATGCTCCTAACGGGTGCCGAAGTGGAGGCTACAGGCAACCAAGTCTGCCCCTCCCTCTCCCTCCGGTTTTGGCCGTTCGGGGAATCTCTTCCTCAGAGCTGCTCCCACCACCTTCCTGTTCCTCACGCCATGATGGGTCAAGGACCTCATCATCTACAATCCCCTCTTCAAACACCGGCTTCTCCTTGGTTGTCTCGCCAGCACCGTACGCACCAGAAAGTGGTAACTGAGTCTCGTCATCATCTGATGCGTACTGAGGTGTGCTGACCATAGGCACTGGCCCACCCGCTTCTTCAGATTCAGAGGGACAAAGAAGTTGCACATCACTGCATACTCCCTCTTCACATTCTGGAATGCTGCTTGGCTGGCCCCCTCTTTCCAAACCAACAGATTCCGAGAACAGAAGTAGAGACTGTGATGGCTCCTGTCCAGGGCTCTCTTACTGCCTGGGCACTTTGGCAGGTGGTGAAGAGACAGATGGTTGCTCTTCGGTGCTCTGGCCTTGAGAGGATGTGGAAGTAATTGAAGTCGATGCATTAGCTGCCATCCATCCGACAACTGCTTCAATTGTTCCTCCCGCAGCAGTGGGGTACGATGAGGTCCTACAAAGCTGCGCATAAAGGACTGTTGCCTTCTAAAACTGGGGGATGCTGACTCACTGGTGCCAACAGCAGGCACAGAATCCCTATGTCCTCTCCCTGCTGAAACGCCACGCCCATGGCCACGTGCCTTACTCCCTGCCTTCTTCATCTTGCCAGATGGAGAAAGATAGGCAGAAAAGTACAAAGGGGGGCCTTAGTGTGCTTATTCCTGAACAGCTGGTTACAGGTATAAGAAACACTAATTTTATGAAGTGTGTGTGTCGACTACACTTTAATAGGAGATAATGTGGCCTACACAACTTTCAAATGTAGTGTTTGGTGAACTTTGCTGTTTTTTTGGGGGGAAAAAAAACTAAAAGGATGTGACCAAATATTTGAAAGTCAGCGTATCACCAACTTTCTGGAGCTATTACAATGCAGGCAGGTAACCTACAATGCAAAAAGACGAGGCTCCAAAAAAATTGGGTAATACTAATCTGGCTGCAGCTGAAGGGCACAAGCCAGAAAAAAGGCTCCTCTATCTACTCCTATATAGTGTTTGCAACCAACCAATGTAGATGGATATGGATGGATGCACACTAATAGGAGAAGAAAAAATGAGCTGCAATTAAAGAAATATATGTGTGAGGCAGTGATGCACGCTGAGCAGCCTACAACCAGACATAGCTGCAGGACACACTACTCAGCATGAGCTGCACTCACACACAGTCAGAGACCTCTCAGACAGCCGTGAACAGTGCAGCTATATGGGCACTAGCACTGACAGGCTGCAGAAAGGCTCCGCTGTGTACTCCTAGAGTGTTTGCAACCACCGTATATGGATACTGATGGATGCACACTAATAGGAGAAAAAATGAACTGCAATAAAAGAAAAATGTGTGAGGCAGTGACGCACGCTGAGGGGCCTACAACCAGACGTAGCTGCAGGATACACTACTCAGCGTGAGCTGCACTCACACACAGTCAGAGACCTCTCAGACAGCCATGAACAGTGCAGCTAAGTGGGCACTATCACTGACAGGCTGCAGAAAGGCTCCGCTGTCTACTACTAGTGTTTGCAACCAACGTATATGGATACGGATGGAAGCACACTAGATAGAAATTTTTTTAAAATAAGCAGCTCAAAAAGAAAAATATATATGAGGCAGCAGTGAGGCACGCTGGGCGGCCTACAACCAGACGTGGCTGCAGGACACACTCCACAGCATGAGCCGCACTCACACAGCCCTTGCAGACAGCTGTGAACACTGCTTGCTAGGGAAAAGCAAGCTACAGTGGTGGTTTATGTAGCCTGGGTAAAGCACAATATTGTTTTGAGAATCGCTATTTCTAACTGTCCCTCACAGTCTTCAACAGCAGCCTGTCCCTAACTGAATTCACAGCAGAGTGACCAGAAATTGCGGCGGCAGTGGCTTTTATAGTGCATCATGACATCATTTCAGTAGCCAATCACAGCCATGCCAATAGTTAACATGCCTACATGCCTAACAGGATGTGCCCACACTTCTGAGGAATCCCATTGGCTGAATCAAAGCGAGCGGGCTGATAGCATTATGGGAACTTCCGATTCCGGTATCCGATATGAAAAACGTATCGGAAGTCAGTATCGGAATTCCGATACAGCAAATATCGGCCGATACCCGATACTTGCGGTATCGGAATGCTCAACACTATTCGTGGCTCGAGTAAACCAGGAATGTGCATCTGACTCGGGCAGCCAACCAGAAAGAGTCACCTAGGAGCCGTGAACCTTCAAACGGTAGGGAACTCCTAGCAGGAGGGCTTGTCCCGGGGCTGGCATGCACAGGACATGGCCTACATCTGTCGGTCTACCGCCATCAAGGTCTCCATTGTCGCCTTCTGGAGATCCAGCACCCAAGTGGGAGGATTCATGGTTCGAGTAACCCAGGAATGTGCACCTGACTCGGGCAGCCAACCAGAAAGAGTCCCCTAGGAGCCATGGACCAAACAGTAGGACTCTTTCTGAAAAATGTACCCAGGTTCCTGGAACTGTTTTCGGTACACCTCCTGAGCAGCTCCGCTGTCTGGAAGTCTGTCACAAGTCCAAAAAAAACGGTTTTTGCATAAAAATTCACTTTTCCACTCATGAACCACCAACTTTACCCACCAGTTTGGGGACTCTTTGTGGGGCCCACAAAATACATATCACTCCCAGCCAGCCATGAAGCAAGCGCTAGATGCTTCACCACCATGCGATGGTAGTGACAAACGGAGCCCTGTGGCTGAGTCTACCCTAGGGATGCCTTATTATGACACATGCATCCACTTAGGGTTAGGGCTAGGGTTAGGATTAGGGTTAGGGTTTAGATTATGGTGAGGGTTAGGGGTGTATTGGGGTTAGGTTTGAGGTTATGGTTAGGGTTGGTATTAGGGTTAGGGGTGTGTTTTGGTTAAGGTTGGCATTAGAATTGGGGGGGTTTCCACTGTTTAGTTACATCAGGGGGTCTCCAAAAGCGACATGGTGCCACCATTGATTCCAGCCAATTTTCAAAAAGTCAAACATTGCTCCCTCCCGTCTGAGCTCTGCCATGTGCCCGAACAGTAGTTCCCCCCACATATGGGGTACCAGCATACTCAGGACAAATTGGACAAGATCTTTGGGGTATAATTTCTCCTGTTAC
The DNA here is from genome assembly GCF_039654945.1 of Dendrobates tinctorius. Classification (NCBI taxonomy): domain Eukaryota; kingdom Metazoa; phylum Chordata; class Amphibia; order Anura; family Dendrobatidae; genus Dendrobates; species Dendrobates tinctorius. Next base: position 12,717,873 of record NW_027361699.1, read on the forward strand.
CCATGTGAAAAAAAATTGCAGGCTAAGGCTAGTTTCACACTTGCTTTTTTTTGCAGCGCGTTTTTCCCGCAAAAAAACGCATTGAAAAAACGCATACAAAAGCATACAACTGCTGCGTTTTTTTCAAGCATTTTTATGAGCATGCATGAAAAAAACGCAGCGTTTTTATGCGTTTGTATGCGTTTTTAGTGCGTTTTTACCGCGTTTGCGTTTTTTTCCAACATTTTTAGGTGGCCCCTCACACTACCCAAACCATGACTTTACTAACCCTAACCCTGACCCTAACCCTAACCCTAACCCTGACCCTAACCCTAACCCTAACCCTGACCCTAACCCTTAACCAAATCATACTTAACCCTAACCCAAACCCTAAACCCTAACTAACCCTAACCCTAACCCTAACCCTGACCCTTAACCAAACCATACTTGACCCTAACCCTGACCCTAATCCTTAACAAAACCATACTTAACCCTAACCCTGACCCTAACCCTAACCCTGACCGTAACCCTAACCCTAACCCTAACCCTGACCCTAACCCTAACCCTAACCCTAACCCTGACCCTAACCCTTAACAAAACCATACTTAACCCTAATCCTGACCCTAACCCTGACCCTAACCCTTAACCAAACCATACTTAACCCTAACCCTGACCCAAACCCCAACCCTAACCCTGACCCTGACCCTAACCCTAACCCTAAACCCCCTTAACTAACCCTAACTCTAACCCAAACCCCTAAATTCCATGGTTAAAAAAAAAAAACGCATATCCAAAAAAACGCATACATGAGCATGCCAGTGCGCACATATGCGCATCCATAGGCTATAATGGCCATTTTTAGCACAAAACGTGCGCATATGTGCGCATGCGCTTTTTTGCTGGGCCAAAAAATGCAACATGCTGCGTCTGGAAAATACAAACGCACACCCCAAAAAAACGCAGCGCATGAAAATCGCATACATGCGCTTACAAGCGCGCAGGTATGCGCACCCATGTTAAATATAGGGGAAAAACGCATGCGCACATATGCGTTTTTTTCCAGCGCTAAAAAACGCAAATGTGAAACCAGCCTAAAAAAATCATTTTTGTTGAAAAAAATGATTTTTTATTTTCATGGCTGTTAGGTGTCGGGTTTCTTCCTCTGCACAGGCAGAATCCCGAGCCTTGCCTTCTGCGGTCTCTCATCCAGTCTCAACTGCAGAGGGGGCTGCTCAGCAGAGACATCGATCCCGGCGTCTTGCTCAGGCTAGTGCAGTCAATTTGGTTGCTGTTGCCACCCCTGGTTCAGCTATAGCAACCCGCACTAGCCAGCAGCGAGCAGCTCTGGGGAATAAGTCCTTCTTGCAGCCTACTGAGCAAGGGACATGGGATGACCTCTCATTGTAGGTCAAAGGTCACATGCACAGGTCCTCATGCAACTCGGATTGGGCCATCAGGAAGACCCCGGTAGCTTGCGGTTATAAAAGGATCGCACGGCCGCAGTGTTGTATGCACGTATGAATGTCTCAGGTGAATGACTCATTGTGAAACCCCTACCCTTGGTACGCATGTGTTCAGCCTTGCCAGTTAGTGCCTAGGCTGAGAGTACAGGTAGGAGGCAGAGTCAGGGACTAGTATCAGCGCCAAGTAGTGGCTTTGCCTGTATGCCACTGTGCACTGGGCCTGCACTCCACGGTAGTCAGTGTCTATTAGTGGTGTTCGCAGGTGCGACGCCGCATGCTTAGTTGGTCTAGAGCAGGGGTGGGGAATCTTTTTTCTGCAAAGGGCCATTTGGATATTTATACCATCCTTCTGGGGCCGTACAAACTCCGCCCACAAATTACATCCTGACTGTGGCACTGGTGTCAGGACGTAATCTTTCATTGCATGCCCTTCAGTGTTCATTAGTGAACACTGCGTGTGTGTGCTAACAGAGCAAGAAGAAATTAATGAGTTTGTGGCAATCAAAATACAGTTCCCTGCCAAAGCACTGCGGTCCCCGAGAATCTGCCCAGGGTCCTGATAAAAAGTCATCGAGGGCCGTAAATGGCCCTGGGGCCTGAGGTTCACCATCCCTGGTCTAGAGGGACTCTAACCCTGTGCATTTGGTTCAGAGTTCTGTGACTGTTCACTAGCGCTCACTTTGCCGAGCTCTGTGAGCTTTAACAGGCTATGGCATTTATATTCCACGGTATTGCCGTTCTGTGAGGCAACAGAGTCCGCCTCTGCACACACCGGGTGACGTTAACATGTGTGTTCTTCTATTATACCTCCAAATAGCATCCGCCATTACCCAGCAGCAGTCAACATCTCTGCACGGTGGACCCCGGGCTGCGAACGCACCTTCATACCATCACCTTATCATTTGGTGCATTCTGCAGTCCTAACATTATACTAGCTCCAGGGTCTGGCTAGTAATAGCGGACGAGCAGCGACTCCATAGGTGCATCCAGCAGCTGGAGGGCAGGTTGGTGGCTCTCGAGCGTTCAACCTCAGGTGCGGATGTTACGGCGGTCGCTGTTCAGGCAGCCATGGAGGCTGCCTCCCGTGTGTCCACTACCATCCCTGCCCCGGCTTTTTCCCGCCTTCTGCTGCCCAAAAAGTTCTCTGGTGATAGTGCGTCTTGTAGGGAGTTTGTGAGCCAGTGTGCTATACAGCTAGAGCTGCTGGCTACACAATTCCCCTCCGAGCTGGCTAAGGTGGGATTTGTCATTTCCCTCCTTTCGGGCAGGGCTTTGGAGTATGCCACACTGCTGTGGATCATGTGGTGCACAGTGCGTCACAGTTCTTGGCCACTCTGATGCAGGTCGTTCTGGGACCACGAGTCACCCATGATATGGCACTCCAGCTGCTGGCATTGTCACAGGGCTCGTCCTTGGTCAGCTATTATGCCATCCAGTTTCGGACTCTGGCCTCAGAGCTGGAGTGGCCGGATAAGGTTCTCATTTCGGTGTTCTGGAGAGGCCTGACTGACCATGTGAAGGACGCCCTGGCCACCAGGGATGTTCCTGACAAACTCTAGGAGCTTATCACCGTCTCCACCCGTATAGACCTTCATTTCTCTGAGCGAAGGTTGGAGCGGTCCCAGTCTAGACTGTTAGGCCTGGCGGAACGCACCAAATTATAAAATAATAGTAGGCGTGTTCACTGCCCGTCGTGCAGAGTTGGTATGCTGCTGCTAAGTAATGGCGGACGCTCAATATGGTGGTATAACACACGCGGGTTAAATGTCACCCAGTGTGCGCTGGACAAACTCTGTTACCTCACAGAGCCGCACTAACGCTTATACACAAATGCCGAGCCTGTTCACACTCACAGCGCTCGGGGAGAAGACCGCTCGGTATATGGTCACAGGACTCTTGCCCCAGGACATAGGACGAGCGTCCCTCTAGACCTACCGAGCGTGCGACATTGCAGCTGCGAATGCCGCTAACAGAAATGAGCTGCCGTGAAGCGACAGTGCCTGCTGTGGTACGATGGTGCCCTATGGCTGGCGACACCATCGGACGCTAGTGCTGGGATGTGACGAGCACTTGTGGCCTTATAGCTAGCTACTGGCTGACGCTGACTCTGCAACTAATTCCCTAACGACATAGGTAATATCAAAGGGAGGGGAATTTTAATAAGTCATTCACCAGGTACATGCATCCGTCATCATCCACACATATAGCCACTAGAGTCTATACTAGCGCGTGGCCGAGCGGCCATGTGTACCTTTTATAGCTGTGCGCTTCCGGGACCTTCCTGATGCTCCAGAAGGACCTATCGGAACAGGAGAAGGACCTGAGCATGTGACTCCTGATCCCCAATGGGAGATCGTCTCATGAGCTTGCTCAGGGGGCCGAAGGAAGCACTTAGCCTCTGGAGTCTTTTGCTGCTGGCCAGGCTGCATTGCCATAACTGAACCAGAGGTGGCAGTAGCAACTGAACACACAATGCTGGTGTGGGCTGATCGGCTGAGCAGACTCCACTGCGACCGGAAAGGAATGGGAGACCAAAGATGGCAAGACTCGGGATTCCCACTGTACAGGGCTCAGATCCCGACACCTAACATAGACAGAGGTTTAGGTTGCACCTAGTTTTTCCAAACCTCTGGAATTGCCCGAACGGGCGTCCGAGCCCCAAGAGGCCATGGAGGTTTCTCGCAAGGGATCCAAGTCTCAGTCCGCTTGAGAACCTGTGGTCTGTTATGTTTGCTGGCAGTCTGGTCACCTTGCCAACAGGTGTCCACAGCGGCCGAGAAACGCACGCGTCTAGTGGTTATTGGAGGAGGCCTACTAGACACAGCGGTGTTTTCCTCCAAGCTGTACTTTAAGGGGATTCTTGAGTTTGGCACATGCGGTGAAGGTTTGAGTGGACTCCAGGGCGGAGGGCAATTTTATGTTATCTGCCTTCGCCCAAAGGCATGCAATTCCATTGGTTATGTTACTTAAGCCAGTCTCCATCAGAGTAGTGAACGGCTTGACACTACCCTCGCAGATCACCCACTAGACCACCCCGTTGATACTCTCGGTGTCTCCATCCAATCAGGAGACGATATCCCTCCTCATCATGCCCGGGGGTATCGATCAGGTCCTTTTAGGGGTCCCCTGCTTACGTCATCTTTCTCCCCATATAGAGAGGTCCTCGGGGAGAATGCTCAGTTGGCGTAGATCCTGTGAGGGTAGATGTTAGAGGGAGTGCGTTCTGGTTTCCTCCACTGAGGATCCCGCAGATCTTTCCTCTCTTCATGAACACTATCAACAGTGTGCAGACTTGTTCTCCAAGAGTGCGGTGGAGACCCGCCTCACCGCCCCTATGACTGTTCTATTGACCTCTTGCCTGGGGCTGAGCCTCCCCGGGGTTGAGTCTATCCTCTATCTCTCCCGGAGACAGAGACCATGTCTCAATGCATCACGGAGAATCTGGCAAGAGGATTCATTAGGAAGTCGGTGTCACCAGCGGGAGCGGGATTCTTCTTCGTCCAAAAGAAGAATGGAGAACTACTGTTGTGAATTCACTTTCTGGCCTACCTCTGGTTACTGCTGAAGGTGGTGGAGCTGGTCAGGTTGACGGAGGGGTTGCGGGTTCTCTTTCTGGACTCCCTCTGGTGGTTGCTGGAGGTGGTGGAGCTGATCTGGTTGACAGAGGCTTGCCACTTGGTGATGAGGACAACGATTGGAGATCTGGGGTTTCTGACTGGATTTAAGACAGCCGACTCCCACTATCCCAGCTGGTGATTTTTCCTGCCTCCTGAGGTCTTAGTTTCCAGCTCAGTCCCTGCATGCTCAGCTAAATGTTCTTTTGCTATTCTTCTCACATTTGATCTGGTTTTGTCTATTTCAGTTTTGTGTGGGTCAGCCAGCTACGGCTGGGGCTATGCTGAATCACCATCCATATGTTATTGCTTGTGCCAGTTTGTTTTTGTCCCTTATTAGATTGGCCTCTTTTTGCTCTGCTTTCAGAATATACCAGAGTGCTGATATAGTGGACGAAGTCGTGCGACTTCAGTATTTTTGCATCAGACATGTTGCAGGGTTTTTTGCATGATTGCAGACAGTGTCTTTCCTTTCTTGTCCTGTCTAGTCAGTGTGGGCCCCATCGTTTGCTCAGTCTATTTTCCTACCTGCGTTTGTGTTTTCATCTTGTCTCACTGACAATATATGTTTTGGGGCTATCTATTCCTTTGGGGTCTGCTCTGGGGCAGTATAGATTTCCCCTTTCTTGCTTTAGGCTTAGTTAGCTCTCCGGCTGTGCCAAGGTGTCTAGGATCATCGTAGGCACACTCCACGGCTACTGCTAGTAGTGTGGATAGGATCAGGGGTCTTCAATCCGCTTAGTTACGAACCTCTCTGGTTTTCTGTGGCTTAGCTTGGGCTTGCTCTCCTCCTCGATGACCCAATCATAACAACTACGTCCCTGCATCGATTACAGGGGTCTTAACGCCATCACCGTTAAGAATAAATACCCCTTGCCCCTGATATTGGAATTGTTTGGGCTACGGGGAGCGGGGGCTTATAACCTCGCATCCGTGAGGGGGACGAATGGAAGACCGCATTTAACACCAGGGATGGCCATTATGAGTACTTTGTCATGCCCTTCGGGTTCTGTAATGCTCCTGCCATCTTCCAAGACTTTGCAAACGATATCTTTCGGGATATGCTCTCCACCTTGGTAGTTATCTATCTGGATGATATTCTCATCTACTCTCCAGATATGGACTACCATCGGAGAGAGGTCTGCAAAGTCTTCGACCTCTTACGAGCAAATTCCTGCTACGCCAAGTTAGAAAAGTGCCTGTTCAAGCAGGAGTCCCCTTGCCTTTCCTGAGCGCTATTTCTGCCCAGGGTTTGGCTATGGATCCTGCTAAGCTGCAGGTGGTAATGGACTGACAGGAACCCCACTCCCTCAAAACGGTGCAGCGCTTTATGGGGTTCATTAATTACTATTGCCAGTTCATTCCCCACTTCTCCAACTTGGTAGCTCACTTAGTCGCCCTCACAAAGAAGGGAGCAAATCCCAAGTTGTGGTTGGAACAGGTCTCCAAGGCCTTCTTTTCCATCTAATCCCATTTCGCTAGCGCTCCCATTCTACATTGCCCAGATGTAGATAAACCCTTCATCATGGAGGTGGATGCCTCTTCTGTTGGTGCCAGAGCGGTCCTCTTCCAGAAGGATGCTCAAGGTCGGAAGCAGCCTTGCTTCTTCTCTAAGACCTTTTCTCTGGCGGAGAGGAACTATTCCATTGGGGACAGGGAGTTGCTAGCCTTGAAGTTGGCCTTCTCAGAGTGGAGACACCTCCTGGAGGGGACTCGATTCCCCTTCCAAGTGTTTACCGACCACAAGAACTTGCTCTTTATACTTTACAAAGAGCTCAGCGGCCAGATGGTCCCTGTTCTTCTCTCGGTTCCATTTTACCCTCCAATTTCTGTCTGGTGAGAGGAACGTCCATGCCGATGCTCTCTCCCGCTCCGTGGTGTCATCGGAGGAGGAGGAAGAGGAACCTCAACTGATTGTCCCATCCGAGAGTCTGAGGACCGTGGCTCCGGTCACCCTCGAGTCGGTACCTCTGGGCAAGACATTTGTCCCCACCCATCTGCGACCGGTGGTCCTCTCTTGGGCTCAGTTGTCCTGAGTGGGAGGACATTTTAGGACAAAGCGGACTTCTGAGCTCCTGGCACAGACGTACTGGTGGCTGCGTATGGCCCATGACGTCGGAGACTATATTCAGGTGTGTGTCTCCTGCGCCAAGAATAGATTTCCTCGGCAACGGCCCGCTGGGCTACTTTATCCTTTGCCAGTAGTGGACAGGCCCTGGGAGATGGTCGGCATGGACTTTGTGGTGGGTTTGCCCAAGTCCCGTGGCAGCAATATCATTTGGGTGGTCACCGACCATTTCTCCAAAATTGTGCACCTGGTGCCTCTTTCACGGCTACCTTCTGCATGGGCCTTGGCAGCGTTGTTCATTAAACATGTCTTTCGCCTACACGGTATGCCGGACAAGATTGACAGTAACCGGGGTCCTCAGTTTGCGCCTTGGTTCTGGAGAGATCTCTGTCGCTTGCTCTGCATTGGGCTAAATCTCTCCTCAGCCTATCATCCCAAGACGAGTGGGTTGGTAGAGAGAGCCAACCAGACCCTGGTCACATACCTACGACATTTTGTCTCGGCCAGACAGGATGACTGGTCATCCTTGCTACCATGGTGGAGTTTGCCTTGAACAACACTGTGGCTGATTCCACTGGTCAGACCCCATTCATCCTTATTTATGGCCAGCATCCGCGCGTCTATATACCCTTGCCCGTGTCGTCCACCGAGTCTAGGGTGGCAGACTGGGCGGTGGAGGCACGCGATATTTGGGACCACACTCAGGATGCCATCCTGGCCTCCAATGAGAGAATGATCGGATTGGGCCATCAGGAAGGTCCTGGTAGGCTGCGATTATAAAAGGATCGTATGGCCACACTAGTGCTCTAGTATAGACCATGTGGAGTGAGTGTTGCATGCATGTATCAATGTCTCAGGTGAATGACTCATTATGAAACCCCTACCCTTGGTACGCATGTGTTGCTCAGCCTTGCCAGTTAGTGTCTAGGCTGATAGTCCCTGACTCTGCCTCCTACCTGCACTATCATCAGCGCCAAGTAGTGGCTTTGCCTATACACCACTGTGCACTTGGCCTGCACACCACGGTAGTCAGCGTCTATTAGTGGTGCTCACAGGTGCGACGCCATGTGCTTAGTTGGTCTAGAGGGACTCTAACCTTGTGTCTTTGGGGCAGAGTTCTGTGGCTGTTCACTAGCGCTCTCTTTGCCAAGCTCTGTGAGCTTTAACAGGCTACAGCATTTATATTCTGCGGTATTGCAGTTCTGTGAGGCAATAGAGTCCGCCTCTGTACACACCGGGTGACGTTAACCCGTTTGTGTTCTTCTATTATACCACCATATAGCATCCGCCATTACCGCGCAGCAGTCAACATCTCTGCATGGTGGACCCCGGGCTGCGAACCCACCTTTATACCATCAACTTATTTGGTGCGTTCCGCAGTCCTAGCAACGGCTCTGCGTTATAAACTTTAGTGAAACATTTGGGGGTTCAAAGTTCTCACAACATATCTAGATAAGTTCCTTGAGGGGGGTTCATTTCCAAAATGAGGTCACTTGTGGGGGGTTTCTACTGTTTAGGCACATCAGGGGCTCTGCAAACACAACATGACTCCCGCATACTATTCCATCAAAGTCTGCATTCCCAAATGGCACCCGTTCCCTTCCAAGCACTACCATGCACCCAAACATTTCTTCCCCCCACATATGGTGTACCAGCGCACTCAGGACAAATTGCACAACAACTTTTGTGGTCCAATTTCTCCTTTTACCCTGGCTCTACATTATAAACTTCTGTGAAGCACCTGGGGGGTTCAAAGTGCTCACCACATATCTAGATAAGTTCCTTAAGGGGTCTAGTTTCCAAAATAAGGATTTCCACTGTTTAGGCACATCAGGACAAGAGCTCTCCAAATGCGACATGGCGTCCGATCTCAAATCCAGCCAATTCTGCATTGAAAAAGTCAAACGGCGCTCCTTCCCTTCCAAGCTATGCCGTGCTCCCAAACAGTGGAATACCCCCACACATGGGGTATTGGTGTATTCAGGAGAAATTGCACAACAAATTTTGTGGTTCATTTTCTCATTTTACACTTGTGAAAATAAAAAAAAGGTTCTAAATTAAAATGTTTGTAAAAAAAGTTAAATGGCAATTTTTTACTTCCACATTGTTTCAGTTCCTGTGAAGAATGTAAAGGGTTAATAAACTTATTGAATGTGGTTTTGAGCACCTTGAGGGGTGCAGTTTTTAGAATGGCATCATGTTTGGGTATTTTCTGTCATGTACAACCCTCAAAGTGACTTTAAATGTTATGTTGTCCTTAAAAAAAATTGTTTTGTAAATTTTATTGTAAAAATGAGAACTCGCTGGTCAACTTTTAACACTTATAAGTTCCTAACAAAAGCAATTTTGTTTCCAAAATTGTGCTGATGTAAAGTAGTCATGTGGGAAATGTTATTTATTAAGTATTTTGTGTGACGTATCTCTCTGATTTAAGGACATAAATATTAAAAATTTGAAAATTGCAAAATTTTAAACATTTTCGCTAAATTTCCGTTCTTTTCATAAATAAACGCAAGTCATATTTAAGAAATTTTAACACTATCATGAATACAGTATGTCTCGAAAAAACAATCACAGAATCAGCGGGATCCGTTGAAGTGTTCCAGAGTTATTACCTCATAAAAGGACATTGGTCAGAATTGTAAAAATTACTAAGGGTCTAATCTAATGGAAAATTCCTGAAAGAAAATGCAAGTAAATAAAAAAACAAATCTGAACTGAGACAAGTAAGTTAATGTGTATGCACAATGTAAGTGCATATTAACACATGACCATTAACCAGAGAAAACAGAAAGCAAAAAACACAAATATCCTGAACTAAAAGTAAAAAATATACTGCAAATAATGCATAAAGGTAATAATAATAATAATAATAAGGGTATTTAGTAAACATAATTTTGATCAAAATAATGTACAAGCCATCCCGCCACGTCACGGCAACCCTTGTGGGACAGTCCCTACTCTAGTATTTAAAACCTTCTCACTTGCCAAGTGGCGTGAATGTGAATAAGGGTCGAGCGGCTGAACCGCTTGTAACAGCTTAGGCCAGACTGGATGGCTTTCCCAGCTCAGAAAGAGGGCGGTCACACCCATATATGCACTGAATGCACAATGAAATGAATAAAAAACAAATCTGAACTGAGACAAGTAAGTTAATGTGTATGCACAATGTAAGTGCATATTAACACATGACCATTAACCAGAGAAAACAGAAAGCAAAAAACACAAATATCCTGAACTAAAAGTAAAAAATATACTGCAAATAATGCATAAAGGTAATAATAGTAATAAGGGTATTTAGTAAACATAATTTTGATCAAAATAATGTACAAGCCATCCCGCCACGTCACGGCAACCCATGGTCATGTGTTAATATGCACTTACATTGTGCATACACATTAACTTACTTGTCTCAGTTCAGATTTGTTTTTTATTCATTTCATTGTGCATTCAGTGCATATATGGGTGTGACCACCCTCTTTCTGAGCTGGGAAAGCCATCCAGTCTGGCCTAAGCTGTTACAAGTGGTTCAGCCGCTCGACCCTTATTCACATTCACGCCACTTGGCAAGTGATAAGGTTTTAAATACTAGAGTAGGGACTGTCCCACAATGGTTGCCGTGACGTGGCGGGATGGCTTGTACATTATTTTGATCAAAATTATGTTTACTAAATACTATTATTATTATTATTATTATTATTACCTTTATGCATTATTTGCAGTATATTTTTTACTTTTAGTTCAGGATATTTGTGTTTTTTGCTTTCTGTTTTCTCAAGAAAATGCAAGTGCAGCATCTTTTAGCCAGTGCCTAACATTCTTAGGCTATGTGAACGTTTTAATCGAACTCTAAATTAAATGGTTAAGATATTGGTGGAGACTGAAGGCGGAGACTGTGAACTTTACCTCCCTCATATCTGACTACACTGAACCATCCAATACTGTAAAACTGCACATTTTAGAGTGGCCTTTTATTGTGGGCACCCTGAGGCACACCTGTGCAAGAATCATGCTGTCTAACTAGCTGTTAGGCTCCTGTCGCTGCACAGCAGGAATCCCGAAACTTGCCTTTGGTGGTCTTCTATTCCTCTCCGGCCGCAGAGGAGGCTGCTCAGCAGACTTGTCGATCCCGGCGCTCTGCTCAGACTAGCACTGTAGGTTTGGCTACTGCTGCCACCTCTGGTCCAGCTTTAGCAGCGCATGCTGGTCAGCAGCGAGCTTCTCCAGGGACTAAATCCTCCTTTCGGTCTACTGAGCATGCCCGTGGGACGATCTCTCCTTGGAGATCGGAGGTCACATGCTCAGGTTCTTCTCCAGCTCGGATTGGACCATCAGGAAGGTCCCGGAAGGACGCTGCTATAAAAGATTTGCATGACCGCTCGGTCATATGCTAGTATACACAGTATTTGATAGAGGTGTGTGTGTTAATGGATGCTTGTGAAACGCTGACTGACTTATTTTGAAACCCCTTGTTAGGGCTGGTGGAACGCACCAAATAATAAAATAATAGTAAAGTGTGTTCACAGTCCGGGGTCCACCGTGCAGGGGTAGTAAACTGCTGCTTAGTAATAGCGGAAGTATAAAGCGGTATACAAAAGGTCACACGAGGGTTAACGTCACCCAGTGTGAACAGGGCAAACTCTGTTACCTCACAGAGTCGCACTACCGCAGAACAGAAATGCCAGAGCCTGTTTAGCTCACAGAGCTCGGCAACGGAGTGCACAGAATGCAGTCACAGAACTCTGCCCCAAGGACACGGGGTCAGAGTCCCTCTAGATCTTCTGAGCACGTGGCATCGCACCTGCGGATGCCACTATAGACGCTGACTATGGGGGAGTGTCGAGAACGTGCACCATGGCGTGCAGAGCCTCCGGTGGACACTGATTCCAGCCTCAGACTCGGCCTCAACTTACACCTAAGCCTGGGTGCTTAACAGGCTAGGCTGCACAACACATGCATACCAAGGGTAGGGGTTTCTTAATGAGTCATTCACCAGAGACATTCATACATGCATACAACACTCACTCCTCATAGTCTGGTAATGCAGTCTATAGTAGCGTATGGCTGAGTGGCAATGCAAAGCTCTTATAGCAGTGTCCTTCCGGGACCTTCCTGACCCTCCTGATGGTCCAATCTAAGCTGGTGAAGGACCTGAGCATGTAACCTCCGATCTCCAATGAGAGATCGTCCCACGGGCATGCTCAGTGGACCGAAAGGAGGACTTAGTCCCTGGAGTAGCTCGCTGCTGACCAGCATGCGTTGCTATAGCTGGACCAGAGGTGGCAGCAGCAACCAAACCCACAGAGCTGGTCTGAGCAGAGCGCCGGGATCGACGAGTCTGCTGAGCAGCCTCCTCTGCAGCCGGAGATGAATGGGAGACTGCCGAAAGCAAGGCTTGGGTTTCCTGCTATGCAGCGACAGGAACCCGATGCCTAACACCCCTTCTCTTTTATACGCATTTTGGTAGGGTTAGAGTTTATAGTCAGCGCCGAGTTGTGACACTGCCTAGCACCGCAGTGCTCCCTGCTCATCACTCATGCTAGCGTCAGTGTGCGCCAAGCTGTAAGGCACCACTGTACCGCATCTAGTGCAGTGCCTGTCAGAGCGGCGCCGTGCGCACTTCTGTGCCATTAGAGTGTGTTTTCCAGTCCTGAGTCTAGGCAGGTTAGTGGCGTCCGCCAGTACGGCACTGTATGCACTTCAGTGCGGTTTCTGCTAGTTTAGTTTCTACCTGGCACCACAGTTGCGGCGCCAAATGCTAGTGGTCTAGAAGGACTCTAACCCAGCAGCTTTTGGGGCCGAGTCATGTGATGTTAACATGCTCCGGCATTTGTTACAGCGGCTCTGTGAAGTAACAGAGTTCGCTCCCGTACACACCGTGTCAGCGGTTAACCCGCCGATGTTTTGTTGGTACTCCTCCATTACTGAGCAGCAGTTTTCCATCTCTGCATGGTGAACCCTGGGTTGCGATCGCATTTCCTTATATTTTATATTTAGTGCGATCCGCAACCCTAACACCAGCATCTTGATATGCAACACCTGTGAGATAGATTATCTTTTTCAAAGGAGATGTACTCACTAAGGATAGTTTCACACTAGCGTTCGGCAGGGCTGTGGATGGCAGCCTACTTCCTCCTTTAGTCCTCCGTTAAGCCTCGCCCACTGCCACACCTCTTCATTCAGCTCCACCTACATCTGCATGTGTCCTGCATACCCTATCTTTAACATTGAGTACGGAGGCCATGCGGATGTATGCTGACACATCCGTATGCATCGTTTTGACGCGTTAGTCGACCGCAAAAAAATGCTTGTTGCGTTCGGTGCAGCTCGGCGCACCGTCAAAATAACGCATGCAGATGCGTCAACATTCATCCGCCTTGCCTGCATTCCCAATATTAAAGAGAGAGTACACAGGATGCATGCCGATGTAGGCGGAGCTGAAGAAAGAGGTGCGGCACTGGGCGGGGCTTAACGGAGGACGGAAGAAGTAGGCTGCCATCTGCAGCGCTACAAAATGCTTGTGTGAAGCCAGCATAACACAGATTAAGACAAATTTGTGAACAATGTTTGAGAGAAAAGGGCATTTTATGTACGTAGAAAAAGTCTTAGATCTTTGAGGTCAGCTCTTGAAAAAAATGGGAGCAAAAAACTAAATTGTTGAATTTATATTTTTTGTTCAGCATATAACAACTGTAAAGTTACATTTAGTTGACAAAAGGACAAACTGAAGGAACTCAGAATCTTGAAAAATATTGAGAGTTGTCAATCATGTCACTTCTTCTAGTGAGCCAAGCTTCAAAGTGTTAGCAGATCATGGCAAGCTGAATATTTCCTATGTACTGTATAGAGGGGGTAACTAAAGACAGAACATATTTGAAATGCAAGTTCCTCACCTCTAAATTAGCCCACTTTTTAAATGGTTCAATCCAGGTTATCCAAGAAATATGTGCCAAGGACCAGGCGTATAAAACATAGGTGACACAATAGGAAAGTTGTTCACATATGGGTATAATTGGCTCCTGATTGTGATCCATAAATCATTATTTCTTCCCTCAGGAAACAAAATATAACAGCAGACAGAAAAGTTTAGGTATTTCTATATTTCTCTCTTTTTATTTTATAACTGTTATGTATATTTGTGTGTCATTTTAATTTTACCTTTTTATTTAAGGTTGTGCTCAAAAGTTTACATACCAAGGCAAAATTTTTGCTTTCTTGGCCTTTTATCAGAGAATATGAATGCTAACATTAAAACTTTTTTCTCCACTTATGGTTAGTGGTTGGGTGAAGCCATTTATTGTCAAACTACTGTATTTTCTCTTTTTAAATCATAATGACAACCCAAAAAGTTCACATACCCCATTTCTTAATGCTGTGTATTGCACCCTGTAACATCAATGACAGCTTGAAGTCTTTTGAGGTAGTTGTGGATGAGGTTCTTTATTTTCTCATATGGTAATGCTGCCCACTTTTCTTGATGAGAAGCATCCAGTTACTGTAAATTCCTGGGCTGTCTAGCATGAAATGCGCACTTGAGATCTCCCCAGAGTGGCTCAATAATATGGCTCTAAATTACCTTATTCCCGAAGTTTTGAGTCTTGTCTCTGTGTAGTTTGGCATATTGTAGGTGAGATACTTTGTGGCATTTGCACATTAATGGCTTTCTTCAAAAGCTTCCTTATTGTGCATCTTCAAACAGCCACACCGCTAGTTTTCAGAGAATCCAGTATTTCAGCTGCTGTTATTTGTGGATTTTTCTTTGCATCCTGGACAATTTTCCTGGCAGTTGTGGCCTCATTTTGTAAACTAGACCCCCCCAAGGAACTTATTTAGATGTGTGCTGAGCACTCTGAATCCCCAAATGCTTCACAGAAGTTTATAACGCAGAGCCGTGAAAATAAAAAATCTTTTTTTCCTCAAAAAATTATTTTTTAGCCCGCAATTTTTAATTCTCACAAGGGTAACAGAAGACATTGGACCTGAAAAGTTGTTATCCAGTTTCTCCTGAGTGCGCTGGTACCCCATATGTGGGAGTGAACCACTGTTTGGGCGCACGACAGGGCTCAGAAGAGAAGGAGCACCATTTGACTTTTTGAATGGAAAATTAGCTCCAATCATTAGCGGACACCATGTTGCATATGGAGAGCCTAAACATTGGAGCTCCCCCACAAGTGACCTCATTTTGGAAAATAGGAACTTATCTAGATGTGTGGTGAGCACTTTGAACCCCAACGTGCTTCACAGAAGTTTGTAACGCAGAGCCGTTAACCCCTTTACCCCCAAAGTTGTTTTGCGCGTTCATAACCGGGCCAATTTTTACAATTCTGACCACTGTCCCTTTATGACGTAATAACTCTGAAATGCTTCCATAGATCCTGGTGATTCTGAAATTTTTTCTCGTGACATATTGTACTTCATGATAGTAGTAAAATTTCATTCAAATAACTTGTGTTTATTTGTGAAAAAAATGGAAATTTGGTGAAAATTTTGAAAATTTCGCAATTTTCCAACTTTGAATTTTTATGCCCTTAAATCAGAGATATAGCACACAAAAAACTTAATAAGTAATATTTCCCACATGTTTACTTTACATCAGCACAATTTTGGAACCAAAATTTTTTTTTCGTTAGGAAGTTATAAGGGTTAAAAGTTAACCAGCGATTTCTCATTTTGCAACACCATTTTATTTTACGGACCACATCACATTTGAAGTCACTTTGAGGGGTCTATATGATAGAAAATCCCCAAAAGTGACACCATTCTAAAAACTGCACCCCTCAAGGTGCTCAAAACCACATTCAAGAAGTTTATTAACCCTTCAGGTGCTTCACAGGAATTTTTTGAATGTTTAAAAGAAATGAACATTTAACTTTTTTTCCCAAAAAAAATTAATTCAGGTCCAATTTTTTTTTATTTTACCAAGGGTAACAGGAGAAATTAGACTGGAAAACTTATTGTGCAGTTTGTCCTGAGTATGCTGATACCTGATATGTGGGGGGAACCACTGTTTGGGCGCATGGCAGAGCTAAGAAGGGATGGAGCGCCGTTTGACTTTTTCAATGTAAAATTGGCTGGAATTCAGATCGGACGCCATGTCACGTTTGGAGAGCCCCTGATGTATCTAAACAGTGGAAACCCCCCACAAGTGACCCCATTTAGGAAATTAGACCCCCCAAGGAACTTATCTAGATGTGTGGTGAGAACTTTGAACCCCAAAGGGCTTCACAGAAGTTTATAACGTACAGTCGTACAATTAAAAAATTCACAATTTTTCCACAAAAATGATCTTTTCACCCTCAATTTTTATTTTTCCAAGGATAACAGGACCCCAAAAGTTATTGTGCAATTTGTCCTGAGTAGGCTGATCCCCCATATGTGGGGGTAAACCACTATTTGGGCGCATGGCAGAGCTCGGAAGGGAAGCGGCGCCATTTGACTTTTTTGGCTGGAATTGGGATTGGACGCCATGCCGCATTTGGAAAGCCCCTGATGTGCCTAAACAGTGGAAACCCCCCACAAATTACACCATTTTGGAAACTAGACCCCCTAAGGAACTTATCTAGGTTTGTGGTGAGCACTTTGAACCCCCCATGCTTCATAGAAGCTTATAACGCCCAGGCATGAAAATAAAAAAATCATATTTTTTCCACAAACATGATCATTTAGTCCCAAATTTTTTTATTTTCCCAAGGGTAACAGGGGAAATTGGACCACAAAAGTTGTTGTCCAATTTGTCCTGAGTACCTTGATACCCGATATGTGGGAGAAAACTACTGTATGGGCACACGTCGGGGCTCGGAAGAGAAGTAGTGATGTTTTGGAATGCAGACTTTGATGGAATGGTTTTCGGGTGTCATGTTGCCTTTGGAGAGCCCCTGATGTACCTAAACAGTGGAAACCCCTCACAAATGACCCCATTTTGGAAACTAGACCACCTAAGTAACTCATTTAGATATGTTTTGAGCACTTTTAACCCCCCAGTGCTTCACAGAAGTTTATAACGCCCGGGCGTGAAAATAAAAAAAATCATATTTTTTCCACAAACATGATCTTTTAGTCCCCAATTTTTTTATTTTCCCAAGAGTAACAGGAGAAATTGGACCCCAGCAGTTGTTGTCCAATTTGTCCTGATGCACCATATGTGGGAGAAAACTACTGTATCGGGACACGTCGGGGCTCGGAAGGGAAGTAGTGACGTTTTGGAATGCAGACTTTGATGGAATGGTTTGCGGGTGTCATGTCGCGTTTCGAGAGCCTCTGATGTGCCTAAACTGTTGAAACTCCCCACAAGTGACCCCATTTTGGAAACTAGACCCCTCACGGAACTTATCTAGATGTGTGGTGAGCATTTTGAACCCCCAAGTGCTTCACAGAAGTTTATGACGTCCAGGCGTGAAAATAAAAAAAATCATATTTTTTTCCACAAAGATGATATTTTTGCCCCCAATTTTTTATTTTCCTAAGGGTAACAGGAGAAATTGGACCCCAAAAGTTGTTTTGCAATTTGTCCTGAGTAGGCTGATACCCCATATGTGGGGTAAACCACTGTTTGGGCACATAGCAGAGGTTGGAAGGGAAGGAGCACCATTTGACTTTTTCAACACAGAATTGGCTGGAATTGAGATCAGACGCCATGTTGCATTTGGAGAGCACCTGATGTGCACAAACCGTGGAAACCCCCCAATTCTAACTCCAACCCTAACCCCAACACACCCCTAGCCCTAACCCTAATGGGAAAATGGAAATAAATACATTTTTTTAATTTTATTATTTTTCCCTAACTAAGGGGGTGATAACGGGGGGTTTGATTTACTATTTATAACAACAACAAATATGAACCTAGCACTCAACTTAAAGGTATTTGTAAGGCGGTTTATTGTAGTACACGAAAAAAGACGTTTCGGTCAATGTGACCTTCAGTTACGTGTGGTATATAGAATGTGTAGAGCTTATAGGCATCTATCAGAAAGGACGATGGTGCTTTAGGCATTGAGGAGAATGATCTCTCTAAGGTAATGAGCTTGTCAGTATATAGGAGAGGGGCAAACGTGCCTCCAGATGCGGTGTCCAAGCTCATTACCTTAGAGAGATCATTCTCCTCAATGCCTAAAGCACCATCGTCCTTTCTGATAGATGCCTATAAGCTCTACACAATCTATATACCACACATAACTGAAGAAGGTCACATTGACCGAAACGTCTTTTTTCGTGTACTACAATAAACCGCCTTACAAATACCTTTAAGTTGAGTGCTAGGTTCATATTTGTTGCTTTAACGGTTTGGGAACCTAACCTTAGCACCATCTTGAGTTGTGCTCACGGTGTTCTTTCTATATGATTTACTATTTATGGCGGTTTTTATTTTTGGCAACTGTCGTACGCTAAAAGACTTTTTATTGTAAAAATAGCTTTTGCATCACCACATCTTGAGACCTATAATTTTTCCGTATTTTGACCCACAGAGTGATGTGAGGTCTTATTTTTTGTGGGACGAGTTGACGTTTTTATTGGTAGCATTTTCGGGCGCGTGACATTTTTTGATCGCTTTTTATTCCGATTTTTGGGAGAATGAACAAAAACCAGCATTTCAAGAATTTCTTTTGGGGGGTGCGTTTACACTGTTCCACGTGTGGTAAAATTAATAAGGCAGTTTTATTCTTCGGGTCAGTACGGTTACAGCGATACCTCATTTATGTCTTTTTTTATGTTTTGGTGCTTTTATGCAATAAAAACAATTTTATATAAAAAATTATTTTTGCATCCCTTTATTCTGCGAGCTATCACTTTTTTATTTTTTTGCTGATGACTCTGTATCATGGCTCTTTTTTGCAGGATAAGATGACGTTTTCAGCGGTGCCATGGATATTTATATGTGTCTTTTTGATCGCGCGTTATTGCACTTTTTGTTCGGTATGATAAATCATTATTTTTTGCTTCGTTTTTTATTTTTATTTTTTAAGGGGTTTGCTAAAGGGGTTAACTAATGGGACAGTTTTATAGGGCGGGCCGTTACGGATGCGGCGATACCAAATATGTGCACTTTTATTGTTTTTTTTATTATTATTTTTTTTTTTAATTATTTTTACACTTTTTTTTTTAAACTTTATTACATTGTCCCAGGGGGGACATAGCTGTCATGTGACAGATCGCTGACGAAGCTACCTTGCGGTAGCGATACGCGTCGGGCAGGGCACTCCACAAGCTCCCCCATGTGTAAGAGGGTTATCTAGATATCTTGGGCAACTTTATTTGTGCATCTTTTGTAGAGCATGTTCTGTGTGTTTATTTTTCACATGGTGTGATTTTTTTTTTTTTTTTTTTTCTCATCTATCCAGGTTTCACCTCAATTTGTCCCTGTTAATTGTTTGTTTATTCACATTGCTGCAGCAGCATTGCGGGACATTTTGAGCTTATACCTACTGATACATGGACAATTTGATTATGTCATTATCTTGTATTAGATATATTTTGAATCAGTGTTACTGACTATTTCTTGCCATATCTAGCTCTCTTCAGGTTATTTGCATTTATTGCCCAATTATTTCAGTTCCATGGGGGATGTTTGTTTGGCTGTATTAGGAGCCTTGTGTATGATCTGTCATGTGTTATGACTTTTATCTGTTTTTATCTCTGTGTTGTCAATGGTTGTCTAAATAAAAATTATTATTATTTTTCTTGGTGATCCCTGCTTTTTTTGGTCAGTAGCTTTTCTACATATATACGTTACAATTTTCTTGCTGACTGCAGGAGGATCCCATTTTTGTATTTGGTGGTGCCCTCCTTGGTTTCACTTTCATAGATCGCTGATCTGTCACATCACAGATCACTATGACAGATCAGCGATCTGTCACAGGCATAGAATCAGACCTCCTCATGCCTGCGCTTTGCAGGCACTGAGGAAGCCAGCTCCCTGCAAGCCCCCGAAGGTCCCCATCGCCATCTTGGATCCGGGGTGCTGCAGGGAAGGAGCCCCCCGCAGCAGCGCTGCACATTGCGCTGCTGTAGGGGGCTCAGAGAAGCACGGAGGGAGCCCCCTCCCTGCCGATGCTTCCCTTTAACCTCCAGTACACCGCAAACGTGTCGAGGGCGGTCCGTGACCACCCCTGACACATAGTGCCAGGTGTTAGCTGTGATAATCAGCTGACACCTGGCCGCGATCAGCTGTGCTCCGCCCGTGAGCGCAGCTGATCGCGCTAGACGTACTATCCCGTCCATGGGCAGGCATAGGGGCCCGGGTCCCATGGACAGGATAGTATGTCTGATGTCAGAAAGGGGTTAAAATGAAAAATATTTTTTTTCCTCAAAAATGATTTTTTAGCCCGCAATTTTTTATTTTCATAAGGGTATCAGGAGAAATTGGACCCCAAAGGTTGTTGTCCAGATAGTCCTGAGTACGCTGGTACCCCATATGTTGGGGGGAACAACTGTTTGGGCACACATTGATGCTCGGAAGGGAAGTAGTGACGTTTTGAAATGCCGACTTGATGGAATGGTCTGCGGGCGTCATGTTACGGTTGGAGAGCCCCTGATGTGCCTAAACAGTAGAAAACCCCCACAAGTGATCTCAATTTGGAAACTAGACCCCCCAAGGAACTTTTCTAGATGTGTGGTGATGGTGAATACTTTGAACCCCCAAGTGCTTCACAAAAGTTTATAACGCAGAACCATGAAAATAAAAAATAATTTTTTTCCTCAAAAAATGATTTTTTAGCCCACATTTTTTTTCACAAGGGTAACAGGAGAAATTGGACCACAAAAGTTGTTGTCCAGATTGTCCTGAGTATGCTGGTATACTATATGTGAGGGGGAACCACTGTTTGGGCACACGTCAGGGCTCAGAAGGGAAGTAGTGACATTTTGAAATGCCGGTTTGATGGAATGGTCTGCAGGAGTCATGTTACATTTGCAGAGCCCTTGATGTGCCTAAACAGTAGAAACCCCACACAAGTGACCCCATTTTGGAAACTAGACCCTCCAAGGAACTTATCTAGATGTGTGGTGAGCACTTTGAACCCCAACGTGCTTCACAGAAGTTTATAACGCAGTCATGAAAATAAGAAAATACTTTTTTTCCTCAAAAAATGATTTTTTTAGCCCACAATTTTTATTTTCACAAGGGTAACAGGAAAAATTGGACCACAAAATTGTTGTCTAGTTTCTGAGTACACTGGTATCCCATAAGTGGGGGGGGGACCACTGTTTGGACACACGCCGGGGCTTGGAAGGGAGGGAGCACCGTTTGACCTTTTGAACACATAATTGGCTGGAATCAATGGCGGCGCCATGTCGTGTTTGGAGACCCCCTGATGTGCCTAAATAGTGGAAACCCCTCAATTGTAACTCAACCCTGACCACAACACACCCTTAACCCTAATTTCAACCCTAATTCCAACCCTAACCCTAATTCTAACCCTATCCCTAGCCCTAATGGAAAAAAAATAAAAAATTTTCTTTATTTTATTATTTGTTCCTACCTATGGGGGTGATAAACGGGGGGTTAATTTACTTTTTTTATTTTGATCACTACAGTGATCAAAATGTCCCTGAATGAATGAATCTGCAACCGGCAGATCCGACAGGCGCACTGCGCATGTGCCCGCCATTTTGGAAGATGGCAGCTCCCATGCAGGATTCAGCAGGGACACCGGGAGGGACTCCTGAACTCAAGAAGTACCACGAGGGTGGAGGGGGGAGATCGGAAGGTGGGGGGAGCGGAGGAAAGGGGAGAGGGACCAGATGCTGATGGTGGCGATCGATCGCTGCCGTCAGTCGGTTTGCGGGGGCTGATCGCCCTCGTCAGTTGTGGGGGGGGTCAGATCTCGGTCTCCAGCCATGGCCGATAATACTGCAGCATCGGCCATTGCTGGATTGTAATATTTCACCAAATTTCATTGGTGAAATATTACAATTGCTCTGTTTGACTGTTTCACTTTTAACCAATCAGAGCGATCGTAGCCACAGGGGGCTAAGCCACCCCCCTGGGGTGAAGTACAAAGGGTCCTGTGCCTGCGGGTCAGATGACCTTTCAGTGACCCTGGTCACCCGACCTGCAGGAACGCGATCCCCCCATGACACGGCGTATGTGTCACAGGTCGGATTGGCACCGACTTTCATGACGCATGCGCTGTGTCGCAGGTCGGAAAGGGGTTAACTCACCTGTTCAATCTGTAAAAAGCACATACAATGTTGAAAATCAGCTGCAGAGGATCCATGGGTCAGCAAGTGACCATCAGACATCAGACTGTGAAGGGAGTTAGTGGTCAAATTCCACGCTGCCGACAGAATTGAGATGTATATCCCAGTATGGTTCAGTAAGTGTTAGGCCTCTTTCACAAGTCCGCTGACAGCGGTCAGCCGAAATCCACCAAAATGGAAAAAAAACTGATCCGCCAACGTAGAGAGAACGGATGACAGCGGACCACGGATCCGTTCAAGGTGGAACGCGTCCATTTAAAGGGACCGCTGCCACATCGTGATCTATGGGGTTACCAAGCATTGCCGCGATATCGCGTGATTTGGCAATCTCCCGCGATAACGGCGATGTCGGGGGATTCCAACAGTGCGAGAGTCGGCCATGTCCCGCGATATCGGCGATGTCGGGGGAATCCAGCAGCGCGAGAGTCGGTCACGTCCCGCGATATCGGCAATCTTGGGTGATGTCAGCAGCGGGAGAATTCGAACATGGGAGTGCAACAGCGCGATAATGTGTGAGTCTAATGTGTGAGGAGAGAGAGAACATTTTCACCCGCCAGGATTGGCATTTAGGGTTAACTTTCTTCCCAGAAATCCAATTCCGGCCATGCACAGTGTAGAAATACGGATCCGGCAACCAAAAAAGTTGCAGTATCCGTCCTGCCATGTCAGCGGACGCTAAAATTTTAGCGGATCCATACAAAAACGGATCCAATGGATAACCATCCGTCAAGATCCGCCATCAATGCGTAAAAAAACGGATCCGCCAACAAAAATGGCGGATCCGTTTTTTTGGCAAAACGGCAGATTTTGACTGATGGTGAAAGACGGATGTGTGAAACAGGCCTTAGGCGTTGAGTTTCCCTCACTGCACAAGGGGAATCTCAAGCCATGTCCTCTACGGTCTCCCATTCCTCTGCAGCCGCAGAGATTCCTGCTCAGCAGTGATGTCATTCCAGGCATCTTGCCTAGGCTGATGGTAGGCATCTGGTTGCTCTTTCTGGTTCTGCTATCACTCCATACTTGAGTCAGCAGCAAGTAGACGATTCTGGGACTAAGTCCTGTCTTTTGCTTACTGAGCATGCCCGTGGGACAACCTCTCATTGGAGGTCGGAGGTCACATACGCAGGTCCCGTTCCTGCTCAGATTGATCCAGTACTGGGAAGGTCCCAGAAGGACGGCGCTATAAAAGAGTCGCAAGGCCACTCGGCCACATGCTAGTATAGACTCTTGTGGCTTATGGTGTGTATGATAACGGATGCTTGTTACTGCGAATGACTCATTATGAAACCCCTACCCTTGGTTGTGTCTGTTGTTAGGGTTTTGTGGTTAGAGTCAGCGCCTGTAAGTGGCTAGGCTATACGCCACAGTGCATCCCAGTCCTCTGCACTTTCTAGTGTCCGATTGTGCCTCTCAGCTCAGGGCACAGTCGCACCACGCCAGGTAGCAGTAGTCACCAGTGCAGCGCCATGCGCAACTCTAGTGCTTTCCTCCCCACTCTGGGTGGTTAGTGGCATCCGCTGAAGCGGTACTGTGCGAACCAGGCGCGATTATATATTCCGTCCTTTTGCTGGCACCGTAGCCGCGGCGCTGAGCGCTGATGGTCTAGAGGAACTCTAGTCCTGTGCCTCTGGGACAGACTGTTCTGTGACCTTTAATTAGCGCTCACCCAGCTGAGCTCTGTGAGGTCAACAGGCTCCGGCGTCTGTTTTAGCGGCTCTGTGAAGCAACAGAGTTCACTTCCATTCACACTGGGTGAAGTTAACCCACGTGTGAGAGCAAGCGTTCATCCACCATCTTGTTCTGCCATTACTCAGCAGCAGGTTCCATCTCTGCACGGTGGACCACGGGCTGCGATCGCACCTCATATCTCCTCTTATATTATTTGGTGCGTTCCGCAGGCCCTAACAGTAAGATGGTGGTTTATTTCAATGCGTTTCTAAGTATATAACTTTTTCTTCAAGAGAAACCACAACTGTGGAGAACCTGGAGGGGCATAACTAGTTGAATACCTGACACCTTGCTAAAGCCCCTTATGATCTGGATAGACTTGGCTCCAGATGGATTGCAGGTGCTACTCCAGGAAATATCTTGGACACAGCATCTGGCCCCCAAAGAGGCAAGAAGCTGGAATGCCCAGAAATGGGTAGACCTGGCTAGTACAGGCTTACAGGTATACTAGAAGACAAGGCTGGTGCAGGCATATACAGCTGGTATACAGACTGGCATGGTAGGTGCTGGCAAGTATGGCTGGTATACAGACTGGCACAACAGGTACAGACAGGTATGGCAGGTATACAGATCGGCATGGCAGGTGCATGAAGGATCAGTTAGTATACAGACTGTCACAGCAGATGCAAGCAGGTAAGGATGGTTTACAGACTGGCAGGACAAATGCAGGTAGGTACGGCTGGTATACAGTGGTATACTTACTGGCACGGCAGGTGCAGGGACGTTGACTTGTATCCAGACAGGCACATCAGGTGAAGGCAGGTAAGGCTGGTACACAGATTGGCATGGAAGATGAAGGCAGGTACTGATAGACAGGATGGGTATACTGGAAGATACAACTGAAATAAAGCAAGCACGGCAAGTGTGGCTAGACAGGACAGGTATACTGAAATATAACCACTGGGGACCTGAAAACTTGAAAGCATGCAGACAACTGACTCAACACATTGCTCAGGCACCTCCCAACATGTGGAGGTTCCTTATTTAATAAGTGTCTCACAGCCATTGACTGGGGACACTTTTGGAAGGTGTGAGCTGATCCTTTAAGAGACCAGGAGCGCATAAGCCCTAAGTGCAATGCCAAGAGATTTGCCAGGCATACACAGACCCTAGGAAGTAGCAGGAGGAGTAGAACACATGGGATGAGGGCAAGGTCAGTGAGTGACACAGTGACTGTGCTGAGAGAGGGGAGGTTGGGAAGCATGTACAGTACTCCTCCTTTACTCCCCCTCATCTTCAAGCCTGCAAGAAAGATCTCTAGGAGGAGAGGGTATGGATTTTCTCTTTGGGCTCCCACTACCTCTCCTCAAGACCTAACCCCTTTGAATCCACAAACAAAAAAGGTTTTTCTCTTACGCTTTTAGTGGCCAGAATATTCTCTACCTCAACAACATGTTCAGAGGTGACTGAAGCAGGAGTGGTACCTGGGTAATTGAAAAAAGAGCTTAAGACATCAGGCTTGAGAAGAGACTGTAAAGAGGCTGGGAGTTTGAGTTTGTACCCTGCGGCATTAATCTGTTGGAGAAATTTGAACGGTTGGTTAAAGCAAGGACCCAACTTCTATGAAGGTGACTTGATACTGACAAACTTTGAAGAAAGCCAAACCTTATCCCCAGGACAAAACAGAGGGAGGTCCAGACCTCTCTTATCCTTTTGTCTTTTCATCCATTCAGAAGATTTCATTACTGTTGTCTTTGTGTCCTCCCAAATTCTAGAGAAGCCCTTGATGAGAGCTTAAGCTACAGAAATGCCAGTGGTAGTAGACACAGGGAACATAATATTGGGGTGTTGACCATACACAATGAAAAATGGAGTTTTACCAAGATGTAAACTGGAAGCTTCTGTCAGACACTATATTGAGGGGTAACTCATGGAGGCAGAAGATGTATTGGATGAACTTCTCAGCAAGCAGAGGAGCAGACGGGAGAAAGGACAGTTAAGTAAAAATGGACCATCTTAGAGAATTGAGAACAAAAAGCAAAAAACACAAATATCCTGAACTAAAAGTAAAAAATATACTGCAAATAATGCATAAAGGTAATAATAATAATAAGGGTATTTAGTAAACATAATTTTGATCAAAATTGTTAATATGCACTTACATTGTACATACACATTAACTTACTTTTCTCAGTTCAGATTTGTTTTTTATTCATTTCATTGTGCATTCAGTGCATATAGGGGTGTGACCGCCCTCTTTCTGAGCTGGGAAAGCCATCCAGTCAGGCCTAAGCTGTTACTAGTGGTTCAGCCGCTCGACCCTTATTCACATTCACGCCACTTGGCAAGTGAAAAGGTTTTAAATACTAGATTAGGGACTGTCCCACAAGGGTTGCCGTGACGTGGCGGGATGGCTTGTACATTATTTTGATCAAAATTATGTTTACTAAATACCCTTATTATTATTATTACCTTTATGCATTATTTGCAGTATATTTTTTACTTTTAGTTCAGGATATTTGTGTTTTTTGCTTTTTGTTTTCTCTGGTTAATGGTCATGTGTTAATATGCACTTACATTGTGCATACACATTAACTTACTTTTCTCAGTTCAGATTTGTTTTTTATTCATTTCATTGTGCATTCAGTGCATATAGGGGTGTGGCCGCCCTCTTTCTGAGCTGGGAAAGCCATCCAGTCTGGCCCAAGCTGTTACTAGTGGTTCAGCCGCTCGACCCTTATTCACATTCACGCCACTTGGCAAGTGAAAAGGTTTTAAATACTAGAGTAGGGACTGTCCCACAAGGGTTGTCGTGACGTGGCGGGATGGCTTGTACATTATTTTGATCAAAATTATGTTTACTAAATACCCTTATTATTATTATTATTACTGTTATGCATTATTTGCAGTATATTTTTTACTTTTAGTTCAGGATATTTGTGTTTTTTGCTTTTTGTTTTCTCTGGTTAATGGTCATGTGTTAATATGCACTTACATTGTGCATACACATTAACTTACTTTTCTCAGTTCAGATTTGTTTTTTATTTTTGGTTTTTTCATCTTAGAGAATTGATCCACAACTATCCAAATAATGGTACATCCAGCTAATACTGGAAGATCGGTAATGAAGTCCATTGCAATGTCCTGCCAGGGAGCTGATGGTATGGGAAGAAGAAGTAACTGATCCAAAGCTGTTTCAGAGTCTTATTCTGGGCACAGGAGGAACAGACCGAGATGAAATCTGCAAGATCTTTGAGCAGGAAAAGCCACCAATAATGCAGTGAAAAGAGAAGAGCCATTTTCTTCTGTCTGACATGATCATACAATATAGAAGAGTGACCCCACTGAAGGACCCACTTCTTGTCTGGTTCAGAAACAAAGGTCTTTCCTGATGGAACTTGGGACAAATCCACCGAAGCGACAGTGACCATTTCGAAGTACTCAATGATGTGTTGAGGCTCTACCACCTCCTTTTTATCAAAAACATCCACGTAGGTCCTATAAACGATATGTTTGATGGAGTAGCCAGATGTCAAGCAGGACAAATGGGGAAAAGACATCTCTCATAATAGAACAAAGCTGCACTCAGAATTTTCCAAAATTCTATATGTACATAATGTAGCACTTACTACGGCAGTAAAGCAGTTCCAATTTTCTAGATTTACTATTCTTAACATTCCAGAGTGCAGCTTTGTTTTTTCTTAGAATTGCTGTGTTAGCACCTGTTCATACAGTTTGGATGTGCTGGTCAGCTTTTCTGTTTGTAGCAATCTCTCATGACAGGACTGACCCAAGCAAAGTATTTCCCCAGATTTCCAATACAAGACAAGCTCGTGTGTGCGCAACCAAGGCAGGCCCAGGAGTAGAGAATGGGACCAACCAGATAGTACATAAATAGGGATTTTCTCCAACTGCAACATTCCTACCTGAAGTTCTACAGTATTGGAAACTTAAAGGACAGCCTCTGATAAAGGTTTCACATCCATGGATGATACCACCAAAGGACTCTGTAAACGTTGGATAGGGATCTGATACCTCTCCAAAATGGCCTGTTAAATTAAATTTCCTGCGGAATCAGAGTTCAGATAGGCCGATTCCACTAAACAAATGTTGCCACAGGAAATGGACACTGACAGAGTCAGTGGTGGATAGGAGTTGTCCTCACCCTGGGTAGCATCTCCTACAGATCCTAGGCTTTGGATTTTCCCAATCTTTCAGGATACGAGTGAATTAAACATTCAGGACTGCTGCAATACAATCACTTCCCCCACAGACCTCCTGACAATGCTTGGCCAGCTTCACCTGGTCTATTTGCATGGATTCAGAGGAGAGTGTTGAAGTTGAGGTCTGGAGCATGATCAGCCTTTAGAAGTTGAAAGTCAGGAGCATAATTCTTTTCCTCTCAAATCACTTCCATGAAAGGCACATGAAACATGACGTTGATCTGAGTAGCCAGGGACAACAGGTCATCTAGGCAGGTGGGAACAATATGACCAGCCAACTCATCCTTAATTCTCCCAGATATGCTCCCCCATAAGGCAGTCACCAGTGCCTCGTTGTTCCAGGTGGGTTTGGAGGACAAGGTACGAAAATGGAATTCATACTTGCCCACTGTAAGGTTTCCTTGGCACAGTCTGAGGAGAAAAGATGCTTCAGGCTTGAGAGGAAACATGGCCAGGCTCATCAAATACCTTGCAGAAGGCTTCAAGAAACATATGGAGGTTTGATACCAGACTATCCCCTATCACTTATGGAGGATTGAGCCACGCTTGAGCATTGCCAGTAAGATGGGACATGTTGAATGCCACTTTGGCCCAGTCTGAAAAGAGCTGATGTGATAAGAGCTCAAAGAGTAGAGTGCCTTGGTTGATGAATCTGCAGGATAATGTAGTATCACTGTCATAACATGGTGGGGCCGACAGACAGGGTACGGAACCAGTAATAGAGCTGTCAGACTGGAGAGGCATGGCAGAGGTTGCAGCAGCCTGGACAGGAAGTAAAGGGAGACCAAGAGGAGGGTCAAAGTCTGCAGATAGGACAATATCTTGCTCTGCTGGTCCCTCTGGCGGGAGACCTCTTGGTAAAGGTCAGAGACTGGAGAGGAAGGAAAGCCAACAAGTTCCATGGCCTGAGCAAACTTTAATGGATATAGTGGTGGAGCCACTGTGCTGTGGACTGAAGAGAGGCTGGAGGGGTGTAACTAGGCGAACCCCTGACTCTTTGCTAGAGCCCCTTAAGGTGTGGTTAGACTTGGCTTCAGATGGATGACAGGTGCTACTACAGGAAACACCTCAAACACACGGGAGATGGCCCCAAAGGGGCAGGAAGGTGGAACAGTCAGGAATGGGAAGACCTGGATGATACAGGTAGGCATGCAGGTATACTGGAAGACAAGGCAGGTGCAGGTGGATACGGCTGGTACACAGACTGGCACAGAAGGTGCAGTCAGGTGTGGCTGGTATACAGATTGGCATTGCTGGTGCAGGTAGGTACGGCTGTTATACAGACTGGCATGGCAGATGCAGGCAGGTATTGGTAGACATAAACTGTATACATGAAGATACAACTGAAATACAGGCAGGCACGGCAAGCACGGCAAGCATGGGTATACTAAGATATGAGAACTGGGGACCTGAGAAGTAGAAAGTACGCAGACAACTGACTAAACATGTTGCTCAGGCACCTCTCAACAGGTGGAGGTGGTTAAATAACAAGTACCTCACAGCCATTGGCTTGGCACACTTTTGGAAGGTGTGCACTATCTATTTAAAGTCATGCATCCGCTAAGCGCAGTGTCTGGCAATCTGCCAGGCATGCGTAGCAAGAGGTCATGGGCAGGGACTGAGTTGGCAACCCTGCCAAGAGAGGGGAAGATGGGAACCATGCAGGGACTCCAAAGCTACAGATCGAGTCAGAGGAGAAAATGTAAGATTTGCAGGCACCCCCAAGTCAAGAAGTGGGTATGTGATACTTTCTAGTGTGTGTTTTTTCCAAATAAATGTGTGAGGATGACATCAATGCTGCCACAGTCATCCTTACTGACAAGTTGCAGGATCTCCCAGTCAGACATGTGGTCACCACAGCTTTGCAAAGCAGAGAAAACATCTAATCTTAATAAAGTGTCAATTCTGAGACCATTTCAGAAGCAAAATAAATACTTAATTTTGATTTTGTTTAGAGGGTGACAAACCATGCCAATCCAGTATTCATCCTTCTGCCAATGCTAACAATATTCCTGTCATCCAACAAGCAATTAAGCATACAGCTTGCCATGCTCGCATGCATAAATATGTGCTCCCTTAACTCGCTTTCTGTATCCCACTGCAAAGGTTGATCATTATGGTCAGATCCGCGACTGGAGTAAGATTTGTGATAAGACACATGGAGGTGCACACCATTTTTCAGAGATATTTGATTCATTAAGCATGGCCCACATCAACAACGGCATGAAGAAAGCTGGTCTTGATGAATCGGGGTCATACACCCACTGTAAGGTGACAATGGGTGAAAGATTAATATTCATAAAATGGGGACAGCTTTCCAGGAATGATCAAGAGAAAAAAGGCATTGTTTAATTGTAATTTGTTTGTCAACTTCACACGCTTAATTTAGATATTTTGTCAGAACAATTAAGACGCACTGATTTAGTGGAACATTTATGGACATTTTTCCTCTTTCTGCATTTGCTATCCACATGTCACTTAATTTATTTTTCTCATCAAAAAATGGCAATATCAATGAGATCTTTCTCAATATACCACTGTAATTTAATAATAAATTTACTTAACAATCACATTAAATTGAATATATTGTGATGTACCCTTATCCATTCATTACTACACTAGAACATAAAGTGATCTTGATCGCATTTATTGCTGTTTTACTCCTACACCTTTCACAAGCTTAATATTAACAGTTTAAGCTTGACATCTCATCCGTCTTTATTAACAATTAAATGTGCAGATGATGTAAACGTTTAATAACTGACTTATATGCTACTGCTAGTATTATTTGCAATTGTGTGGTTGACTGTTATTTTAATTAGTATTTTTATTATAATTAATGCATTTATATTTTAAATCTACCAAAAAAAGTTAATTAAATATATTATGCTAATGCTTCTATCAATAGTGATTGTTAAATTTTGAGATCAAAAAGATAATTAAAATGGAATCTGTCACCAAATTTGTCACCTTATCTGAAAGCAGTATAACGTACAGAATGTGACTCCAGTGATGTCATCTGCTTGCTGTATTTTTTTAAAACCTTTGTTTTATTGGCAGGAGATTATCACTGGAGGACTAGTAAACCTGCTGTCATGTAGTGTTAGGGTCGGCGGAAAGCACCAGATATAAATAATAGAAGGTGCGTTTGCCGCCCGGGGTCCACCGTGCGGTAGATGATAAGACCGCTGCTGGACAATGGCAGATACCCCACCAGGTGAAGTAATGCGCTCGGGTTAATGTCACCTGAACGCTAAGAGCGGCTCTGTTCAGACACAGAGTCGCCTTAAAGAAAAACAATAAGAAGGCGCTGGCCCTGTTAGCCTCACAGGATAACCAGCGGGTGGCGTTGCAACAGCAACCGCCGAAGGACGCTGCTACTGCAGCGCGGCAATAACTACAGCCGCTAGACAACGGCGCCGGAAGGCCGGTCACCGTCGGACGCTAGTGTGCAGTGCAGGAAGCACAGTGGCGCTTGGTTCGCCAGTAATGGGAGCTGACTATCACCAACACTCTGTCACCATTCGTATTATCAGAGGGAAGGGGTTTCTTAATAAGTCAGTCACCAGAACATGCATCCATCACCATTCACACTCAGCATAATATGCTACTCTAGCGAGCCGCCATGAGGGCTTTTTATAGCCATGCACTTCCGGGACCTTCCAGTACCCTGGAAGAGGCCAATCAGATCCGACGCAGGACCTGAGCATGTGACCCCTGCTCTCCAGTTAGAGGTCAAGTTGCGGGCATGCCCAGTAGCACAGCACGAGGACTTAGCCTCTGGAGCGGTTCCCTGAGGAGCAGGTTGCGCTACCATTGCTGCACCAGAGGTGGCAGCAACATCCAGGCACACAGAACAAGTCTGAGCAGCACGCCTGGCTCGCCGTGGTTGCTGAGCAGGGCCCAGGGTGGTCAGAGCGGAATGGGAGACCGCTGATTGTACTGCTCTGGATTCTTGCTGTGCAGATCCAGAAA
Source organism: Dendrobates tinctorius (assembly GCF_039654945.1). Classification (NCBI taxonomy): domain Eukaryota; kingdom Metazoa; phylum Chordata; class Amphibia; order Anura; family Dendrobatidae; genus Dendrobates; species Dendrobates tinctorius. The sequence continues at coordinate 12,750,058 of NW_027361699.1, forward strand.
TTCGACGCCTAACAATGTAGTCTTCCATATTTATGAGCTTTGTAATACCATGATCTCACCACAGATTGGTGGTCTCTGCCTCAACATTGTGCTTCTTACAAGTAAGGTACCAAATTGCTAACTGATTTCCTTCAAAGGGGTTGTCCTGTCCAAATCAATAAGTCTGTAGTCATTCTATGTGACTGAAGACTTAAGAATTCCCCCCAGTACACACATTGTGCAATGCGAGGATTCACCGGTTTCTGAAATGAGTTTGGTGAGTACGTATGCGTTATACAAACTCTCTGTCAGTGGGAGTGGTCTCACTTCCTTACACTTGTATGGAGTGAAGCCACTCCCTCTAGTCAACCACACCCACTGGATGGCTCAATCACTAGACAGATGTGACCTCCCCAATACAAGTATAAAGAGCAAGGCCACGCCAATCAGATGGGTCATGGTCAGGAGTATGTATAACTCCTGTGGGGATGTGTGTAGAGCCTCCAGTGCGGCACACGTAATCACAAAGCCGCCACCATGGCAACCGTGACCCGCACACTGCACTTCAAGGATGCCGGAAGCGGCGCTCCAGATCCCATGCGCCGCTTCAGGCATGTCGAGTTGTTGTTACCTTGGTAATAATATACTTGCCCGATGTGTCACGTTGGAGACCAGGGGGCGATGTAATTTCTGGCGCACACGTTATGTGTGCATGCACCGTATTGACGTCCAGGAGCTCTTACCATGGTCTGAGTGCGCATGCCCGCGGTGCGTGGGATCTGGAGCGCAGCTTCCAGTGTCCTTGAAGTGCCTTGTGCGGGTCACAATTGCCATGGTGGTGGCTTTGTGATTACGTGCCCCACACTGGAGGCTGGGAGCGATGTTACTTTCGGCGCAGGCGCTGTTTTGACATGCGCCGAAATTAGACCTAATCATGGAACAGCTGTTTGGGTATATATTTATATAGTGAAACACAGTACTAGCACAGCCCCCTGAGGAATACCACGTGAACCGCACGTTGCGGCTGCTATGTGCGTGGTATACTGGGACTTATATGGGTAAGAACTCCTCCTTTGATAGCACTATGTCACTTTATTGATTTGGAGTGATTTATATTGTTTACATTCGGTTAAATTACCAATGGTGACCTCTATTTAATGCGTTATATTTAACTGATAGTTTTCCCTTATCATGAGTGGCCATATTTACATTGGGACATTTTAGTGCAATATTCATTCATTTTGGCTCTTTATTGGGGTTTGAAATACCCAGTCCATATATTAATAGTGTATACCATCCACTTTATTACTGTTCGTGTCTCTTTTTTTTAACAATTTTGGTCCATATTAATTTTAAAATGTGTGTGATTAATAAAATTGAATTTTTCATGATATTTTAAACAGGCTTTTGTACTCTTTTCTTTGTGGTATGCTATCAATTCTAATACAGTAGAAATAGTATAAAAGGGACTGACAGGTCTTCCACTACACCCAACCCAGCAGATGGACACCCAAGCAGAACTGTTCACCTTTCCACAAATTAGTGTTGACATCTCCAGCAGCAGCAACAGCAGGCACATAAGCCCCACTAAAGATATCAGAGACTGCAATTACGCAAGAATAATGCAGCACACTAAAAACTACAACATTCAGTAACAGAAGTTGTCAGTTTTCTTTGGAAAGGACATGACGTTAGTGGTTCACTAGTGCTTTCAGAAACATTAACACCTACCCCACATGCACCTTGAACACCATGCCTAATCCCCCTTCCTCCATGACCTCACTTTTTCCCAGTCATGTTGCTCAGTGTGCTAGGAGCACACTAATAGCAACTGAAAATAGATTTTTTACTCTGCACAACCTCTGCACACAACTGAATTCCAGGGGCACAAAATTAGAAGGTGAAATATGGCATGATTAATCACGTTACTCACAGCAGAATGAATAGTTTCAGTACCAATGGGGCCTCTATGTCAAAGAAGGTCTGCTCCAAAAAATTTCAAAGTGAGACATCCCCTACTGTCTAACATTAGTAACAGATTTTTTTTTTGTTTTTTTTTTTGGCGTGGATGAGGCTTGTATAACATTGACTATATGCTACAAACAATTTCAAAGTGAAATGTCCCCTACAGTATGACGTTAGTAACAGAAGAATTTTTGGGGGCCTCATGATGAGGCCTGTATAACATTGACTAGATGCTTGAAACAATTCCAAAGTAACATGTTCCCTACTGTTTGACGTTAGTAACAGAAGAGTTTTTTGGGGCCTGTCGATAAAGCCTGTATAGCATTGACCAGATGCTTAAAACAACTTCAAACTGAGATCTCTGCTTATGTATTTGGTTAGTAACATAAAAATTTTTTTTAGTGTGGATGGGGCCTGTGTAATCTAAAAGATCGTCCGTGGCATTGGAACGCCCTCTTTTCTACAGTTGATGCTGGTAAGATACAGGTTTGCTGGAGAAATATGGCCGGCATGTCGTTACATGAACTGATCAGGAAAAGAGCCATGACGACGGCGGGAATGGGAATGTACAACAGGATCAATAATAGGGCGGCTGTGTGAAGTATGAGATCCAGGATCCAACCTACAACGATTACCCATTAACCCAAAAACAATTACCAGAATGCGTCAGATGAGTGTCTTAAGCTACGTATAAAAGATGACTGTGAGAAATTGGATGTCAAAGATGCACATAATCTCGAAGATAGGCTCAAAACAATTTCAAACTCAGATCTTAGCTACTGTATTACGTTTGTAAAAAAAATTAATTTTAATGTGCAACAGCTCTGCACACAGAACAGTTTCAACGCCAATAAATGAAAAGGCTAGATATAGCAGGCTATATCACATTTATCAATAGGAAAAATAAACATTTTAATGTTCTTGAGGTCTGCAGACAGCTTCATATCACCACCACTAGAGTTGAGCGAAACGGGTCGAAAAATTTCAAAAGTCGCCGACTTTTGGCAAAGTCGGGTTTCATGAAACGAAACCCAACCCTAGGATGAGGTCGGCCACGAGGTCGGCGACTTACGCGCCAAAGTCGCGTTTCAAAAGTTTGTTTTGCGCTCTTTTTCAGCCAATCAGGATCCACGGACACTGTGGGCAACGTGATGACATAGGCAGGGGTCACCACCATCTTTCAGAAGGGCATGCAAGTGATTGACTTGCTTTGGTGGGCGTCACAGAGGTTGTAAAAGGGCGTGCACGCCGACCGCCATCTTACTTCTGCCGATCTTGGCATAGGGAGAGGTTGCTGATTCTGTAGGGAGAGCGTTAGGCAGGGAAGAAGAAAAAAAAAACGCTTCTGCTGCTAGCGATTTTGCCTGTACAACACACCAGTCACTGTGTGTGCAGTGCATGGGGAGGCTATATTGTGGTGGATCAGCGGTGTTGGTTGTTAGGCTGCCTTCTAAGGCTTCCTGACAGCTGCATTGCTGTTTACCCACTGCTCTGCAAACTGCTTTTTTAAAAGCAATCCCAATTTTTTTTTTGTCCTGCTGAGGTACTGAGCGTGCATTTTTTCACACCATACAGCGGTGTACGCTCCTCACACAGTACCGTGTAATGGCTGTTATCACAGCCACAGTGAAGCTATCTGTGTGTCACTGTGGAAGGATAAGTGGAGGACTTGTTCCGTTCTTACAGACCTACACTCTAGGGAGATTCCTATTCTGCCCAATTCTACATACACCTTGTAGTTTGTGATACACTAGCCAATTTCTGCCTGTGACATAGCGCTCTGATATTCAGTGGGCCTCACACAATCCAAAAGTGTCCAGTGTCCACTAGTGTGTGCAGAAATTCAAAATCTCCCTTATCCTGTAGTCACTTTTTTCACACCTGTGCCATCGAGCCTGTGACATAGCGCTCTGATATTCAGTGGGCCTCACACAATCCAAAAGTGTCCAGTGTCCACTAGTGTGTGCAGAAATTCAAAATCTCCCTTATTCTGTAGTCACTTTTTTCACACCTGTGCCATCGAGCCTGTGACATAGCTCTCTGATATTCAGTGGGCCTCACACAATCCAAAAGTGTCAAGTGTCCACTAGTGTGTGCAGAAATTCAAAATCTCTGTGATCCTGTAGTCACTTTTTTCACACCTCTGCCATCGAGCCTGTGACATAGCGCTCTGATATTCAGTGGGCCTCACACAATCCAAAAGTGTCCAGTGTCCACTAGTGTGTGCAGAAATTCAAAATCTCCCTTATCCTGTAGTCACTTTTTTCACACCTGTGCCATCGAGCCTGTGACATAGCGCTCTGATATTCAGTGGGCCTCACACAATCCAAAAGTGTCCAGTGTCCACTAGTGCAGGAGTCCCCAACCACCGGTCCATGGCCCAGCACCGGGCCGCTGCAGTGCCCTTGCCGGTCCGCGGACACAAGGGGAGCCAGGGGCGGTCAGTGGCATAGCGGGGGCTGGGGCGGCGCGCAGCAATTCGTAAACTGCCCTCGTGTAGCGGCGGCCAGGGAGCGATCCAAGCAGCTCCGCTGCCTGCAAGAGGCAATAGCAGGAGCGGAGCTGCAAGGACCCGTCCGCGTCCTGCCCGCCGCCCGCACTTCCTGTCTATGACTGACACAGAAAGGAGCGCGCCGCTGAATGACATCATTCAGCGGCCGCTGCTGTGTCACAGCCAGGAAGCGTGGGCGATGCTGTGGACAGGTGAGAGGAGAGAGGAGGTGTCAGTGTGTGTGTGTATATATAATGTGTGTGTGTGTATGTCTGTTTGTGTGTGTGTGTCTGTTTGTGTGTGTGTGTATGTATGTCTGTGTGTGTATATATAATGTGTGTATGTATGTCTGTGTGTGTGTGTGTGTATGTATATCTGTGTGTGTATGTATGTTTGTCTGTGTTTGTGTAGGTTATCCTGGCCCTGGAGGAGATGGGGACATGAGGAGAAGACCATGATGGGGAGAGAAGGCAATGATGCCTGGGGTGATGGGAGAAGGCCATGAGGGGGTAATGGGAGAAGGCCATGATGGGGGTGATGGAGAGAAGGCATTGACAGGAGTGATGGGGAGAAGGCAATGATGGGAGTGATGGGGTGATGGGGTGAAGGCAATGATGGGGTGATGGAGAGACGGCAGTGATGGGGTGAAGGCAGTGATGGGGAGAAGGCAATGATGGGAGTGATGGAGAGACAGCAGTGATGGGGTGAAGGCAGTGATGGGGGAGAAGGCAATGATGGGAGTGATGGAGAGACGGCAGTGATGGGGTGAAGGCAGTGATGGGGAGAAGGCAATGATGGGAGTGATGGAGAGACGGCTGTGATGGGGTGATGGGGTGAAGGCAATGATGGGGAGAAGGGAGTGATGGGGTGAAGGCAATGATGGGGTGAAGGAGCAGGCAAGGATGGGGGTGATGGAGCACTCATTCAAAACCTATGGTGAGTTGAGTCACATTATAAATGTTATTTAATTATAAGTATGCACTGCTACGCTACAACTGCGTCCATAGCCCCGTCTCCTTATGACCAAAGCCCAGCCCCTGCCACACCTCCATCCCCACCCTGCCGGGCCATGGAAGAATGGTCTTGCTTGAAACCGGTCCCTGGTGCAAAAAAGGTTGGGGACCACTGCACTAGTGTGTGCAGAAATTCAAAATCTCCCTTATCCTGTAGTCACTTTTTTCACACCTGTGCCATCGAGCCTGTGACATAGAGCTCTGATATTCAGTGGGCCTCACACAATCCAAAAGTGTCCAGTGTCCACTAGTGTGTGCAGAAATTCAAAATCTCTGTGATCCTGTAGTCACTTTTTTCACACCTGTGCCATCGAGCCTGTGACATAGCGCTCTGATATTCAGTGGGCCTCACACAATCCAAAAGTGTCCAGTGTCCACTAGTGTGTGCAGAAATGCAAAATCTCCCTTATCCTGTAGTCACTTTTTTCACACCTGTGCCATCGAGCCTGTGACATAGCGCTCTGATATTCAGTGGGCCTCACACAATCCAAAAGTGTCCAGTGTCCACTAGTGTGTGCAGAAATTCAAAATCTCCCTTATCCTGTAGTCACTTTTTTCACACCTGTGCCATCGAGCCTGTGACATAGCGCTCTGATATTCAGTGGGCCTCACACAATCCAAAAGTGTCCAGTGTCCACTAGTGCAGGGGTCCCCAACCACCGGTCCATGGCCCAGCACCGGGCCGCTGCAGTGCCCTTGCCGGTCCGCGGACACAAGGGGAGCCAGGGGCGGTCAGTGGCATAGCGGGGGCTGGGGCGGCGCGCAGCAATTCGTAAACTGCCCTCGTGTAGCGGCGGCCAGGGAGCGATCCAAGCAGCTCCGCTGCCTGCAAGAGGCAATAGCAGGAGCGGAGCTGCAAGGACCCGTCCGCGTCCTGCCCGCCGCCCGCACTTCCTGTCTATGACTGACACAGAAAGGAGCGCGCCGCTGAATGACATCATTCAGCGGCCGCTGCTGTGTCACAGCCAGGAAGCGTGGGCGATGCTGTGGACAGGTGAGAGGAGAGAGGAGGTGTCAGTGTGTGTGTGTATATATAATGTGTGTGTGTGTATGTCTGTTTGTGTGTGTGTGTCTGTTTGTGTGTGTGTGTGTATGTATGTCTGTGTGTGTATATATAATGTGTGTATGTATGTCTGTGTGTGTGTGTGTGTATGTATATCTGTGTGTGTATGTATGTTTGTCTGTGTTTGTGTAGGTTATCCTGGCCCTGGAGGAGATGGGGACATGAGGAGAAGACCATGATGGGGAGAGAAGGCAATGATGCCTGGGGTGATGGGAGAAGGCCATGAGGGGGTAATGGGAGAAGGCCATGATGGGGGTGATGGAGAGAAGGCATTGACAGGAGTGATGGGGAGAAGGCAATGATGGGAGTGATGTGGGTGATGGGGTGAAGGCAATGATGGGGTGATGGAGAGACGGCAGTGATGGGGTGAAGGCAGTGATGGGGAGAAGGCAATGATGGGAGTGATGGAGAGACAGCAGTGATGGGGTGAAGGCAGTGATGGGGGAGAAGGCAATGATGGGAGTGATGGAGAGACGGCAGTGATGGGGTGAAGGCAGTGATGGGGAGAAGGCAATGATGGGAGTGATGGAGAGACGGCTGTGATGGGGTGATGGGGTGAAGGCAATGATGGGGAGAAGGGAGTGATGGGGTGAAGGCAATGATGGGGTGAAGGAGCAGGCAAGGATGGGGGTGATGGAGCACTCATTCAAAACCTATGGTGAGTTGAGTCACATTATAAATGTTATTTAATTATAAGTATGCACTGCTACACTACAACTGCGTCCATAGCCCCGTCTCCTTATGACCAAAGCCCAGCCCCTGCCACACCTCCATCCCCACCCTGCCGGGCCATGGAAGAATGGTCTTGCTTGAAACCGGTCCCTGGTGCAAAAAAGGTTGGGGACCACTGCACTAGTGTGTGCAGAAATTCAAAATCTCCCTTATCCTGTAGTCACTTTTTTCACACCTGTGCCATCGAGCCTGTGACATAGAGCTCTGATATTCAGTGGGCCTCACACAATCCAAAAGTGTCCAGTGTCCACTAGTGTGTGCAGAAATTCAAAATCTCTGTGATCCTGTAGTCACTTTTTTCACACCTGTGCCATCGAGCCTGTGACATAGCGCTCTGATATTCAGTGGGCCTCACACAATCCAAAAGTGTCCAGTGTCCACTAGTGTGTGCAGAAATGCAAAATCTCCCTTATCCTGTAGTCACTTTTTTCACACCTGTGCCATCGAGCCTGTGACATAGCGCTCTGATATTCAGTGGGCCTCACACAATCCAAAAGTGTCCAGTGTCCACTAGTGTGTGCAGAAATTCAAAATCTCCCTTATCCTGTAGTCACTTTTTTCACACATGTGCCATCGAGCCTGTGACATAGCGCTCTGATATTCAGTGGGCCTCACACAATCCAAAAGTGTCCAGTGTCCACTAGTGTGTGCAGAAATTCAAAATCTCTGTGATCCTGTAGTCACTTTTTTCACACCTGTGCCATCGAGCCTGTGACATAGCGCTCTGATATTCAGTGGGCCTCACACAATCCAAAAGTGTCCAGTGTCCACTAGTGTGTGCAGAAATTCAAAATCTCCCTTATCCTGTAGTCACTTTATTCACACCTGTGCCAACGAGCCTGTGACATAGCGCTCTGATATTCAGTGGGCCTCACACAATCCAAAAGTGTCCAGTGTCCACTAGTGTGTGCAGAAATTCAAAATCTCCCTTATCCTGTAGTCACTTTTTTCACACCTGTGCCATCGAGCCTGTGACATAGCGCGCTGATATTCAGTGGGCCTCACACAATCCAAAAGTGTCCAGTGTCCACTAGTGTGTGCAGAAATTCAAAATCTCCCTTATCCTCTAGTGACATTTTTCACACCTGTGACATCGAGCCAGTGACATAGCGCTCTGATATTCAGTGGGCCTCACACAATCCAAAAGTGTCCAGTGTCCACAAGTGTCTGCAGAAATTCAAAATCTCCCCTGTCCTATAGACACCTTGTACCTTGTTTTACATTACTATATACTTTGTTGGATTTTGTCTACATTTCTACCAAAAATGAGGAAGGCTGGTGGAAGAGGCCGTGGAATTGGGCGGGGGTTGACAGCTGGTAATGATGGTGTTGGTGGTGGATCTGATGGTAGTGGCAAAAGCAAAATAGGACCGAATGCGGGAGGTGTTGAGCCTGCGTCATCGTCTGGCTCCACAGGGCCTCGAAGGCTTAGTTTTCTAGGAGTTGGCAAACCGCTTTTAAAGCCAGAGCTTCAGGAAAAAGTTTTGTCTTACATTGTTGAATCAGCCTCCAGCTCTATCGCCTCCTCTTCTGAAGTTGTAAAAAATAAAAGCACTGAGTCGTCATTGGAGGCTCATGTTCATGAACCACACCTTTCCTTGTGTCCTTCACCCCAACCAAGATTGAAGGATGACGCAGGCCATACTACCGATTACTCCATGGAGCTGTTTTCACATACCATGCCTGGATTATCAAGTGAAATGGTGAATTACCCAGGCCAAGATGAATCTGACATGGAGTGCACTGATGCACAGCCGCTGATAGATGATTCTGCTGGTACATTCACTCAGAGCACTACATTGTCCTCGCAGTGTACAGAGCCAGATTCTGACCCTGATGAGACTCAGGTGCCCCTTCCCGCACACTATACCACCAAACACGGTGACACAGAGGAAGGTGCACATGACATAGAAGAGGAGGTGATGGATGACCCAGTTGTTGACCCAGATTGGCATCCATTGGGGGAAGAGGGTGCTGCTTCCAATAGCTCAGATGAGGAGGAGCATCCACAGCAGACATCGACATCGCAACAGCTGTTATCTGGCAGGCCCGGAGCACTCCAAAGACAGGTTCCAAAAATCAAAAGAGTTGCTGGACAGCTTGTCCAGAGGGTGAAAAGATCACAGCGTGCTAGGCCGCAAAATGTCTGCCAAAGTAGGAAGAGTGCAGTGTGGCACTTTTTTGAACAAAATCCTCATGATCAGGTCAAGGTTATCTGTAAGAAGTGCGCAAAGACCTTTAGCCGAGGGAAAAATCTGAAAAATTTGAATACCAGTTGCATGCTTAGACATTTAACCAGCATGCACTTGCAAGCGTGGACACAACACCAAACCTCAAGTGCCACATGTGCAACTGATCACAAAGAAGGTAGTCAACAACGCTACATTGTTTCCCCCACTGTAAGCCCACCGGTTAGCACAGCAGCAAATGTTGAGGTGTCGTTGCAAGGCCACAGCAGTCAGGGAATCCCACTGTTATATCAACGAAATACTGAATCTAGGCCATCAGAAAGAACACCAACTCCATCACCATCATCAACCCTCTCTCAGTCCGCCCTGTCCACCGCTACTTCCACCATATGCAGCTCTCAAGTCCAGCTCACCCTCCCAGACACTATGAGTAGGTCAAGAAAGTACTCAGTCTCTCATCCGCGTACACTGGGTTTGAACGCCCACATTGCCAAACTAATCTCGTTTGAGATGATGCCCTATCGGTTGGTGGAAAGCGCAGCTTTCCGCGAACTTATGGCCTATGCAGTACCACACTATGACCTACCCAGTCGCCACTTCTTCTCTCGCAAAGCCATCCCAGCCCTCCACCATCATGTAAAAGACCGCATTGTCCATGCACTCAAGCAGTCAGTGAGTGGAAAGGTGCACCTCACAACTGATGCATGGTCCAGTCGGCATGGCCAGGGCCGTTACGTGTCCATCACTGCGCACTGGGTAAATGTGGTGGATGCAGGGTCCACAGGGGACAGCGGTGGTGGGACAGTGCTGCCTAGCCCACGGTATAGGAAACAGTTGGCTGTAGGCGTTCGACCCTCCTCCTTCTCCTCCTCCTCCAGAAGCGAAAGCTCGTCCACAGAGCGCAGTCGTATGAGCACTCCATCTGCAGCTGCCACTGTTGCACGCAAGGTGTCCCCCTATCGAGCAGCTAGTGGAAAGCGTCAGCAGGCTGTGTTGCAGATGATGTGTTTGAGCGACAGACACACCGCCGAGGTGCTGGCCGAGTACTTGAAGCGACAAACTGAGTCATGGCTGGGCAGTGTACATCTTGAGGCAGGCAAGGTAGTTAGTGATAACGGCCGTAATTTTGTGGCAGCCATAGCCCTTTCAAAACTCAGCCACATTCCTTGCTTGGCTCACACCTTGAACCTGGTGGTGCAGTGCTTCCTCAAAAATTATCCGGAGTTAACAGCCCTGCTCCAGAAGGTGCGAAGACTGTGTGCGCACATCCGCCGGTCGCCTGTACACTCCGTTCGTATGCAGAAGCTGCAGTGATTGCTCCACCTTCCCAACCACTGCCTCATTATCGACATTGCAACAAGGTGGAACTCCACCCTGCACATGGTGGAGCGGCTGTGCGAGCAGAGGCAGGCCATAATGCATTTGTGGGAGGATACACGGCCAGACACTTTGAGAGCAGACATGGAGTTGACAGGTGTGCAGTGGTCGAAGCTGAAAGACCTCTGTAAAGTCCTTCAGTGTTTTGAGGAATGCACACGGCTGGTAAGCACAGACGACGCCATCCTAAGCATGAGCATCCCACTTATGCGTCTGCTCATGCAAACTTTGACGCACCTTAAGGAGCAGGCGTCTGCAGCCAAAGTTGATGAGGAGGAAGAGGAGGAGGGAATCCTTGATGACATTCAGCCATTGTCTGCTCAGGGACCTGGACGAGGTGGAGGAAGAAGAGGAGGAGGATGATGATGATTACTTAGGGGAGGAGGATGCATCTCGTGGGGCAAGTGAAAATGTTGGCGTGGCAAGGTCTGGTACAGGGTTTGTGCATGACTGGAGGGATGTGGATTGGCCAGAAAGTGCTCCTCCACCCAGCACTCGCAGTGCATCATTGACAACGGGAACATTGGCCCACATGTCAGATTATGCCTTGCAGATCCTAAAAAGGGACCCCCGCATTGCCAAAATGATGAACGATGACGACTACTGGTTGGCCAGCATTCTGGATCCACGCTATAAAGGCAAATTACAAAACATCATGCCACAGGAGAACCTTGACCTAATATTGGCTAATAAACAAGCAACTCTGGTAAATCGGTTGCTTGAGGCATTCCCAGCACACAGCAGCGGTGATGGTTCTCACACGAGCTGTACGGGCCGGGGGCAGCTTGGCAGAGGTGTTCATGGTGCACACAGCAGAAGTGGCGTTGGAGACAGGGGTTTCATGACAATGTTGTGGACTGATTTTTCAAGTACCGCTCACACAACTGGTAATACTGCATCGATGGAAAGTGACAGGAGACAGCAGTTGTCAACTATGGTTACAAACTACTTTTCCTCCCATATCGATGTTCTCTCACATAGGTCATTCCCCTTTGACTATTGGGCCGCTAAACTGGACACCTGGCCTGAATTGGCACAATATGCCTTACAGGAGCTCGCTTGCCCAGCTGCAAGTGTGCTATCGGAAAGAGTCTTCAGTGCAGCTGGATCAATCCTGACAGAAAAAAGGACCCGTCTGTCAACCCAAAATGTGGATGATCTAACCTTCGTTAAAATGAACCATGCATGGGTTTCCAAGGATTTTGTCCCACCTTCCCCTGATGACACATAGGGTGACAGAAAAATGGCTTGCTTTGGTCCACCTCTTCCTGGGACTTGACCTATTTCGCCTTTTGCATCAGCTGAATGTCCAACATCAACATATGCCACTTTTTAAAACTCCCTAACTGTGCTGCCTCCCCCCCCCATGGCCGGGGTCACCACCTAGTGCACGACACCGTGCGAGTGCCGTTGCCCTGGACAGGTGGGTAGGCCAACTCTTGGGCGCAGGCACTGGCACAGGGTCCCTCATAGTGCAATCAAGTGTCTCTGACGGTGGTGGTGCACACCCGCCGTCAGACACACCGCCGTACTATGAGGGGCCCAGTGCCAGTACCGACGCCCACGAGTGGGCCCCCCTTGCTTGGGCAGGGCCCCAGCATTTGCAATCTTTACCTCTCCATGCTCCTCCGCTGTGTAGTCTGGGCCGTCAAATCCATACTGTGCCTGACACCGTCTAAGCCTGCCTCCTGATGTATAGACATATATTTTGAATGTGTACGCTATCCATACATGTTATCCGGGGATACGGTACCCTTTCTCACCTTTGTGCAATCACGTGCAAGCCATACTGGGCCTAACACCGTCTGAGCCTGCGTCCTGATGTATAGACATATATTTTGAATGTGTGCGCTATCCATACATGTTATCCTGGGATACGGTACCCTTTCTCACCTTTGTGCAATCACGTGCAAGCCATACTGGGCCTAACACCGTCTGAGCCTGCCTCCTGATGTATAGACATTTATTTTGAATGTGTACGCTATCCATACATGTTATCCGGGGATACGGTACCCTTTCTCACCTTTGTGCAATCACGTGTAATCCATACTGGGCCTAACACCGTCTGAGCCTGCCTCCTGATGTATAGACATATATTTTGAATGTGTACGCTGTCCATACATGTTATCCAGGGATACGGTACCCTTTCTCACCTTTGTGCAATCACGTGTAATCCATACTGGGCCTAACACCGTCTGAGCCTGCCTCCTGATGTATAGACATATATTTTGAATGTGTACGCTATCCATACATGTTATCCGGGGATACAGTACCCTTTCTCACCTTTGTGCAATCACGTTCAAGCCATACTGGGCCTAACACCGTCTGAGCCTGCCTCCTGATGTATAGACATATATTTTGAATGTGTACGCTATCCATACATGTTATCCGGGGATACGGTACCCTTTCTCACCTTTGTGCAATCACGTGCAAGCCATACTGGGCCTAACACCGTCTGAGCCTGCCTCCTGATGTATAGACATATATTTTGAATGTGTACGCTATCCATACATGTTATCCGGGGATACGGTACCCTTTCTCACCTTTGTGCAATCACGTGTAATCCATACTGGGCGTGAAAATGGCTGGCGAGCTGTTAAGCTACAGCACCTGTGGTTTGCACACGTAAGTTTTTCATTTTTTCAGGAATGACGGTTAGGCCTAATTCCAGAGCTGCGGTTGACCTGCACTTACTGGGAAATCATCGTTCGTGGGTAATAATTGTAATCAGTGATCCCCATCACTAACGTTGTTCAGCGGGTTATCTGCACCTGTAGGCGACAAACGCTGGCCTTTTCAGTGTAGCGCACATGCAGCCACGGACATGTAAGGGCATGACACACCAGTTATTGGCCAATCTCATGTGCCAGAGCCTCACGTGTCCCTCTAGTAAGCCGGACTCGGACCGCGGGGCATGACGGAGTCTCGTTCGTTAACGGAATTAAGCTTGCAATGTGTGCATCTGTTCTGTAGCTGGCATGGTTGAGGTTTCCCAGGTGGAGTCGAATTTAACCGTAGGCTCCACTCCTGGTGGTGCCCTTCTGGACATTCCTTTAAGGTTCAGCTTTGCAACCATACTGCCCACGTAAAACAAACACTTTGCCTTCATGAACGCTGTTTGGAGGGTCATGACTCGTGGGAATAACGCCGCCCAATCAGTTAACCTGCTAGAGAGATCCTTCGTTGCTCCCAAGCATGACATCACACTCCCTAGGAGGAATGTAATGCCACTGTGGCGACCGTACTCCTGGGGGCGACACAAGTGCACTGATGCCCAGCCACTGCTCGATGAATCTGCTGGTACATTGACCCAGACCACTACATTCCCCTCGCACGCTACACGGCCTGAATCTGACCCTGATGAAACTCAGGTTACCCTTCCCATATACAGTTCCATCTTACACGGTGACAAAGAGGAAGCTGCAGATGAAAGTGCAGGTTCGGCCCACCCGCCATCAGACACACCACCGTACTATCAGGGGCCCTGTGCCAACGAGTGGGCCCCCCCGCTTGCTCAGGATCATAGCACTTGCAAGGTTGAAATACTGTGCAGTGAGGTGGAAGATGGGGACGACGAGGAGTCCAGACTAGTACAGGGATTCCCTAGCGAGGGGACTTATTTGATTGTTTTCAATGTTGGGACAGCAATTTTTGGAGAGCACTATACTCTGGAGAATGATAGATGGGGCCCACCATACACTGGAACATTCCAAAGGTGGACATCAGACACTGGAGCAGCATTTACAGGGCCCATTATACACTAGAGCATTAGAAATGGGGCCCATTATGTTTGGAGCATTATTTGGGCCCATAAGACAGTGGAGCTTCATCCATGGGGACCAACATATACTGTAGCATTATGTGGAGCTCATCATATACTGTTTCAAACATTATATGGGACCAATGATTCTGTATGGAGAAATAGATGGGCCTCGTCATGAGATGTAAAAAGTGAAGTATTTTTCATTGCACTATACCGCTATTTCTCTGCCTTATCGGAGCATGATGAGTTGTGGTATGTGTTAAAGGGGCGCTCTTTCGCCCAGGGCACATGAAGAATTGGAGCCAGCCCTACCCCCCACAACTTTAGCCAAATAACCCCCATTTTTCAGTGCGCAACTTGTATTATGAAGTTAGTTAAGGTTGACAAGCTTAAGTAAGAAGAATTGATGCTTTTGGCATTCAAATGGGCACTGTAGGTGTGGTTCCTGTCTTCCTCTCACTGCCGACTTTTATTCCCCATTGACTTACATTGGGTTTCGTGTTTTGGGACGACCCCGACTTTTCCCTACAATCGGCCGATCTTGCTCGACCCGACTTTTGGAAAAGTCGGGTTTCACAAAACAAAACTCGACCCTAAAAAAACAAAAGTCGCTCAACTCTAACCACCACAAAATGACAATGTGGGAAGCAGAGGGCTGTATCACATTCAGCAACAGAAAAAATAATTTTTTTTAAATGCATGTTAGGTCTGCAGACAGGTTCATATCACCGTCTCAACATGACAATGTGGGATACGACGGGCTGCATCACATTCAGCAAAAGAAAAAAAAATTAGAATTTCTTTAATGCTCGTTAGATCTGCAGACAGATTCATATCACCGCCACAAAGTGACAATGTGGGATAAAGCAGGCTGTTTCACATTTAGCAACAGAAAAAATTCTAATTTTTTTTAATGTACCTTGGGTCTGCAGACAGTTTCATATCACCACAACACTAAATGATAAGGTGGGATACAGCAAGCTGTTTCACATTTACAGTTATGCTCAAAAGCTTACATACCCCAGCAGAATTTTTGCTTTCTTGGTCTTTTTTCAGAGAATATGAATGCTAACACCAAAACTTTTTCTCCAGTCATGGTAAGTGGTTGGGTGAAGCTGTTTATTGTCAAACTACTGTGTTTTCTCTTTTTAAATCATAATGACAACCTAAAACATCCAAATGACCCTGATCAACGTTCACATACCCCATTTCTTAATACCGTGTATTGCCCCCTCTAACATCAATGACAGCTTTAAGTCTTTTGTGGTAGTTGTGGATAAGGTTCTTTATTTTCTCAGAAGGTAAAGCTGCCCTCTCTTCTTGGCAAAAATCTTACAGTTCCTGTAAATTTCTGGCCTGTCTAGCATGAACTGCGCACTTGAGATCTCCCCAGAGTGACTCAATGATAGGAGACTCCAGAACCTTCACTTTCTTCTGCTGTAGCCAATGACAAGTCAACTTGGCCTTGTGTTTTGGATCATTGCAATGTTGGAACGTTCAAGTACTTCCCATGTGCAGCTTAATTGATGCAAATTTGCCTCCAGTATTTACTGATAACGTGCTGCATTTACTTTCCTGTGCCTTTGTAGCTCGCACATCCCCAAAACATGAGTGATTCACCTCCGTGCATTACAGTAGGAATGGTGTTCCTTTCATCATAGGCTTTGTTGACCTCTCTCCAAATGTAACATTTATGGTTGTGGCCAAAAAGTTAAATTTTGGTCTCATCACTCCAAATTACCTTTTTCTTGAAGTTTTGAGGCTTGTCTCTGTGCTGTTTTGTATATTGTAGGCAAGATACTTTGAGTAGTTGCGCAGTAATGGCTTTTCTTCTGGTGACTTGACCATGCAGCCCATTTTTCTTCAAGTGCCTCCTTATTGTGCATCTTAAAACAGCCACACCGCTAGTTTTCAGAGAGTCCAGTATTTCAGCTGATGTTATTTGTGGGTTTTTCTTTGCATCCTGAACAATTTTCCTGGCAGTTGTTGACAAAATTTTTGTTAGTCTACCTGATCGTGGTTTTGTTTTTACAGAGCCCCTGATTTTCCATTTGTTAATCACAGTTTGAACACTGCCTACTGGCATTATCAATCCCTTGGATATCTTTTTGCATCTCTTTCCTGTTTTGTACAGTTCAACTGTGACACTAGTCACTTCTCACTGCCAAACCGTGAGTCTGAGTGGTCAAAGCGTCCAAGATCAGAAGCCAGGAGGGTACATCATAAACAGAAGGAAGAGACAAAAGCATAGTCAGGTAACGCTCCAAGGTAAGAGTAGTGGGAGGTTAACGAATCAGATCTGAAGGGGTTAAACAGGCGGATGGTCAGAACGAAGTCCAAAGTCAGGCAACAGATCAAGCAAACAGAACAAAATGCAGAGTAGAGCACAAAGCACAAACCTCACAAGATGAATGTACATCTGGCAGTGGTCTGGGAGAAGCTCCTCAGTTAAGTAGGCATTGCAATTACCCGGGATAGTGAACACCTGAGACAGCCGACGCCTCCCAGTCACAGATTGTCTAGTCAAGCTGTCAATCAACACACATCTCAGCACACCCCTGTACCAGATTGGATGACCATGCTGTCCATCAAAGTACTGACAGCTTCAGCACGCCCCTGTACCGGATTGGACGGCCAAGCTGTCATTAACTGCATCCCAGACAGTCTGAAGGGTGGAACCGTGACTGTACCCTCTCTTCTAGGTGGTGTCACTGGACTCCCAGGCTTGCCAGAAAATTTTAGATGGAAGGCTCTGACTAACAGATCGTCGTTCACATCTTGAGCAGTGACCCAGGATCTCTACTCTGGTCCATATCCCCTCCAGTGAATGAGGTACTGGAGGGAATTACAGACCCTCCGAGAATCTACAACTCTCTGAACCTTATACTCCAGGCCACCGTCTACTGAAAGCGGAGGAGGCGGCGATGAAGGAGACAATGCAGAAGGGACATACTCCTTTTATAGGAATTTATGGAATAAATTAGGGATGCGAAGGGATGGAGCAATATAAAAGCCACAGGATTGACCATCTTTAGGATCTCATATGGGCCAATAAACTTTGGACCCAACTTCGCTGATGGCACTTTAAGTTTAATGTTCCTAGACGACAACCAAACCTTATCCCAAATCTTAAAAACAGGACCCACCAAACGTCTATCAGCCTTTCGTTTTTGGTAAATCTGAGGAGTCCCAATATTCTTCTGAACCTCCCTCCAGTCATCCCCAAGTATCTGTACAGAGACCTCCACCCCAGGGTTTTCAGAACTGATCCTAGAAAATTCACCAAAATGGGGATGAAAACCATAATTACAGAACAATGGTGAGGTTCCAGTAGATTGATTTACTCGACTGTTAAAAGCAAACTCAGCTAGAGGTAAAAATGAAGACCTGTCCTACTGTAGTGCTGCCACAAAGCACCTAAAAAATTTGTTCCAAAGATTTATTTGTCCTCTCAGTCTGACCATTGGTTTCAGGGTGACAAGCAGATGAAAATGACAAGTCAGTCCCTAGTTTACTGCAAAATGCTCTCCAAAATTTAGAGACAAATTGTACTCCCCTATGAGACACAATGATCAAAGGGATCCCATGTAGCCTTATAATATGAGAAACAACCTGAAGTGTGTGACTGCATTAGGTAATCCTGACAAAGCAAAATGAGCTTGCTTGCTGAATCGATCAACTACCACCCAAATAGCAGTTTTCCCATCAGAAAGAGGCAAATCTGTAATGAAATCCATGGACACATGAGTCCAAGGTCTTTCAGGAATATGCAAATATAAAAAGAGAAGTGAATAATAAATATGTAGAGGAGGACCCCCCACATGAGATTGCCTTGGCGTGGCGGCTCAATTTATTGATCAATATTTTGCCAAATGTCTCATATTGAATACAGTTAGATGTTAATATGTGCATTGCACTTCATGTTATGCGTTCTGATCACCGGCAGCGCTGGCTTCTCTCTTTTTATGTTTGCATATTGCGTCGTGGCTGACCACCACTGTTGCCATGCGCGCTGGGTTATGTTCGCCTTTTTTGCGGTGTTCATTGTGATGGATCTAGGCTGCTGTGCACACACAAAGCAGCCCCGCCCTGCCCCAGGCTTTATTTAATTTGTGCACCTGTGTCTGAGCCTGCATCGCCCTTCATCTGTGTTTGCTGGTCGGGCAGTGTGTGGAGGTTTAACCTGAGATGTCTCTGTTCAGACCTGGTTGGCCTTTATCTGCACTTGTTTCATCTGGCTGCACGGGAGCGATTCAGACATGTTTCAGGTACATTTGCAATAGATATGGTCTTGCTTTTAAAATATTCAGGAGGCCGTAATGGCACAGTGAATAATAAACATGTAGAGTAGGACCCCCCACATGAGATTGGCGTGGCGGGGTGGCTCAATTTATTGATCAATATTTTGCCAAACGTCTCATATTGAATACAGTTAGATGTTAATATGTGCATTGCACTTCATGTTATGCATTCTGACCACCGGCAGCGCTGGCCTCTCTCTTTTTATGTTTGCATATTGCGTCGTGGCTAGTGTTGAGCATTCCGATACCGCAAGTATCGGGTATCGGCCGATACTTGCTGTATCGGAATTCCGATACCGACTTCCGATATTTTTTCAATATCGGAAGTCGGCATCGGAATCGGAAGTTCAAAGTTGATTGACAGCCTGACGTCATCATGATGCGCGGTGTGTGCGCACCATGATGCGCCGTCATTTTGGGCCTTCCGGGGGTCTCTGCCGGCCTGCCGGGGGGCTGTGTGGACTGCCCGGGGTCTGTACCGGCCTGCCGGGGGGCTGTGCCGGCCTGCCGGTGGTCTGTGCACCCTGTGGGGGTCTGTACCGGCCTGCCGGGGGGCTGTGCCGGCCTGCCGGTGGTCTGTGCACCCTGTGGGGGTCTGTCCCGCCTGCCGGGGGGCTGTGCCGGCCTGCCGGGGGGCTGTGCTGATGTCCGGGGGTCTGTGCAAGCATCGTCCGATGGGACTACAAGTCCCATCTGGCGATGCCTGCTACCATGACAGTGATTGACACATTAGCCAGTGATGGGACAGTAGTAGTCCCATCATCCGGCTAATGTGTTAAATGTTAACAAAAAAAAAAAAAAAAAAAAAATACTACTTGCATGCTACATACATACTACATGCTACATACATACCACATACATACCACATACATACCACATACATACCACATACATACTACATACATAACACATATATACTACATGCATGCTACATACATACTACATGCTACATATATACTACATACATACTACATACATACATACTACATATATACTACATGCATGCTACATACATACTACATGCTACATACATACTACATATATACTACATACATACTACATGCATGCTACATACATACTACATGCTACATACATACCACATACATACTACATGCATGCTACATACATACTACATATATACTACATGCATGCTACATACATACTACATGCTACATACATACTACATATATACTACATACATACTACATGCATGCTACATACATACTACATGCTACATACATATCACATACATACTACATACATACTACATGCTACATACATACTACATATATACTACATGCATGCTACATACATACTGCATGCTACATGCATGCTACATACATACTACATACATACTACATGCTACATACATACCACATATATACTACATACATACTACATACAATACATTCATACAATACATACATAGACATACAGTACATATAACATAGAGTAACATACTTACCAATACTTGTCACATTGTTCCCCGAAGCCATTGTCTTTTACGGAATAAATATTAACATAACAAACCACAAAAATACTCACCCACGATCCGAAGCAGTCCAAGAGTGTGTCCCACGACGATCTTGGGTAGAGAACTGCAGCATCAGCTGTTGCTGCCGTTCTCTACGGGCTGCAGGAATCCAATGACGGAAGGTAGGTATCCTTCCGCACTGTATTCCTCCGCCACTTAAAAAAAAAAAAGTCCCTAGTCTCACTTTATGCCATTGCTGTGTGGGAATTTCCCACGCAGCAATGGCATAAAGTGAGACTAGGGACTTTTTTTTTTTTAAGTGGCGGAGGAATACAGTGCGGAAGGATACCTACCTTCCGTCATTGGATTCCTGCAGCCCGTAGAGAACGGCAGCAACAGCTGATGCTGCAGTTCTCTACCCAAGATCGTCGTGGGACACACTCGTGGACTGCTTCGGATCGTGGGTGAGTATTTTTGTGGTTTGTTATGTTAATATTTATTCCGTAAAAGACAATGGCTTCGGGGAACAATGTGACAAGTATTGGTAAGTATGTTACTCTATGTTATATGTACTGTATGTCTATGTATGTATTGTATGAATGTATTGTATGTAGCATGCATGTAGTATATATGTGGTATGTATGCAGCATGTAGTATGTATGTAGTATGTATGTAGCATGCATGTAGCATGCAGTATGTATGTAGCATGCATGTAGTATATATGTAGTATATATGTAGCATGTAGTATGTATGTAGTATGTATGTGGTATGTATGTAGCATGTAGTATGTATGTAGCATGCATGTAGTATGTATGTAGTATGTATGTAGTATGTATGTAGCATGTAGTATGTATGTAGTATGTATGTAGCATATATGTAGTATGTATGTAGCATGTAGTATATATGTAGTATATATGTAGCATGTAGTATGTATGTAGTATGTATGTAGTATGTATGTAGCATGCAGTATGTATGTAGTATATATGTAGTATGTATGTAGCATGTAGTATATATGTAGTATGCATGTTGCATGCATGTAGTATATATGTAGTATGTATGTTGCATGTAGTATATATGTAGTATGTATGTTGCATGTAGCATATATGTAGTATGCATGTTGCATGCATGTAGTATATATGTAGTATGTATGTTGCATGTAGTATATATGTAGTATGAATGTAGCATGTATGTAGTATGTAGTATGAATGTAGCATGTATGCATGTTGTATGTATGTAGCATGTATGTAGCATGTAATTTTTTTTAATTTTTTTTTTACATTCAACACATTAGCCGGATGATGGGACTACTACTGTCCCATCATTGGCTAATGTGTCAATCACTGTCATGGTAGCAGGCATCGCCCGATGGGACTTGTAGTCCCATCGGACGATGCCTGCACAGACCCCCGAAGCCTGCACAGCCCCCCGGCAGGCCGGCACAGCCCCCCGGCAGGCCGGCACAGCCCCCCGGAGCCTGCACAGCCCCCCGGCAGGCCGGCACAGCCCCCCGGCAGGCCGGCACAGCCCACCGGAGCCTGCACAGCCCCCCGGCAGGCCGGCACAGACCACCGGAGCCTGCACAGACCCCCTGGCAGGCCGGCACAGCCCCCCGAAAGGCCCGTACAGACCCCAGAGAGGCTGTACAAGGGAAAAACAGGATTTTTCTTATTCCGATACCGGAAGTCCCATAGACTTGAATGGGACATCCGGTATCGGAATCGGCGATACCGATACTTTTTTTTAAGATCGGCCGATCCATTCCGATCCGATACTTTGAAGTATCGGACGGTATCGCTCAACTCTAGTCGTGGCTGACCACCACTGTTGCCATGCGCACTGGGTTATGTTCGCCATTTTTGCTGTGTTCATTGTGATGGATCTAGGCTGCTGTGCACACACACAGCAGCCCCGCCCTGCCCCAGGCTTTATTTAATTTGTGCACCTGTGTCTGAGCCAGCATCGCCCTTCATCTGTGTTTGCTGGTCGGGCAGTGTGTGGAGGTTTAACCTGAGATGTCTCTGTTCAGACCTGGTTGGCCTTTATCTGCACTTGTTTCATCTGGCTGCACGGGAGCAATTCAGACATGTTTCAGGTACATTTGCAACAGATATGGTCTTGCTTTTAAAATATTCAGGAGGCTGTAATGGCACAGTGAATAATAAACATGTAGAGTAGGACCCCCCACATGAGATTGCCTTGGCATGGTGGGGTGGCTCAATTTATTGATCAATATTTTGCCAAATGTCTCATATTGAATACAGTTAGATGTTAATATGTGCATTGCACTTCATGTTATGCGTTCTGACCACCGGCAGCGCTGGCTTCTCTCGGCAGCGCTGGTTTCTCTTTTTATGTTTGCATATTGCGTCGTGGCTGACCACCACTGTTGCTGTGCGTGCTGGGTTATGTTCGCCATTTTTGCTGTGTTCATTGTGATGAATCTAGGCTGCTGTGCACACTAGGGTGACCAGATCTCATATGGGGGGGAAAAAGTGTCAGAATCTTGTTCGTCTGGACCCCACAAAACGATTCCCCTTTCCAGATATTGAGAGAGCCAAAATTTGAGCTCGATCAAATGACGTTAACCCGTGCCGCTCGTCGCTCAAAGTTTGAAAAAATCCAAATTGAGGTATTTTAAGATTTAGGTATTTTGCATAGTCTGTTAGACTATAAAGAATGTGACAACAACATTGCAGAAATAGCCCTGACCAAATTTTCGAACCATTTGTGGTATTTGAATGCAGAGTTGGTGGGATTATTGTTTTTTGATCCCACCATTACAGACAATGAAAAGTTGTTAATGGCTAATAAATTGCTCAGTAGCACAGATGAACTATCAGAGCATGCTAACCTACATGAGTTGATAATTTTACATAGTTATCTAATCTATTCTAGAGCTCTTGTTAAAGTAGTTTTTGAAACGTCAGAATATAATGCTAGGCATTTGCTTACAACTTGCAGGACATATTGCTTTTGTTCTTCATCTTTTGTCAGAAGGTCGTTAAAGTCGGTTACTTCCTACCTCTTTTCATTTTTCTTTCCTAACTTTTGGATTTACAACCCTAGCTTGCTCTGATGGTTCATCTGTGCTACTGAGCAATTTATTAGCCATTAACAACTTTTCATTGTCTGTAATGGTGGGATCAAAAAACGATAATCCCACCAACTCTGCATTGAAATACCACAAATGGTTCGAAAATTTGGTCAGGGCTATTTCTGCAATGTTGTTGTCACATTCTTTATAGTCTAACAGGCTATGCAAAATACCTAAATCTTAAAATACCTCAATTTGGATTTTTTCAAACTTTGAGCGATGAGCAGCATGGGTTAACGTCGTTTGATCGAGCTCAAATTTTGGCTATCTCAATATCTGGAAAGGGGAATCGTTTTGTGGGGTCCAGACGGACAAAATTCTGACATCGATTTTTTGCGGACACCCTAATGCACACACACAGCAGCCCCGCCCTGCCCCAGGCTTTGTTTAATTTGTGCACCTGTGTCTGAGCCTGCATTGCCCTTCATCTGTGTTTGCTGGTCAGGCAGTGTGTGGAGGTTTACCCTGAGATTTCTCTGTTCAGACCTGGTTGACCTTTATCTGCACTTGTTTCATCTGGCTGCACGGGAGCGATTCAGACATGTTACAGGTACATTTGCAATAGATATGGTCTTGCTTTTAAAATATTCAGGAGGCCATAATGGCACAGTGAATAATAAAAATGTAGAGTAGGACCCCCCACATGAGATTGCCTTGGCGTGGCGGGGTGGCTCAATTTATTGATCCATATTTTGCCAAATGTCTCATATTGAATACAGTTAGATGTTAAAATGTGCATTGCACTTCATGTTATGCGTTCTGATCACCGGCAGCGCTGGCTTCTCTCTTTTTATCTTTCAGGAATAGGCAATGGAGCCAATTTCCCAGCTGGGCGGATATGACTAACTTTGGTGCACGCACAGACTTCACAAGCAGATTCAAAATCTTTAATATCATTATGCATGGACGGCTAACAAAAAGTATAGCAACAGCCTTCCTTGTGGCAGTAACCCCAGGATGACCACTTAAAGCAGAATCATGAAATTCCTGTAACACCCGCAATATTAGGTACACAGGCACAAATAATTTGGACTCCGGGGAAGTGGAATTAGCCAATGACTGGACTTTACAAATCTCCTATACCAATTCCGAGGTTACCATAGACACCACAATACCTTGAGGAATAATGAAGGATGGGGGTTCTAGAGGAGAAATGGAATCTAGACTGTGAGATAAAGCATCAGCTTTCACATACTTAGACCTAGGCCTGAATGTAATAGAAAAATTAAATCTAGGGAAAAACAAGGACCATCTGGCCTGTCTAGGAGTTAACCTTTAAGTCGATTCAATGCAAGCTAAATTCTTGTGATCCGTGATCACCATAACTGAATGAACCATCCCCTCTAAAAAATGCGTCCATTCCTCAAAGGCAAATTTGACAGCAAGTAACTCCCGATTACCCACATCATAATTTCTCTCTGTCGGTGACAATTTTTTAGAAAGAAAAGCACATGGACACAAATTAGTCAGAGTTTTTGGCCCCTGCTTATAAGACAGCCCTCACCCCGATCTACGAAGCATCCACCTCTACAATGAATGGTTCTTGAAGATCAGGCTGAATCAGAATGGGTGCTGACATAAGACACTCTTTTAATCTTTCAAACTCTTGATAGCACCTGGTGACTAAACCTTGAGATTCACCCCCTTACATGTAAGGTCAGTAACTGGCTTAGCAATCCGTGAAATCCCTTTGATAAATTTTCTGTAATAGTTGGTGAATCCCAGAAAATGTTACAAAGCCCTAAGATCACGAGGTTGAACCCAATCAATTATGGCCTGCATCTTCCCAGGGTCTATCTTAAACCCTTCTGCTGACAAAATAAACCCTAAGAAAGAGATTTCTGGCACAGAAAAAACACATTTCTCTAATTTAGCAAACAGAGAGTTCTCCCTTAGCCTCTATAATACAACAAGGATATGTACCTGGTGAGTGTCCAAGTCTGGCGAGAAAATTAAAATGTCATCGGGGTAAATCACAACAAATCTTCCTATGCAATCAGAGAAAATATCATCAATAAAATTTTGAAGCACAGCAGGTGCTTTAGATAATCCAAAAGGCATGACAAGGTTTTCAAAAAGACCCTCAGATGTTAAAAATGCTGTTTTCCACTCATCACCCTTCTGGATGCATATCAAATTGTAAGCCCCTCTAAGATCAAGTTAAGGAAACATCCTGGACCCCAGAAGCTGACTGTATAGTTTGGGGATGAGTGGAAGTGGGTAAGTATTTTTAGCCATTATCTTGTTTAGTTCTCAGAAATCAAGGCAAGACCTGAGACACCCCCATCTTTCTTTCTAACAAAGAAAAATCCAGCAGCTATAGGGGAGGAGGAAGTATGGATATGACCCTTCCGTAAACTTTCATTAACATATTCTTTCATGGCGGCTAGTTTAGGCCCGGACAAATTGTAAAGGCGAGCTTTTGGCAACTTGGTGCTAGGAATAAGATCAATAGCACAAACATAGGGATGATGGGGTGTAGTATCTCTGCCTCTTTTTCCAAGAACACATCACCAAAGTTTTTCAGGTACCCCGGAAGTCCCTCCAGACTAGCGGAACATATTTGTATATTTTATAGACATTTTTTGTAACACTTGGGCTCCATTTCACAATCTCCTTCTGACACCAGTCAGTAACTCTATTGTGAATCTGCAGCTTTGGAAACCCCAGTACCAATCCAGCAGGTAAATTATCCAAAACAAAACAGGAGATGGATTCAGAGTGGAGAGCTCCCACTTGGAGAGTGAAATGCACCGTTGCTCTCTGGACCACATTGTGAGCTAACGGTGCCTTTTCAAGGGCGATGACTTGAATGGGTCTTTTCAATCTAACTGTCCCTAAGCCTAACTTCAGAACCAGTCATGAATCAATAAAGTTAGCAGCAGACCCACAGTCAATCAACGCCAATGTTGATAACATCTGATTCTCAAAGGAAATCATAGAATTTATCAGTACTTTATCAGAGGAAGAAAAACGTCAGCCATCACCCAGACTCAGACATTCTCTCGATGGTTTAATAGCTTGAGGATGAGTTGGGCATTTCTCAAGAAAATGTCGAGAAAGACCACAGTATAGACAAAGTCCAAGTTCTTGTCTCCATCTTCTCTCCGAAACTCGAAGACTGGCAACTCTAACCTAGGGTAAATGCACCTGTTCCGAGCGAGTAATACATGCAGCCTGCTGTTCACCATGTCTCTCACGGATACTGTGGTCCATTCGTATGGCTTGAGTCATGGCCTCCATCAGAGAACAAAGGGTAGGTATTATGGAGGACCAGAGCCTCCTTGAGTGTCTCGGAAAGGCCTCTTTGGGACTGTCACTTTAGAGCAGCATAGTTCCATAGAACTTCTGTGGACAACTGCCGGAACTCAGTACAGTAGTCCTCAGCTGTGCGACCCCCCCCCCATGCCAGGTTTATGATCTTAGCCTCCGCGACCTGGATTCTATCGGATTCATCATATATCAGACCTAAACTGTCAAAAAAGGTATCAATGGAAAACCGTTCTGGGGCTTGTGGGGATAAAGAAAATGCCCAGGTCTGAGGACCCCCTCGCCGTACGGACATATTATTCCCATTGGCTGGAACCCCTCCCCTGATGACCAGGGGCGCTAGGCAAAAAAAAACTTACAGCTCTCCCTGAATACCCTAAACTGATCTTTCTCTCCCAAAAATTTATCAGGGAGGGATATAACAGGTTCGGGAGAGACCAACTATAAATCAGAGGGTACTGACTTTACAGCCACTGCCGGCAGTGGTGGGCTTTGGGAGGTCTTCATCAAGTTATTTACCTGACCCTACAACTGATATTGCAAAGACTCCAGACTCTGGCAATCCTTCCTCAGATCCTGAGTCATCTGCATCAAGTTTGCCACCAGGTCAAAGCGTGTGAACAGGATCCATACTGGCGAAAAAGAAAACCGTAGAGGCCAGACGTAATGTGACATTAGTCACTTCTCACGGCCAAGCTATGAGTTGAAGTGGTCAAACAGTCCCAGGTAAGAAGCCAGGAGGGTACATCATAAACAGAAAGAAGAGACAAAAGAAAGCGTAGTCAGGTAACGTTCCGAGGTCAGAGTACCGAGAGGTTAGTGGATCAGAGCTAAAGAGGTTAAACAGGTGGATGGTTGGTCAGAACAAAGTCCAAAGTCAGGCAACAGATCAAGCAAACAGAACACAAGGCACAGGAGAGCACAGATCACAAACCACACAAGATGAACGTAGATCTGGCATTGGTGTGGGAGAAACTGCTCAGTTAATTATGCATTGCAATTACCCAGGATAGTTAACACCTGAGACAGCTGATGCCTCCCAGTCACAGATTGGCTAGTCGAGCTGTCAATCAACACACTGACAGCTCAGCATGCCCCTGTACCATATTGGATGGCCATGCTGTCGATCAAAGTATTGACAGTTTCAGAACGCCCCTGTGCTGGATTGAACGGCAGAGCTGTCAGTAACTGCATCCAAGACACCCTGAGGGGTGGAATTGTGACATCAACTACCTTTTCCCATAGATCCATTGACAATTCTTTTGCCTTCCCCATGACTCACAATCCAGAAATGTCAGTGGCTGGATGAAAGATACAAGAGTCTGTTTTGATCCCAAAAACTCACTCAGCTTTTACGCACACACACTGATTACAAGAAAACAGGTCACAGGTGCGCATGATACCTTTAGTGGCCAGTCAAACCCGTTTATGTCAACTTCTATGGATATCATCAGGCAAAAATCACCAGGTTATGTTAACTTTTGATAAGGGTCATTTGGATGTTTTGCGTTGTCATTATGATTTAAAGAAAAAAAACACAATGAGTTTGGCAATAAATGGCTTCTCCCAACCAAAAACCATGAGTGGAGAAAAAGTTTCGGTGTTATCATTCATATTCTCTGAAAAAAGGCCAGGAAAGCAAAAATTCTGCCGGGGTATGTAAAGTTTTGAACACAACTGTAGCTATTGAAAAAAAATTAATCAGAATGCTATACTCATGCAAGGAGCACAATAGAAACAGTGCACAGCAAACTTGTAGAATATGTGCCCTGCTGGCTTTGTCTGTGGACCTCAGTAATGACAAAAAAATGCTGGAAGGTAAATTTAACAGCCACACTGGACATTCGCTAGCTAGACTATATGGCCAGCATCACACTTGCATATGCAATG
Organism: Dendrobates tinctorius; assembly: GCF_039654945.1. Lineage (NCBI taxonomy): Eukaryota > Metazoa > Chordata > Amphibia > Anura > Dendrobatidae > Dendrobates > Dendrobates tinctorius. Next base: position 12,778,659 of record NW_027361699.1, read on the forward strand.
CGAGAAACTCATGCAAGTTTCTCGCATCAATACCCTCCACTGCCGCCGGCATTCGGGACCTGAGTGGGCGGCTACATTTATTTCTATGCAGCTGAACGCTCCAGCCAAGTGCTGGTGGCAGTGCCAGGTATTGAGCAGAGAGTTTCTCGCATTGCAGTTGCAAGTGTGACCCCGACCTATGACTGATATACAACAGCCTAAGTAGCTAAAACTTGCTGTTAAAAGGGCCAGCGTCAGGAGCTTCCTCTCTGCGCTGTCACAGTGTCAAAACAAGATGTCGCATATTAATATGGTGAGGGACGTGATTTCAGCAGCCAATGACACAAGCTGGTGTGTCAGGGTATTGTGGATGTTTCCTGCACCCTCATTGCCTAGCTGCAATTTGCACATGTAAAATTAGGAAAAAAAATTACTATTTACAAAAATGCCACATCTATGAGCACTGCAAACCCCCTCCTTTCATCAAACACATGCCAAATGCTCATGGTACACCACCATTATCGTTGCTGAAGTGCTGAAAATACTTTTATCGCAGCGCAAATATTTTCCCGCACTTTTGCAAAATGTTACCGATTTTTCCCGATTTGATAAAATTTTGATCATTTTTCTGATGATGAATCCGAATATGCCATATTCGTGCCAGATTTGTTTGGTGATTGTTTTCCAATCAAATTCGCTCATCACTAGACCTTAAGAGTTTCTACTGGCCTGGGTATCACCGGGAGATTTTTAACTATTTCTGGTCCTGCCCTACTTGCCAGCTTACAGCCCCTGTGTCTCATTTCCGAAGTCCCCTTGTGCCATTGCCCATTTGACAGGATTGCCATGGACCTTTTGGGACCCCTGGCTAAGTCACCTAGAGGGCACCAATACATTCTAGTGGTGATGAACTATGCAACACGGTAAAGGAGGCAGTACCCCTTAGAAACTCCTCTGCCAGGGGCATAGCTCGAGAGGTAGTCCATTTTTTTCGGCCAAAATAAATCCTGATGGACCAAAGCACACAGTTTGTCCTAAGTGATGAGGGAGTTGTGTAGGGCTCTTCAGGTTACACAACTTACAGAACTCCGCACATCGGGGTACCATCTGCAGATGGACGGCCTGGAGGAGAGATTCAACAAGACTTTGATGTCCATACTTAAGAAGGTCATGGAGAGAGATGGCTGAGACTAGGATTGACTACTGCCCTACCTATTATTCCCCATGAGGGAAATCCTCAGTCCTCTATGGGAGTCTCACCATTTGAGCTGTTGTATGGATGACAACCCCGTGGACTTCTAGATGTTGCAAAGGAGACCTGGGATGCAGAAGTTACACTCCAGCAGAGCATTATTGAGCATATGGACCAAATGCAGGAAAGGATCGCAAGGGTGATGCCAATTGTGAAGGAGAGCCTTCATCAAGCACAAGAAGCCCAGGTGAGGATCTACATTCGAGCTGTGAGACTTAGACAGTTTAGCCTTGGAGACCAGTTGTTGGTGTTGATTCCCTCCGTGGAAGGTAAATTCCTGGCCAAGTGGCAAGGACCATATGAGGTGGTCAAAAAGTTGAGTGATGTCAACTACCAGGTCCACCAACCAGGGAGAAGGAAGTCGTACAAAGTGCACCATATTAATCTGCAGAAACCATGACAAGACAGGAATCCGGTAGAAGCACCATGCCTAGAGGTCAGTTCTGAAACAAGGGTTGAGGATGTCACAGTGATGGAGACACTGTCACCGGCCCAGAAGCAATAGTGCCGTGAACTGCTTCAGCAGAACCGGGACCTGTTTATGGAGCTATCAGCTTGTACGCAGATTGTCGAGCACGAAATCCTGACTGAATCATATGTGAGGGTGAATCAGAAGCTGTATTGGATTCCCGAAGCCTGCGGCTAGGTGATCTCTAAGGAGTTGAGGAGAATGTTGAGCCTGGGTGTTATCGAGGAGTCAAAGAGTGGTTGGTCCACTCCTATTGTCCTTGTGCCAAAGCCCGATGGAGAGTGGCGCTTCTGTAACGATTACAGGAAGCTGAATGAGGTGTCTAAGTTTGACACATATCCAATGCCCCAAGTGGATGAGTTCATTGAGAGGCTAGGGTCATGACCATCCTGGACCTAATGAAGGGGTACTGGCAGATTTTCCTGTCCCCAAGTGCCAAGGAGAAGACTGCCTTCTCTACCCCTGATGGATGGTTCCATTATAGCAGAATGCTGTTCAGTCTACAAGGAGCCCCAGCTACCTTCCAGAGGGCTATGGACCAGATCCTAGACCCTCACAAGAAGTACGCTGCCACTTATTTGGGCGACATCATGATTTTCAGCCTGGAGAGGGGAAGTCACCTGCAGAAGATCCAGGCGGTACTGGATGCACTGAGGAAGGCAGGGTTTACCATAAACCCAAAGAAGTGCACCCTCGGGAAGAAAGAGGCAAAATACTTGGGCTGCATTGCTGGAAGGGGCGAAATAAAGCCGCAAATAGACAGTGTAGGCAATCCAAAAGTGTCCACAGCCGGTCTCCAAAAAGCAGGTCAGAGCATTCCTGGGCATTGTAGGATATTACCGCCATTTTATCCCAAACTTTGCCACGGAAGCCGCCTCTCTGACGGACCTCCTTAAAGGGACAAAATTGACGATGGTCAAATGGTCCTCTGAAGCTGAGATGGCATTCCAGGAGTTGAAGCTCATCCTGTGCAGACAGCCCATCTTGGTCGCACCCAATTTCACTAAGGAGTTTGTGCTTCAAATGGACACCTCCAAAGTCGGGTTAGGAGCTGTCCTCTAACAGGTTATAGATGGCGATGAACAACCAGTCCTATACCTGAGTAGGAAACTCTCCTACTGTGAAAAGAACTGTGCCATCATGGAGAAATAGTGCTCTGTCATCAAATGGGTGATTGACAGCCTGAGATACTACCTGCTAGGCCGTAAGTTCAGGCTAGTATCAGATCTTGCACCCCTGAGATGGATGAGAGAAAGAAAGGTGAAGAATGATCGAGTAACTAGATGGTTTTTAGCACTTCAGGATTTTAATTTTCATGATGAGCACAGGCCAGGGAAGCTGCATGCAGATGCCCTGTCCAGAGTCCCCTGTTTAGCAACTGAAGATGCCAAAACCCCCGGCTTTGGGCAGAGGGGGAATATGTGACAGAGTCACTGGTAATGTAATAGAGGAGAGATATGTTTCACTACGCCTAATGGCATCAGTGATATAAAATGCAGTTTTTCCACCAGCACAGTAAGTGTTGCAAGGGTTAAGTTATGTTATGAGCTGGTTTTTAGGGGGACATTCATAGAGTGAGTGGGAGAGTGTCCCTCCATATCTCTACATACAGAGCTAGTACCATTGTGTCCTGACAGGACCTTGGTGAGGTCACAGTCATGTGATCAGTCATGTGGTTGAGGAGTCACATGGTTTGGGCTTAAGTGGCTGAAGGAAATAATTTCAGTGTTCAGGGTGTACACCTAGAGGAGAACTACAGGAGAGTGTTGCATGGACTAGTGATCCTGAACCATGTGTGTTCTGTCAGCCCTGAGCGGGAGGAACCCCGCTCTGTTAGTTCTACCACCATTTTGTTTAAAAAACACATGAGACATGCACAAGAATGAACAGGTCAGTAAAGACACAACCTAAAGACTGAAACACAAAGAAAAAACGCAGTATGACAAACGTACAAAAATACTCTGTTGTAAAAAATACATAACAGTAGACAGCCAGTGCTAGTAAAAAATGATAACAAGAACAGGGTATTTAGATGATATTTTTTTGCAAAAAATGTATACCAAGCCACTCCACTACGTCACAGTAACCCTTTTCGGAGCAGTCCTATCTAATGTATTTAAAACAGAGTATTTTTGCATGTTTGTCATACTGCGTTTTTTTCTTTGTGTTTCAGTCTTTAGATGGTGTGAACAGTTTCTCACTGACCTGTTCATTCTTGTGCATGTCTCATGTGTTTTTAATCCACTAATTTCTTGCTTATGAAAGCTTTGGGAGATCTCCACCTCTCTCTTGTGGGACATGCACAAGATCCATTTTGCCCAGCGTGCCCATACCGTGCAGTGCCTTTCTGAATCCTGCTCATGTAGGTATTGTTCACATGATCAGGTTTTAAATACATTAGATAGGACTGCTCCGAAAAGTGTTACCGTGACGGGGTGGAGTGGCTTCATAAACATTTTTTGCAAAAAACGTATCAACTAAGTACCCTGTTCTTGTTATAATTTTTTACTAGCACTGGCTGTCTACTGTTATGTATTTTTTACAACAGAGTATTTTTGCATGTTTGCTATACTGCATTTTTTCTTTGTGTTTCACTATTTTGTTTTGTTGTCCTGTTTTGCCCAGAGGGCTAAATTTTATTTACTACACTTTTGCTTATGCTGCCTACAATAAACCAAAGGAAGTTCTTTAAGCCACAGTCGTCTACCTGTGACCACCTCCATGTGCAGCCGAGTAAGCCGCTCTACCACAATACATAGACCACCACATCAAAACCCTGTCATGGTGTTACGGGCTGGCGGAACGCACCAAATAATAAAGATGGTATTTAGGTGCGTTCGCAGCCCAAAGTCCACCATGCAGAGGTGTTAACTGCTGCTCGGTAGTGGCGGACGCAATATGGCAGTATAATAGTGGAACAACACTGCCAGGCCCCGTGCAGAAGGTAACCGGGAGAGAGGTACCAGGTGCACCATCTTAGAGAAATGGTCGGTGACAACCCAAATTACCGTGCTGCCACTGGACTTGGGTAGCCCCAACACAAAGTCCATACCGACCATCTCCCAGGGCCTGTCCGCAACTGGCAGAGGAAAAAGAAGCCCAGTGGGCTGCTGCAGAGAGGACAGAGACGCACAGCTGAATATAGTCCCTAACGTCACGGGCCACATGGGGCCACCAGTACGTCCTTGCCAGAAGCTCAGAGGTCCGTTTTATCCCGAAATGTCCACCCACCCTGGACGAATGAGCCCAAGAGAGGACCTCCAGTCGCAGACGGGCAGGGACAAATGTCTTGCCCAGAGGTACTGACTCAAGGGCAACCGGAGCCACAGTCCTCAGGCTCTCGGATGGGGCGATCAGCCGAGGCTCTTCCTCCCCTTCCTCCGATGACACCACGGAGCAGGAGAGAGCATCGGCCTGGACGTTCTTCTCCCCGGAGAGAAAATGGAGGGTGAAGTGGAACCGGGAAAAGAACAAAGACCATCTGGCCTGGCAAGAATTTAGCCGCTGGGCTGTTTGTAAATACACCAAGTTTTTGTGGTCGGTGAACACCTGGAAAGGATAGCGAGCCCCCTCCAGGAGGTGTCTCCACTCTGAGAAGGCCAACTTCATCACTAGCAACTCCCTGTCCCCGATGGCATAATTCCTCTCCGCCAGTGTGAAGGTCTTGGAGAAAAAGAAGCATGGGTGCTTCTGACCTTGCGTGTCCTTCTGAACAGGACCGCTCCAGCACCGACAGAAGAGGCATCCACTTCCAGAATGAAGGGCTTATCTATATCTGGGCGATGTAGAGTTGGAGCGCTAGCGAAATGGGACTTAATGGAGGAGAAGGCCTTGGAGACCGGTTCTGACCACAACTTGGGGTTTGCACCCTTCTTGGTGAGGGCTACCAAGGGTGCTACCAAAGTCGAGAAGTGGGGGATGAATTGGCGATAGTAATTTATGAACCCCATAAAGCGCTCCACCACTTTGAGAGAATGAGGTTACTGCCAATCCATCACCGCCTGTAGCTTGGCAGGATCCATGGCCAATCCCCTGGCAGAGATGATATAGCCCAGGAAAGTCAAGGACTCCTGCTCAAACACACACTTCTCCAACTTGGCATAGAGGGAGTTTGCCCGCAGGCAATTGGAAACTTTGCAAACATCTCTCCGGTGGGAGTCAATATCTGGTGAGCAGATGAGAATATCATCCAGATAGACTACAACCAAGGTGGTAAGCATATCCCAGAAGATCTCGTTCACAAAGTCTTGGAAGATGGCTAGGGCATTACAGAGGCCAAAGGGCATCACCAGGTATTCATAGTGACCATCCCTTGTGTTAAATGCCGTCTTCCATTCGTCCCCATCACAGATGCGAATCAGGTTGTAAGCCCCCCGTAGATCAAGTTTGGAAAACACCCTCGCTCCCTGTAACCTATCAAACAGCTCTGATATCAGGGGCAGAGGATACTTATTCTTAACGGTGATGGCGTTAAGACCCCTGTAATCAATGCAAGGACGTAGTTCCCCACTCTTCTTCTGGACGAAGAATAATCCCGCCCCCACTGGTGACACTGACTTCCTAATGAATCCTCTTGCCAGATTCTCCCTGATGTATTGAGACATGGCCTCTGTCTCCGGGAGAGATAGGGGATAGACGCGACCCCGGGGAGGCTCAGCACCAGGCAAGAGGTCAATAGGACGGTCATAGGGGCGATGCGGTGGAAGGATCTCCGCTGCCTTTTTGGAGAACAGGTCCGCATACTGTCGATAGTGTTTGGGGAGCGAGGAGAGATCTGCGGGAACCTCGGTTGAGGCAACCTGAATGCACTCCCTCAGACATCTACCCTCACATGATTTACTCCACCCAATAATCCTCCCTGAGGACCACACTATATGGGGGGAGTGGTACCGCAACCAGGTGACCCCTAGAAGTACCTGGTCAATACCCTCGGGCATGACGAGGAGGGATATCATCTCCTGATGAGATGGAGCCACTGAGAGTAACAAGGGGGCGGTCTGGTGGGTTATCTGTGAGGGTAGAGTGGCGCCGTTTATCACTCTGACGGTGACTGGTGTAGACATCATAACCAGGGGTATGCCGTTGAGTGAAGGCTGACGACATAAAATTGCCCTCTGCCCCGGAATCCACGCAAACCTCCGCCAGAGTGGAAGTATCAACCTCAAGTGTCCCCTTAAAGGACAACTTGGAGGAAAACGCCGCTGATTCTATAGAGCACTGGCTTACGAAACCACTACAAGAAGCACTATCACCCGAGAACTTCTCGGGCAGCGGGAGGCGGGACAAAGTCGGGGCAGGGAAGGCTGTGGTCACACAGGAGACAGCCTCTGTGGCTGCCTGAACAGCGACCGCAGTAACATCCGCAGCTGAGGCTGAATGCTCGAGAGCCGCCAACCTGCCCTGCAGTTGCCGGATGTACTGCAGCAGTCGCTGTTCATCCGCCATTACTAGCCAGACCCTGGTGCTAGTATAATGTTACGGGCTGGCAGAACGCTCCAAATAATAAAGATGGTATTTAGGTGCGTTCGCAGCCCGAGGTCCACCGTGCAGAGGTGTTATCTGCTGCTCTGTAATGGCGGACGCTATATGGCAGTATAATAATGGGACACACGGGGTTAACCCCACCCAATGTGTAGAGAGGCGGACTCTTATCTCTCAGAGCCGTACAACCACCAAATAATAAATGTTGTAGCCTATTATTGCTCACAGAGCTCGGCAGTGTGAGCGCTAGCGTATAGTCACAGAACTCAGCCCTTAGACCGCAGGACTGAAGTCCCTCTAGACCGCTAGCGCTCGGCACCACGACTGCGATGCGAGCAAGGGTTAAATAACGTGTGCAAGTGTGCACAGTGCCACTCAGGTGGACGCCACTAATCGCCCTGGGTTGGGCCAGGTATCCGCACAGGTTGCGCAAGGAGTTGCACCAGCATGGCTGTCACTTACCGTGGTTCGATAGTGCCCTGTAGTGGGCGACACCATCGGACACAAGTGTGCAGATGGCTGGTATGCACTGCGGCCTATAGACTTGCCACTGACAGACGCTGACTCGAACTCTAAACCCTAACCACATTCGTATTATCAGAGGGAAGGGGTTTCATAATGAGTCAGTCACCAGATACATGCATCCATCATCATACACTCCAAACTATTTCAGTCTATACTAGCGCATGGGCGGGCGGCCATGCGAACCTTTTATAGCCACGGGCGTCCGGGACCTTCCTGGCTTCTCGGATGGGCCAATCCGAACACAAGCAGGACCTGAGCATGTGGCCCGACATGAGGACTTAGTCCCTGGAGAATCTCGCTGCTGAGCAGCATGCATTGTCATAGCTGTGCCAGAGGTGGCAGCAGTAAGCAAACCCACGGAGATGACCTGGGCAGAGCGCCAGGACTGACAAATCTGCTGAGCAGGCTCCACTGTGGCCAAAGCAGAATGGGAGACCGCTGGGTGCAAGGCTCTGGATTCCTGCTGTGCAGTGGCAGGAACCTGACACGTAACACATGGCTGCCCATTCTCCAGACCTGAACCCCAATGAAAACCTCTGGAATGTAATCAAGAGGATGATGGGTAGTCACAAGCCATCGAAAAGGAAGAAATTTTTTAATTTTTGCACCAGAAGCAGTGTGAAAGACTGGTGGAAAGCATGCCAAGACACATGAAAGCTGTTTTTTTTAAATCATGGTTATTCTGCAAAATATTGATTTCAGAACTCTTCCTGAGTTGTTTTCTTTACATTTTTTGAGGTCTAAAAGCACTGTTTTTTTTTAATTTTGACCATTTTTCTTTGTCAGAAAAAATATAAAATTGCTTGGAAATTCGAAGACATGTTGTCAGAAGTTTATAGACTAAAAGAACAATTTACATTTGACTAAAAAATATACCTATAAAGAAAAAATCAGATAAACTGAACGTTTAAAAATGGTCTTTTAAATTTTGCCAGAGCTGTATATGCAGGGCGGGCCATTTATATGGATACACCAAAATAAAATGGGAATGGTTGGTGATAGCAACTTCCTGTTTGTGGCATATTAGTATATGGGAGAGGGAAAACTTTTCAAGATGGGTGGTGACCATGGCGACCATTTTGAAGTCGGCCATTTTGGATCCAATTTTATTTTTTTCAATGGGAAGAGGGTTATGTGACACATCAAACTTATTGAGAATTTCACAAGAAAAACAATGGTGTATTTGGTTTTAACCGCTTAACAACCGCCGATACGCCTTTTAACGGCGGTAGTTAAGGGTACTAAAACCACAGCGCCATTAATTCACGGCGCTGTGATTTAAGTGAATAGCGCCCCCCAGTGTTGGATTTTCTCCGGGGTCTCGGCTGCCAGGGGTAGCCGAGACCCCAGAGAACATGAATCAGTCGGTTTTTACCGACCCCCGCTTTTGCGATCGCCGTTATTAACCCTATAACGGCGACCGCAAAAAAAAAGCCGCGATTTTACATTTAATTTCTCTCTCCTCTGATGTGATCGCACATCAGAGGAGAGAGAAAGAGTCCCCGTTCCCCCCCGGTACCTCTCCGTGGCCCTCCGTCCCCTCCCGGTGGTCCCACGTCCCGCCAGCTTCCTCCGATGGGCGACGCCATCTTGAAAATGGCGGGCGCATGTGCAGTGCGCCCTCCGGGAATCTGCCGGCTCCGGCTGGCAGATTCCATTCATTATTTTGATCACTATGATAAACGATGATAGTGATCAAAATAAAAAAAATAGTACATAACCCCCCCGTTTATCACTCCCTTATATAGGCCAATATAATGAAATAAAGAAAATATTTTTTTTCAGTTTTACATTAGGGTTAGGGCTAGGGTTAGGGTTAGGGCAGGGTTAGGGCTAGGGTTAGGGTTGGGCTGGGGTTAGGGTTAGGGTTGGGCTAGGTTTAGGGTTGGGCTAGAGTTAGGGTTGGGATAGGGTTAGGGCTAGGGTTAGGGTTAGGCTTGGGTTAGGGTTGGGCTAGGATTAGGGTTGTACAAGGACTAGGGTTGGGCTAGGGTTAGGGCTCGGGTCACGGCTAGGGTTAGAATTAGGGTTAGGGCGAACTAGGGTTAGGGTTGGGATTAGGGTTAGGGGTGTGTTGGGGTTAGGGTTGGAGCAAGAATTGAGGGGTTTCCACTATTTACCAACTTTGGGGGTCTAAAAATTGGGGTCTAAAAAATCACTTTTGTGGAAATAAAAAAGACTTTTTATTTTCACGGCTCTGCGTTTATAAACTTTTGTGAAGCGCTTGGGGGTTCAAAGTGCTCACCACACATCTAGATAAGTTCCTTAGGGGATCTAATTTCCAAAATGGGGTCACTTGTGGGGGTTTCCACTGTTTAGGCCCATCAGGGGCTCTGCAAGCTCAACATGATGCCCGCAGACCATTCCATCAAAGTCTGCATTCCAAAATGGCACTCCTTCCCTTCCGAGCTCTCCCATGCACCCAAACAGTGGTTCCCCCCCACATATGGGGTATCGGCATACTCAGGACAAATCGCATAACAACTGTGCGGGTGTGATTTCTCCTGTTACCCTTGTAAAAATAAAAATTTGGGGGCGAAAAGATCATTTTTGTGGAAAAAAAATGGATTTTTTATTTTCACGGCTCTACGTTATAAACTTCTGTGAAGCACTTGATGGTTCAAAGTGCTCACCACACATCTAGATAAGTTCCTTAATGGGTCTAGTTTCCAAAATGGGGTCACTTGTTGGAGGTTTCCACTGTTTAGGCACATTAAGGGCTCTCCGAACGCAACATGGCATCCAATCTCAATTCCAGCCAATTCTGCGTTGAAAAAGTCAAACGGCGCTCCATCCCTTGCGAGCTCTGCCGTGTGCTGAAATAGTGGTTTACCCCCATATGTGTGGTATCTGCGTATTCAGGAGAAATTGTACAACAAATTTTGTGGTTGATTTTCTCTTTTAACACTTGTGAAAATAAAAAAAATTGGTTCTGAATAAATTTTTTGCAAAAAAAAGTTAAATGTTAATTTTTTCCTTCCACATTGCTTTAGTTCCTGTGAAGCACTTAACAGGTTAATAAACTTCTTGAATGTGGTTTTGAGCACCTTGAGGGGTCTAGTGTTTAGAATGGTGCCACTTTTGGGTATTTTCTATCATGTACACCCCTCAAAATGACTTTAAATATGATGTGGTCCCTAAAAAAAATGGTTTTGTAAATTTTGTTGTAAAAATGAGAAATCGCTGGTCAAATTTTAACCCTTATATCTTCCTAACAAAAAAAATTTGCTTCCAAAATTGTGCTGATGTAAAGTACACATGTGGGAAATGTTATTTATTAAGAAATTTGTGTGACACATCTCTCTGATTTAAGGGCATAAAAATTTAAAGTTTTAAAATTGCAAAATTTTCAAAATTTTCGCCATATTTCCATTTTTTTCATAAATAAACACAAGACTTATCGAAGAAATTTTACCACTAACATGAAGTACAATATGTCACGAAAAAAGAATCTTAGAATCAGCAGGATCCATTAAAGCGTTCCAGAGTTATAACCTCATAAAGTGACAGTGGTCAGAATTGTAAAAATTGGCCTGGTCATTAAGCTGCAAACTGGCTCTGTCGCTAAGGGGTTAATATATCCTTATTCTTTCACGAGTTATTTACAAGTTTCTCTTTGATTACAGCCATTGACATGTCGCAGAGGTTAACACTTGAGGAGCCGATAGAAATTGTGTTGATGTCTGGTGAACGCAGTACCCGGGTCATTGCAGCAGATTTCAATGCAAGATACCCTACACAAGAAAAACCATTCCCATTTTATTTAGATGTATCCATATAAATGGCCCACCCTGTGTGTGTATATATATATATATATATATATATATATATAATTGTTGTCCATATGTATGTATCAGTATGCACAATATTTGTTTAGAAGCTTTGATTTTTAGGGAATATTGTATTTTTTATAGCATATCATTTGTAATGTATCTTATTTTAAATGGGAAGCTTCACAATATTTTTTGTCACTTGCAGATTAGAGTATCACAAGTAATTTGTATTTTTAGCTCTCCAATAACTGAGATGAACAGTACTGCCATATATCTGCTTATTTCAGGAGCTACAACACAATGTATTGTTTAGTGTAAATTCAATAAAAATAAATAAGTACAATAAAGTACCAAAAGGAATATTCACATTTACGTTATGTACCCATGTAGCGTTTAAATCCGGATACTAAAAACCGGACTCCTTCCCAGAAATCGCGCGTTTTTTTCTGCGTGATTTTACAGCGATTTCATCGCGATTTTGCCGCGATTTTCGCGTGCGATAGTGCGATATTCAAGCACTTTCCAAGCGATTTGAAGCATCGCTTGGAAAGTGATTGACAGGTTGGTCACACTCATCAAACATAGTGTTTGACAAGTGTGAGCAGCTTTTTACTATTGAGGCCGCGTATGCGGCTTCAATAGTAAAAGAATGTAAAAAATAATAAAAAAATAAAAAATCGGGGTATATTTACCTTCCGACGTCCCGCGCTGCATTCCCGGGCCTCAGCGTTCCCAGTAATGCCTTGCGAGACCTGTGATGACGTTGGTCTCACGTTACTATAGCGATCTCACGAGACCACGTCATCACAGGACCTTGCCGCAAGGCATTACTGGGAACGCTGAGGCCCGGGATGGTAGCACGGGACGTAGGATGGTAATTATACCCCGATTTTTTATTTTTTATTCTTTTTTTACAGGGGTATGATACCCAGGGCCTGGAGGACAGTCTCCTCTCCTCCACGCCGTGGGTACCAACCGCACATGAGACGCTTAACTTCCCGCATGGTGGGCATAGCCACATGCGGGAAGTAAGCGGTTCTCATGCATTCCTATGGGTGCGGAATCGCGGCAATTCTTTGCGATTCCACACAAAAGAATGAGCATGCTGCGATTTTTTCCGCAATGCGATTCAGCTGCGGAAAAAAGCGCAGCATTAATACAGCATGTGCGGAATGCCATAGGAATGCATGGGGGGCGTTCTGTACAAGATTTTTAAACGTTTTCACTGCGTTTTCGCACCGAAAATCACTGCAAAAACGCTTAAAAATCGCATCGTGGACGGACACACAGCCTAAAAGGGATAAAATATTCTTAAAACATATGTGCTTACCACATTGTGGGCAACTTTCATAGATTGGAAAAATATCTTCTAAAAAACTGAAAAAATTACTATAAAAATTAAAATCATTATTAATTGACAAAAAATGTTCATATTAATTACTTAGATGTTGATGAGAGGCTCTAAAGAATATCCCATTAATTACACCTGCCATTTCAATTTGTTGTGTGAAAAATGGTTGATCAGTAGGATGCAAAACTGCATGTCCACATTCCACTCGACATAATAATTTCCTCAATGTATTACAATTAGGGATTAGCCATTCCTTCTTTGAATTTGGGCATGTCCTAAACATCACACTTTTGTATCATAAAAAAAATATATCCTAGATTTTTTATTCATGATACACTGTACTTCTTGGCAGAGTAATTTAGATTGATAAAATGTGGGTTTATTTATGAAAACATCATGCTGTAAATGTAAAAAAAATTAAATATTTGCAATTTTCTAATTTTTTTTGCCCTTCTAAGAAAGACATATCGCACAAAATTACATTTTCTATTTTTTTAACCCCTTAATGACCAGAGCTTTTTTTGGTTTTGCGTTTTCGTTTTTCGCTCCACTTCTTTCCAGAGCCATAACTTTTTTATTTTTCTGTCAATATGGCCATATGTGGGCTTATTTTTTGCGGGACGAGTTGTAGTTTTACACAATACCATTGGTTTTACCATGTTGTGTAACAGAAAACAGGAAAAAAATAAAAGTGCGGTGAAATTGCAAAAAAGGTGCAATCCCACACTTGTTTTTTGTTTGGATTTTTTGCTCGGTTAGCTAAATGTTAAAACTGACCTGCCATTATGATTGTCCAGGTCATTACAAGTTCATACACACTAAACATGTCTAGGTTCTTTTTTATCTTCGGTAAGTGGAGAAAGAAAAATCCAAAGTTTCCTAAAAAAAAAATAAATAAATTGCGCAATTTTCTAAGACCTATAGCGTCTCCATTTTTGATGATCTCGGGTTGGTTGAGGGCTCATTTTTGCGTGCCAAGCTGACTTTTTTAATGATACCATTTTTGTGCAGATACGATCTTTTGATCGTCAGTTATTGCATTTTAATGCAATGTCGCGGCAACCAAAAAAAGTAATTCTGGCGTTTCGTTTAGCGATCAGGTTAATCCCATTTTTTATTGATCAGGAGATTCTGAACTCGGCAATACCAAATATGTCTATGTTTGATTTTATTTTTATTGTTTAGTTTTGAATGGGGGAAAGCGGGGGTGATTTAAACTTTGTTTTTTTAATTTTATCATATATTTAAAAACTTTTTTTTTTACTTTTGGCATGCTTAAATAGCCTCCATGTGAGGCTAGAAGCTGCCATAGATTGATCGGCTCTGCCCATAGAGGCGATGCTCAGATCGCCTCTATCTAGCAGAACGACAGCAAAGGGTTGCGTTCACAGCAATGTGGCATCAATGACCATAGAGTTCTCAAGGACACCTCTGGTTGTTATGCCGACGAACCTATGTCTCCCGATCACGTGACGGGGGTCAGCGGTGTGCGTATTTCCGGCCCACGGGCCAGAAGTGTCATTTAAATGCCGCTCTCAGAGTTTGACAGCGGCATTTAACTAGTTAATAGGCACGAGTGGATTGCGATTCCACTCACGCCTATTGTGGGCACATGTCAGCTGTTCAAAACAGCTGACATGTCCTGGCTTTGAGCGCGGGCTCACCGCTGGAGGCCTTATCAAAGCGGGGGATACTGCCAGCTGACGTACTATTCGGTCAGCTGGCAGTAAGGGGTTAATTTACATCAGCATCATTTTTTACATGCACTTTCATTTTGTTAAGATCTATTTAGGCTGTCTAGCAGCTGCAAATTATGCAGCAAAAGGGACTTAGACATAATTTACGAGCATGTCCAAGATACTCTGAGAACAACCGAGCATGCTCGGAAAATTCGAGTAACGAGCACACTCACTCATCACCAGTAGCATTGGGTTGTAAAAATGAAAAGCTTCCTTTTTTAAAAAATATTTTTTTCCTTTTGAAAAGAGCAGGAGATAGTGGACCACATAATTTATATAGTAATTTTTCCTGCATATATGGACAGCACATACAGTATGTGGACAGATATTATTGTATAGGTGCACTGCAGGGCTCCAAAAGGGAAGCTATGTGAAAAACTTGTTGCATCATTCCCAAGAAGACTCATGGCTGTACTAGCTCAAAAGCGTGCTTCTGCACAATACTGAGCCAAGGGTCTGAATACTTACAGTTGTGGCCAAAAGTATTGACACCCCTGCAATTCTGTCAGATAATACTCAGTTTCTTCCTGAAAATGATTGCAATCACAAATTCTTTGGTATTATTATCTTCATTTAATTTGTCTTAAATAAAAAAACACAAAAGAGAATGAAGCAAAAAGCAAAACATTGATCATTTCACACAAAACTCCAAAAATGGGCCAGACAAAAGTATTGGCACCCTCAGCCTAATACTTGGTTGCACAACCTTTAGCCAAAATAACTGCGATCAACCGCTTCCGGTAACCATCAATGAGTTTCTTACAATGCTCTGCTGGAATTTTAGACCATTCTTCTTTGGCAAGCTGCTCCAGGTCCCTGATATTAGAAGGGTGCCTTCTCCAAACTGCCATTTTTAGATCTCTCCACAGGTGTTCTATGGGATTCAGGTCTGGACTCATTGCTGGCCACCTTAGAAGTCTCCAGTGCTTTCTCTCAAACCATTTTCTAGTGCTTTTTGAAGTGTGTTTTGGGTCATTGTCCTGCTGGAAGACCCATGACCTCTGAGGGAGACCCAGATTTCTCACACTGGGCCCTACATTATGCTGCAAAATTTGTTGGTAGTCTTCAGACTTCATAATGCCATTCACCCAGTCAAGCAGTGCAGTGCCAGAGGCAGCAAAGCAACCCCAAAACATCAGGGAACCTCCACCATGTTTGACTGTAGGGACCGTGTTTTTTTCTTTGAATGCCTCTTTTTTCTCCTGTAAACTCTATGTTGATGCCTTTGCCCAAAAAGCTCTACTTTTGTCTCATCTGACCAGAGAACATTCTTCCAAAACGTTTTAGGCTTTTTCAGGTAAGTTTTGGCAAACTCCAGCCTGGCTTTCTTATGTCTCAGGGTAAGAAGTGGGGTCTTCCTGGGTCTCCTACCATACAGTTCCTTTTCATTCAGACACCGACGGATAGTACGGGTTGACACTGTTGAAACCTCGGACTGCAGGGCGGCTTGAACTTGTTTGGATGTTAGTCGAGGTTCTTTATCCACATCCGCACAAACTTGCATTGAAATCTCTTGTTAATTTTTCTTTTCCGTCCACATCTAGGGAGGTTAGCCACAGTGCCATGGGCTTTAAACTTCTTGATGACACTGTGCACGGTAGACACAGGAACATTCAGGTCTTTGGAGATGGACTTGTAGCCTTGAGATTGCTCATGCTTCCTCACAATTTGATTTCTCAAGTCCTCAGACAGTTCTTTGGTCTTCTTTCTTTTCTCCATGCTCAATGTGGTACACATAAGGACACAGGACAGAGGTTGAGTCAACTTTAATCCATGTCAACTGGCTGCAAGTGTGATTTAGTTATTGCCAACACCTGTTAGGTGCCACAGGTAAGTTACAGGTGCTGTTAATGACACAAATTAGAGAAGCATCACATGATTTTTCGAACAGTGCCAATACTTTTGTCCACCCTCTTTTTTATGTTTGGTGTGGAATTATATCCAATTTGGCTTTAGGACAATTCTTTTTGTGTTTTTTCATTTAAGACAAATTAAATGAAGATAATAGTAACAAAGAATTTGTGTTTGCAATAATTTTCAGGATGAAACTGAGTATTATCTGACAAAATTGCAGGGGTGTCAATACTTTTGGCCACAACTGTATGACCGTGTGATATTTCAGTTTTTCTTTTTAAAAAAAATTTGCAAAAATTTCTACATTTATGTTTTTTTTTCAGTCAAGATGGGGTGCAGTGTACATTAATGAGAAAAAAAATTAACTTTTTTGAATTTACCAAAAGGCTGCAATGAAACAGTGAAAAATTTTATGGGGTCTGAATACTTTCCTTACCCACTGTACAGTAATACATTGACCACTGATGTCATTATTGTCCCCCAATCAGCGACTATCTGCGGAAGACATTACTGATACTCTAAGGAAAAGTCCCTAGGATGCTAATATTGTGCATAGAATACGGTATAATTTTGATTCATTGTGTACGTATACAGTAGGCCGAGCTGAAAGAATGATCTCAGCTACTGATATATTAGTGAGAAGCAGCCAATGTGTTAAATGGGTTTCTATCACGATAGCAATCATGATAAAATAGGAAATAAGTTAATGAAATAAACATTTTTGCAGAGACTGAGTCTTGCTACTGCCAGTCCAGTTAAAAATTTTAGTATTTCAAAAAGAGACACGGCACTTAATGAGCGAGAGGAACGTGCACAAGTCGGGCATCCAACTAATTGTACAAAATATAAAAAACTTTGCACTCAAGAACGAAGGCAATTTCACAGTCCCTTTATTGTTATCGCATCCAATTCAACACATTCCTTTTGAACGTTTTTGGTCAAACAACAGACCTTCATCAGAATAAGTTTCTCATGGTTGATTTAGTACAAGATACATATATAAGTCGATCCAATGAATTATTTTTTAGATGTAGAATGCCGAAGATTGAGGGTCAAGTGAGCTCAGTGAAATTCCTTGGCTTCCATGGGCTGTGATACGAAGTCCATGAGTGAGGTTCACTTGAATATGGGAACGTTGTGGCTATGGCTAGATTGGTGGCATATTGGTTACCGCACATAGAGGATACTGTGGAGTATTCAGCTTGTGAGCCCTGTCCAGTGATCCCACACTGAACACAGGTAAATGAACCAGCGCTATAGGAGAGGGCACCAGGAGTGCAGCATAGCAGCGCTTAGCCTGTGTCCAGGGAACATGAAGCTGCAGCCAGGGGAGACGCCGTCTAAGTGCGGTAACCAATATGCCACCAATCTAGCCATAGCCGCAACATTCTCATATTCAAGGCATCACTGGCTTGCCTGTTCATATACAGCGCCAGTTTGGGGCAATAAACCTAGTACTCAATACGCTGTCAGCCTATCAACTCCCTTATTAGTCCCACAAAGGAGGCTTTGCATGCACCCCTTTTCTTCACAGTGCCTTTTCGCCCTCTTGAGCCGCTTCCCAGGAGACGTCTGCTTTACTTTTACACATCTTGTTGCTTATTCAGTACCACAAGTTGTGTACCGAGTACAGCATACCCTACAGCATGTGGGTTTTCCCATATAGCTCCTTTTTAGGTATCTTCTCTGGTACAGTACTCACCTTCTCATCCGACCACCACCTCACGTATGGTGTCACGCACCATATTACTCCAGTGAACCTCACTCACGGACTTCGTATCACAGCCTATGGAAGCCAAGGAATTTCACTGAGCTCACTTGAACCTCAATCTTCGGCATTCTAAATCTAAAAAATAATTATTTCATTGGATCGACTTATATGTATTTTGTACTAAATCAACCATGAGAAACTTATTCTGATGAAGGTCTGTTGTTTGACCGAAAACATTCAAAAGGAATCAGTTAAAAATTTTACCCACAGAGCATGGGGCAGAGTAGCTCTACAGAAGCAGCTTAAAAATGTCACCTCTCACCCACGGAGCTTGGATCAGAGTACTCCTACATTCGAAGCTTACAAATTTCACCCACAGAGCAATGGGCACAGTACTCTTACAAAATCTTATAAAACATTTCACCCACAGAGCATCAGGCAGAGTACACCTATACTAGCTGCTTACAAATTTCACCCATAGAACATGAGGCATAAAACCCCTTCATAATCTTATAAAAAAAATTCACTCACATAGCACAGTACACCTACAGAATCTTATCAAAATTTTCACCTAAAGGGCATGAGGCAGATTTTCCCTATAGAAGCAGCTTATAAATTTCACCCACAGATCCCATCTTTTGTCTTCAACACTGTACAGAAGAGCAGCCACAGATAAAAAGCTCGTAGTTTGATTTTAGATACTGCCTGGTGGTCTGCCAGTCCCAGCCCCTTAGCCTTTTGTCACCTTCCCAATGCTGTTGAAAAAAAATAGTGTTCAAAACTGGCAACCATGTCTGAATACATTAGCTAGGGATAATGTGATTGTGCTCCATATATTTTTTTTTGTTTGTTCTAACTGGCACCATGATTAAGAGGGGACCTGGTGGAAGTGGAGTCACTCTCCCCCATCCAATCTTAAATCGACCACAGGCAAAGTTGCAGAATACAGTACAGAAAGGTAATGGAGAATCAGAGTTCTAGTCCAGAAAGGCAAACTTATAAATGTCTACCACATCCAAGGAAAGCAGCAGTCAAGCAAATTAACCTGTCATGGTTAGGACATGGTTAATGTTCTGTTCTCACAGGCTTAACTTTTGCCGGCCTCTCTCTGGATCTGGGAGGGGTATTTATACTCACTCCAGACTACGATTCCCTGTCAGCTATACTGTTATTCTGGCTGTGTGTCTGACCCCTCTGGTGTGCGTGGATACTGCATTGCTTGTTTGATTCCCGTGTATGACCCGGTCTGTCCCCTCACTCAGTTCTCTGTCTCAAGTTTTGGTATTATTGTATTCTTCGGTTCTGACCTCCTGGATTTGGCTATTGTTACTCCGTCACAGTTTGTCCCTATTGTACCATCCATTGCCAGTTCTGGTTTCCTGATCTATTGCTACGTCCTGACCATTTGCTCTGTCTAACCCTTTGGTACTGTCCTGCTATCTCGTGCTTTGACCCGGCTTGATCTAGCTTACGTCCCTGTCTATGCCCCTTGGCAATTTGTCCCGTAGTTACCTTTCTAGGAGTTTCCCTGCAGCTCCTAGCTCTGTGGAGCTTAGGCCACGCCCCCAGCAGTCACAAACTTCAGGTCCTGATAGTCTTAAGCACGCATCGTCACCGCTGCTGCCCCGCTCCACAGGTATCTTTGAGCACTGTTTTTGTACTCAGGACACGCGCACTGGCTCAGTGAGCCAGTGCAGTGTGGTGTTCTGACATAACCACTTCTCAACTGAGTCAGCAGAGACTTTTGGGCACATTACCCCCACAGAAGCTAATAACAAATTTCACGACAGCTATGATTGGGCGGCTAACTTGCAAGGATATTATTTGTTTAGGAGGGATCGTAAAAAAGGAAAGAGGGTGGAGTCTGTTTATATATAAAGTTCACTTTAAAGCCCACACTAAGAGAAGATATACAAGAGGGAAATGAATAGGTGGAGTCTCTATGGGTGGAGATACAAGGAGGGAAAAGTAATAAAATCCTCATAGGAGTTTGTTATAAGCCACCAAATATAACAGAAACCACTGAAAATGTATTATTGAAACAAATAGACAAAGCAGCAAATCACAATGAGGTGATTATTATGGATGACTTCAACTACCCCGACATAGACTGGGAAACTGAAACCTGCGTATCTCAGAAAGGAAACCAATTTCTGTCAGTGACCAAGGATAATTATCTGTCACAACTTGTGCAGGGCCCAACTAGAGGGACAGCCCTTCTGGACTTAATTTTAAGCAACAGGCCAGATAGAATAACAGAAGTACTAGTCGATGGGCACCTAGGGAACAGTGACCACAATATAATACAATTCCACTTGTCCTTCAGTAAGGTGCCCTGGAAGGGGGTTACGAAAACGCTAAATTTCAGGAAAGCAAAGTTTGATCAGCTTAGAGAGGACCTTCGCCGAATTGATTGGGACAATGTCCTCAAAAATAGAAGCACAGAAAATAAATGGGAAATATTTAAATGAGTTTTACACACCCACTGCGAGCTAGCCATACCTTACAGAAATAAAAGGGCTAGGAACAGGAGAACACCAATGTGGTTAAATAAGGATGTAAAAAGGGCAATAAATAACAAGAACAAGGCATTTAGGAAGCTAAAACAACAAGGCAATGAAGAAGCATTAAAAAGTTATAGAGAAAAAATAAAATGTGTAAAAAACAAATACATTTAGCAAAAGTGGAAACTGAGAGACTCATTGCTAAGGAAAGTAAAACAAACCCCAAACTATTCTTTAATTAAACAGTAAAATGATTAAAATTGATGGTGTCAGCCCTTTAAAGAACAATGAGGGTGAAATCATAGAGAGCGATGTGGGAAAAGCAAATGTTTTAAATACTTTTTTCTCAACAGTGTTCACACAGGAAAAGGATTTGCCAGGGGAAATGCAGAGTGATAATGTAAACTCCCCATTAAGTATTACCTGCCTAACCCAGGAAGAAGTGCAGAACCGCCTTAGTAAGATTAAAATTGACAAATTACCAGGCCCTGATGGCATTCACCCTCAGGTATTAAAGGAGTTAAGTAATGTAATAGACAGGCCTCTATTCCTTATATTTAAAGACTGTATAGAAACAGGGTCTGTTCCTTTTGATTGGCGGCAAGCAAATGTGGTACCAATATTCAAAAAGGGGTGTAAAAGGGAACATGGAAACAATAGGCCGGTAAGCTTAACATCTGTTGTGGGTAAAATTTTTGAAGGTTTTCTAAGGGATACCTTTATGGAATATCTTAATGTTAATAAATGTTTAACTCCATATTAACATGGATTTATGAAGGATCACTCCTGTCAAACTAACCTGATCAGCTTCTATGAGGATGTAAGCTCTCAAATGGACCAAGGAGAATCATTGGATGTCATTTATCTCGACTTCTCTAAAGCATTTGACACTGTCCCACATAAAAGATTGGTAAGTAAGTGTTAGCAGCGGATTAATCAGCATAACATCCAGAGTCAGCAACACAGAATGTAGATTTATTCATATCCAGGTTGAACACCTTACAGCATGAAATGTGATCAGTCTGGTATCTGCTGTGGCTTGCAGCATGGGAGCATTACAACAGCAAGAAGGGAAGAGAAGGAGGGGGCATCCTGTCTGGTTTTTTTTTGTCACTGAACTTTAACAATCTCACAATATGCACAATATATAAAACAGTACAGTAGTAGTTGTTGCAATAAATACAGTTCAATATGCATTATTCCAACACCCCCACTCAACAACTACTTATCCTCTTAGTCCCAGTGTGGTCCTCAATTCTTGGAACCTGGCTCATGGCAATAGCTTTGTCATAATGTCAGCTGCCATCTTATCAGTTTCACAATAGACGAACTGAATTATGCCACGATCTATCAAATCACGTAAATGATGATGTCTGACGTCAATGTGCTTGGTTCTAGCACTGATCATTTCACTGCATGCAAGTTTAATGCATCCTTGGTTGTCCTCATAAATCACCGTCGGCTGAGTTCACGGTGTGATAAGATCATCCATCAATTGTCTTAGCCAAATGACCTCCTGGCTTGCATAGGCTGCAGACACATACTTTGCTTCTGTAGATGACAAGGCAACAGACACTTGTTTCCTACTAGACCAGGAGAGTAAACTTTCTCCAACTTTAAACAAGTATCCACTTGTGGATTTACGATCATGCGAATCACCAGCCCAATCTGCATCTACATAGCCGGTGAGTTCTAGATCTCCCGTTGCAGACAGCTTTAAATTTACATCTTGCGTTTCTTTTAAATATCGGAGAAGTCTCTTAACAGCATTCCAGTCTCTTTGGCGTGGTTTTTCCACATATCTGCAATGGATAGTTGATATGTATAGAAGTGCCCCCACTGCCTGATGATATTTCTCATTGTTTGGCAACAGGTCATCTTCTCCTTCCAGCTTCAGGTAGGATGGTTCCATTGGGGTTGATATACCTTTGGCTTCTGACATTCCAAACTGATTCAGAATCGAATTAATTTTTGCACTTTGGTTTAGAAGAAAACGTCCATCTTCCTCTCTCTGGATTTGGATTCCTAGATAATATGTCACATTTCCAAGGTCTTTCGTTTCAAAACGCTGGTTCAGAATTTCAGCCATTTTTCCAATTTCTGCGTCTTCCTGATGAGCTACAATCACATCGTCCACATACTGTATAAGACAATATACATCCATTTTCCATCTGTATATTTTGTGTATAAGCATTGATCCGCTTGACCTCTTTTAAAACCTTCTTCCAACAAGACCTTATTCATCTTGGTATTCCATGCTCTTGCTGATTGTTTAAGACCATAAAGGGATTTTTGTAGTTTGCAAACAAGATTCTCTTCACCCCCTTTTACATAACCTTCAGGTTGAGTCATATATAAGTCCTCCTCAATGTTACCATTTAAAAAGGCAGTTTTTATATCCAAATGTCTGACATTCATCTTTTGTACAGCAGCTACAGCTAACAAAGCTCTGAACGTGGTCTGTTTAGCGACTGGAGCAAACGTAGCATCATAATCTTCGCCATACTTTTGAGAATATCCTTTTGCCACCAACCTTGCTTTAAATCTGTGGACTTTACCTTCAGAGTCATATTTGGTTTTGAAGACCCACTTGCACTTGATTGCCTTTTTGCCCTGTGGCAGCTTGGTGAGTTTCCAAGTTTGAAGTTGATGAAGCGATTTGATTTCCTCATTAGCAGCATTGATCCACTTTGTTCTTTCATGGACAGGTAGTTCTTGCATTTCATCCCATGACTGCGGCTCTGATTCAGGTAGTGTCTTGGCTATGTAGGATAGATGTTTAGCTGGTACGCCTCTGTTTGATCTAGAAGATCTCCTGATTTCAGATTCACCTGATTTTTTTGTTGTTCCTTCAGTGGTTGAAGAATCCAGCCAGACCTCTACATCCTCCTTGTTATTGTCTTGTAATTGTGACTTCAGCTGGACTACTGGCGTGATGTCACAAAACTCGGGGGACACAAAGTTCTCAACAATCACTACATCTCTACTTATTGTGACCTTGTTTGTTTCTGGGTGTAGAATCCTATAACCTTTCTGGGTTTCACTATAGCCTACCAGGATCCCTTCCTTAGCGTGAGATTCCCACTTAGTTCACCTTTCTTTGGGAACATGTACAAGCGCTTTACTTCCGAATATTCTTATATGATGTAGTTTTGGCTTTCTGCTGTTCCATTGCTCAAACTGAGTTTTCTCTGTAGCTTTACCTGGTAGTCTGTTCTGAAGATAGCAAGCTGTCATGATTGCTTCACCCCAATATGCTGTGGTCAGATTTGCATCAAACAACATACTTCTTCCACTTTCACAAAGTGTTCGGTTCTTTCTTTCCGCGACACCATTTTGCTCAGGATTATACGGTACAGTGGTCTGAAATAGGATTCCATTTTTCTTCAAAATGCTCTGTGTCTCATTACTTGTGTATTCAGTCCCATTATCTGCACGTAGAATCTTTGGCATTCTCCCAAATTTATTATATACCTCAGCTAGATATACTTCAAGTTTCTCTGGAACTTCTTTCTTGCTGTGAAGCAGATGGACAACTGTATATCTTGAATGATCATCAATAAATGTGACAAAATATCTCTTCTTCCCAGGAGTCCGAGTGCTCATTGGACCACAGACATCTGTATGTATTAAATCTAGTGTCTGTTCTGTTCTTGTAGTACTTCTCTTAGGAAAAGCTTTTCTAGACATTTTCCCTTTGATGCAGCTAGTACATTTCATTATCTGGTTACATAGATCAATTTTAATGTCCTCAGCTAGTTGCTTTTGAACTAACTTCCTTATTGCTTCTGGGTCTCTGTGTGCTAGGCGCCTATGCCATACATAAATGCAGTTATTGTGCCTTTCTTCCTGAGCAGTATACACACACTCTTTGCATTTAAGCTGGTAAAGTTCATTTGTGATTTTTCCTTCTGCTAGTGTGTGGCCCTCTTTTGAGATGATGCATCTATCATGCTTAAACGTAACTTCATTTCCTTGTTTTGTGAGTTTCTTCACAGATAGTAAATTACTCTCAAGACTAGGCACATAGAGCACATCTTTTACTGGGATCTTCTTGCTTTGTGTTAGTAAGATTTGACAATCAATATAACCATCTCCTATACCTTGTGAAGTCATGTACTGACCATTAGCCATAATCATTTTCTCTGACTTACTTTGGTTAAGCTTAGAAAAGAAGTCCCTGTTATTAGTCATGTGACTAGTTGCTCCAGAGTATATACACCATGCATGCTTTGATGTATTTACACTGACAGTAAATGCAGTTTCAGTATTCACAGAATCATTTTCTGCAGACACAGCACTTTTAACCCTTTGAAGACTGCTTTCCTTTTTCAGCTGATTCATTCTAGCTTTCCAGACTCTGCAGTCGGCTTTCAAATGTCCTGATTTCTTGCAAACAAAACATTCACGTGTTTCTTTTAGGTGCTTTCTGTTAACATTTAGATTGTGTCTGTAAAGCAGATTCTGCATCGCATGTCCTGCTGTTTACACCTTCCGCTTTCCGCTTATATTCATCTATGAGCTTCCCTCTGACATACTACAATGTAAGCTCATCATCTGGGCGCGCATCTAGTGCGGTTACAAGCGTGTCATAGTTTTCTGGAAGACCACTAAGCAGTAATGAGGCTACATGAAGGTCCTTCAAATCTTCCCCAATGCCTCTCAGGCATTCTACAATCTCTAGACTGCTTGTTATGTAGTCCTTCATATCCTGGCCATTCTGTAGTTTAGACTGGTACAATTTTCTCATGAGATAAAGTTTATTGCTTCAATTTATCCTCTCATGCACCTTTTGCAGCTGCTCCCACATTTCTCTTGCAGTTTCACTTTTACACACATGCACAATCTGATCATCATCTATACTGAGTGATATCGTACTTTGTGCTTTCTGATCCATCTCTATCCACTCCTGTGATACTTGGTCAGGTTTAGGCTCCTGTGTGTAATTCCACGTACCTTCTCTTATCAGCAGCATTTTCACTTTGAATTTCCAGGATTGATAATTCTGGTTAGTGAGACTTGGTACTGTAAACTTCATGGAGTTGCTGCTGCTGCTGGTGGCCATCTTTGCTGTCTTCCTTTCTTTTCTTTTCTCTCTGCTCTGGTGATCTGGGACTCTAGGACTCTGGGACCATAACCTGTTAGGCTAGTTTCACACTTGCTTTTTTTTGCAGCGCGTTTTTCCCGCAAAAAAACGCATTGAAAAAACGCATACATAAGCATACAACTGCTGCGTTTTTTTCAAGCATTTTTATGAGCATGCATGAAAAAAACGCAGCGTTTTTATGCGTTTGTATGCGTTTTTAGCGCGTTTTTACCGCGTTTGCGTTTTTTTCCAACATTTTTAGGTGGCCCCTCACACTACCCAAACCATGACTTTACTAACCCTAACCCTGACCCTAACCCTAACCCTAACCCTGACCCTAACCCTAACCCTAACCCTGACCCTAACCCTTAACCAAATCATACTTAACCCTAACCCAAACCCTAAACCCTAACTAACCCTAACCCTAACCCTAACCCTGACCCTAACCCTAACCCTGACCCTAACCCTGACCCTAACCCTAACCCTAACCCTAACCCTGACCCTAACCCTAACCCTAACCCTGACCCTAACCCTTAACAAAACCATACTTAACCCTAACCCTGACCCTGACCCTAACCCTAACCCTAACCCTAACCCTAACCCTAACCCTAACCCTAACCCTGACCCTAACCCTAACCCTAACCCTAACCCTAACCCTGACCCTAATCCTTAACAAAACCATACTTAACCCTAATCCTGACCCTAACCCTGACCCTAATCCTTAACAAAACCATACTTAACCCTAACCCTGACCCTAACCCTGACCCTAACCCTAACCCTAACCCTAACCCTGACCCTAACCCTAACCCTAACCCTAACCCTAACCCTGACCCTAACCCTTAACAAAACCATAATTAACCCTAATCCTGACCCTAACCCTGACCCTAATCCTTAACAAAACCATACTTAACCCTAACCCTGACCCTAACCCTAACCCTGACCCTAACCCTAACCCTAACCCTGACCCTAACCCTAACCCTAACCCTAACCCTGACCCTAACCCTTAACAAAACCATACTTAACCCTAATCCTGACCCTAACCCTGACCCTAACCCTTAACCAAACCATACTAAACCCTAACCCTGACCCAAAACCCAACCCTAACCCTGACCCTGACCCTAACCCTAACCCTAAACCCCCTTAACTAACCCTAACTCTAACTCAAACCCCTAAATTCCATGGTTTAAAAAAAAAAACGCATATGCAAAAAAACGCTTACATGAGCATGCCAGTGCGCACATATGCGCATCCATAGGCTATAATGGCCCTTTTTAGCGCAAAACGTGCGCATATGTGCGCATGCGCTTTTTTGCAGGGCCAAAAAATGCAACATGATGCGTCTGGAAAATCCAATCGCACACCCCAAAAAAACGCAGCGCATGAAAATCGCATACATGCGCTTACAAGCGCGCAAGTATGCGCACCCATGTTAAAGATAGGGGAAAAAACGCATGCGCAGGTTAGCGTTTTTTTCCAGCGCTAAAAAACGCAAATGTGAAACCAGCCTTAGCAGCGGATTAATCAGCGTAACATCCAGATTCAGCAACACAGAATGTAGATTTATTCAAATCCAGGTTGAACAGCTTACAGCATGAAATGTGATCAGTCTGGTATCTACTGTGGCTTGCAGCATGGGAGCATTACAACAGCAAGAAGGGAAGAGAGGAGGGGTCATCCTGTCTGTTTTTTTTTGTCACTGAACTTTGTTAACAATCTCACAATATGCACAATATATAAAACAGTACAGTAGTAGTTGTTGCAATACATACAGATCAATATGCATTATTCCAACAGTAAGATGAGAAAGCTTGGGCTAGGGGAAAATGTGTGTAGATGGGTAGGTAGCTGGCTTAGTGATAGAAAACAAAGAGTGGTTATTAATGGTGCATACTCAGATTGGGCCAGGGTTACTAGTGGGGTACCACAGGGTTGTGTATTGGGCCCCCTACTATTTAATATATTTATTAATGATCTAGTGGATGGCTTGCACAGTAAAATATCAGTATTTGCAGATGATACAAAACTATGTAAGGCAGTTAACACAAAGGAGAACAGTTTGCAACTACAGACAGATTTGAGTAAATTGGAGAATTGGGCTGAAAAATGGCAAATGAGGTTTAACACAGATAAGTGTAAGGTTATGCACATGGGAAGGAGAAACAGATGCTACAATTACTTACTAAATGGGAAACTGCTGGGGAAATCAGACATGGAAAAAGACTTAGGCATCTTAGTCAATAAGAAGCTAAATTGGAGTGCCCAGTGTCAGGCAGCTGCCACCAAAGCAAATGGGGTCATGGGATGCATTAGAAGAGGTCTGGGGACACAAGATGAAAACATAATTCTCCCTCTGTACAAATCACTCGTCAGACCACACTTGGAGTATTGTGTGCAATTTTGGACGCCGGTGCTCAAGACAGACATTACTGAACTTGAGAGGGTTCAAAGGCGGGCTACTAAAATGATAAATGAATTTGGTTCACTACAGTACCCAGAAAGGTTATCAAAATTAGGTCTATTTACTCTAGAAAAGAGAAGACTTAGGGGAGACCTAATATATATGTACAAGTATATCAGAGGGCAATACAGAGATCTCTCCAATGAACTGTTTGTACCAAGGACTGTGACAAGAACATGGGAGCATTCTCTTCGTTTGGAGGAAAGACAATTTCTGCACCAGCATAGAAGAGGGTTCTTCACGGTAAGAGCAATGAGGCTCTGGAATTCTCTTTCTGAGGAAGTGGTGTTGGCCAACTCACTGAATGAATTTAAGAAAGGAATGGATGCTTTTCTTGTGAGTAACCATATAGAAGGTTATGAATAACATAATATTATAGGTAGATGGTTGACCCAGCATAGGAGAAGGAATTTTTTTCCCTATAGAGAAAGTTGGCTTCTACTCTGTGGGTTTTTTGACTTCCCCAGGATCAACAATGCAAAACAGCTGCACTAAAAATAGGCTGAACTAGATGGACATAAGGTCTTCTTTCAGCCTTCAAAACTATGTTACTATGTTACCCACAGAACATGTTTTCACAATTCACCCAAAAAAGCTGATTAAAAGTTTCACTAACTGAGCATGTTTTCACATTTTCCCCACAGAAGCTGATTAAAAATGTTACACCCAATGAGGCACAGTACCCCCACAGGCAAGGTGCAGAGTACACACAGTGGTTTTGCTACAGTGCTTTCACAGGCAGGGTTGTAGAGTGCACATGGTAATGGAGAATCAGGGTTCTGTTCCAGGCAGGCAACCTAATAAACATGTACCTCATCCAAGGAGGGCTGCAGTCAAGCAAATTAACCAATTTTCAACTTAGTCAGTAGTTAATGTAGGGAGACAGAATAGCCATTCATTACAGTTTAGAAGATCTGCAAATGGAATGAGTAGTTAAATCCTTTAGTGAGCTTTAGTCCAGGCCATGAAAGTAGAGTAAAATTATTTTTTATGTACACAACTCGTATAGGCATAGCTGCAGAGTACAGAGAGACTTTTGAGCACAGTACCCCCACAGAAGCAAATTAAAAATTTTACCAATTTTAGACACTGGGCAGTGGTAGCAGATGCTGCTCAGTGTCTTTGCTTGATGTCAGGCTGTATGGTCGCACCATGCAACCATGCAGTCTGCCATCTAGATGTTGCAGAGCTTGACCCATTGTGGGACAGATGGATTATCATTTTCTTTGCAGAAAGGTGATGAATATTGTTATTTTAACTCTTCTGCAGAAGATGATGGATTCGGTGGAATGGGCGATCTCATACAAATGGTTTAAATAAGATTTATTAAAGGAGTTTGTGTCATTCTTTCAATTAAAGGACTTTTTTCTGGGTGTCTGTGCTTTTATACAAATTGACTATGGGGTTAGTAATAGGGGCGTCTTATTGATGCCTCTCCATTACTAACCACCCCAACTATCACCCCACTTGCCAGATGCTGCTCAGTGTCTTTGCTTGATGTCAGGCTGTATGGTCGCACCATGCAACCATGCAGTCTGCCATATAGATGTTGCAGAGCTAGACCCATTGTGGGACAGATGGATTATCATTTTCTTTGCAGAAAGGTGATGAATACTGTTATTTTAACTCTTCTGCAGAAGATGATGGATTCGGTGGAATGGGCGATCTCATACAAATGGTTTAATTAAGATTTATTAAAGGAGTTTGTGTCATTCTTTCAATTAAAGGACTTTTTTCTGGGTGTCTGTGTTTTTATACAATATGACTATGGGGTTAGTAATAGGGGCGTCTTATTGATGCCTCTCCATTACTAACCACCCCAACTATCACCCCACTTGCCACCGCTACAGGGCAAGTTGGAAGATCGATGCTAAGTGCCAGAATTGGCACATATTGCCTTTTTCTGGGGTGGCGGAGAGCTAATGCATTTAGCCTGGGGGGACAGTATCAATGACCCCTTCCTAGGCTATTAGTATCAACCTGCAACTGTCTGCATAGCCTTTGTTGGTTATTAATTATAGGGGTACCCTATGTCATTTTCTGGGGGTCCCCTATTTTAATAGCCAGTAAAGCTGTGAGCTGATATTAATAGCCAGAATTGGCACATCTTATAGATGCACCTTTTAAGGGGCGGTTGAGAGCTGAGGTATCCATAGCCCATTCCTATGTTGTTTATATCAGCCCACAGCTGTCTACCTAGCCTTTGCTACTTATTAATTATAGGGAGACCCTATGTCATTTTTTGGAGGGTCCCCTTTTTAATAGCCAGTATAGGCTAATTATACAGTTGTGAACTGATATTAGTAACCTGGGATGCTCCATGGGTATTACACATCCTTCCCAGGCTACAAACATCTGACCTCAGCCATCAGCTTTCCCTCTGCTGGTTAAGAAAATTACACAGGAGCCCACACCATTTTTTTCAGAAAAATAATCTTTTAATAATTAAATACATGTACAGTAAGCTGCACACACACTGCATTAATTGTATATGTCACTTACAACTACATATCTATCCTATGTGTATATTCTGTATGTAACCCATCTATTCTATGCTGTCGTTTCATGCAGTGATTTTACAGTATGAGGCTGCTGAATTGCCGGCTTTTCTTCTATCGATCTATGTAACATATATACATATATATGTGTGTGTCACTGACATCTATATATCTATATATTCAATGTGTATATATCTATTCTAACCTGCCACTCTGTGATTTTACAGGATGCGGCTGCTGAATTTCCGATTTTTCTTCTATCTATGTAATATATATATATGTGTGTGTCACTGATATCTATATACTTATCTAGTCAATATGTATATAATGTATGCAATCTGTCTATTCTATTGTGTTGGCTCCAGGTGTGATTTTACTGTATGTGGCAGATGAATTGACGGCTTTCTATCGCAGTGAGAGTTAGAAAGGCATGCAGGCATCTTCTCCAAGATGTTCTCATTCAGATTTAGCACTTTTCCATTCATTTCAGTTTTTATATCAGGCCTACAGACCTGTTTGTTGAGTACAGAAGAAAAATATTCGGCTTTACCATTGACTTGCATTGGATTCGTTACTCGGTACGAATACATGGATGTTAGAAATTGCTCGTGCCAATTTTCCTGAATCTGAATATTTCACTATTTGCTCATCACTTTTGACCAACCAACAATTAGTATTGGCCAAAATGCATACAATGCGAGGGTCACGGGAGCATAAACTTAGGCTTGTGTGCCAGACTGCCAACAGCCAAGACTTAACTGTCCCCACCAAGAGGATGACTATCCATGTTGTCCTCTTCATCCTTCTCCTCATCCTCCCTCTCCTCCTCGTCTTCTGGCCAGCTACGCTGAGCAGAAAGAATGAAAGTGGTGTGGGTACTATCGTCTGTAGCTCAGACAACCAGCTCCTGTTCTTCCTTCTCCTCATTATCACCCAATCCATGTTGAGAAGATGAGATGAGGCTGGGCTGTGAAGGATCACCCAGTATAGTTTCTTGCTCCATCTCAACTTGCTCTGCCTGAAAAGCCTCTTCTTTAATTGTTAACAGTGAGGGTTTCAGTAGACAGAGAAGCAGGATGGTTGTCCTAATTAAGGCATCATCGCCGCTCACCATCTTTTTTGAGTCCTCAATGTTTTGAAGAACCACACAAATGTCAAACATCCATGCCCACTTATCTGCTGTTGTGTGGAAGCTGACCAGAATATCGGCAGATATGGTGCTGCAGCACTGCCAGGGTGGCAGAAGATGTGGCAGTCTTGTGGAGATGAGCACAAACGCAGCATACTTTTACAAGTAGCTCAGGCAGATCTGGGTAGGTTTTGAAAAACCACTGAACCACTAAGTTGGGCACGTGGACAAGGCATGGTATGGTGTGCGAGGTTGCCAAACTTCAGAGTTGACACCAGATTACAGCCATCGTCACACATGACCATGCCTGGTAGAAGGTACAGGGATGAGAGCCACAGATCAGTCTGGTCTGTTAGACCATTGAACAACTTTGTGGCACTGTGCGGTTTGTCACCTAAGTCGATTAGCTTCAACAGAGGTTGTGCCACTTGGCTTTGTTAGAGCTGCAATGCTTCCATCTTGTGATTGATGTTGATGTTTCTGAGTTGGAGGTGCAGGAACTGCAGTGGAAGGTGGGGGCAATGCTGGTTGAACCAGGGCCCGCAATGGTTGGTGTGGGTAGTACGTGTTTCATCCCAGGGTTCAACTGGGTTGTGGCTTCCACAATGTTCACCCAGAGTGCCATCAAGGAAATGTAGCATCCCTGGCCACAAGCTCTTGTACAGATGTCCATGGTAAGGGCAACTTCCCAAACTGAGAGAGAGAAAGACCAACACAAAAAATGGTGTGCATATCTGATCTAATGCAATCAAAATTCAAACAACTTTATTGATAACATGGACAAAAAACTAGCTAAAAACATGGAAACATGGTTAAATAACCTTCTAACATCCCTGATAATTGCATCAAGTAATTGGGTGTAATACATATGCTATAAGGAGCATTTGAGAGGTAAACTTGCTTTTAATAGCTCCTCAAACCAATATATGTGAAAACCCGATAGAAAATAACATTGCATGGTATAAGGGTCACAGTAAAGTGGATAAGCTGCAATTGGAGATGAGCTCCAGACAAAAGGGCAAGTGATCAGCAAATAAACAACTGTGCTTAAATAACACCAGCAAGTAAAGGAATATGCAAAGGATATAAAAAATATATATATGTAGTGCATTTACCACTGTTGGTACTACCTCACATGCATGGGAAATGCTCCTAGAACACCACAAGGTGCATGTTAAAGGGAGCCTATCACCCCCCCAGGGCATTTTTAAGTAAGAGAGCCACCTTCAGCAACACTAAGGCTGCATTCTGTGAAGGTTTCTGACCCCCAGTAACGCCAAAATATTAACTTTAATAAATAGGTCCTCATACCTGTAATGCGTCCCATAGGTGGGGGCAACCCTGATTGAACCTAGGCCCACACTGGCCGGTGTGGGTAGCACATGTTTCATCTGAGGGTTCGACTGGGTCGTGGCTTCCACAATGTTCACCCAGATTGCCATAAGGGAAATGTAGCATCCCTGGCCACAAACTCTTGTACAGGTGTCCATGGTTAAGTGCAACTTCCCAGTCACAGAGTTGGTCAGGGCACAGCTGATGTTATGGGACACGTGCTTGTGTAAGGCAGGATGACACACCGGGAGAAATGGTGGCGGCTGGGGACAGAGAACCAAGCTACTGTATGGAGCAAAAAAATGTCACCTGTAGCAGGCCAAGCAGTTTTTACAAACTTCAAACCACCATAATTTTGCACAAAACAGGTTAAACTGCATGGATAACAATAGTCAATTTTTAGAACAAGTAATTTGGTCACCTGTAGTAGGCTAAGCATTTTTTAAAAATTTGAAACCACCATATATTCACATAAAGAACATTAAACCATATGGATAACGTGTCGTAGCTGTTTTTTGTTCTGACCAAGCGTCAGCTGTCCAGATCACCAGTGAGTCCGAATCGTGAGGTTTTTCGCCCTTTCTGTTCACAAGCGCTTGGAGACAAAGTGACACACACACTGGTCGTGGCTAAATCACTTTATCTGACGTAATGAAATATAAGACATGTTTTTATACCATTTACAACAATATGTGACTCTGGAGCTCATTTGGCCCCCACCATCACCTCAGGGTCGTACGTACCTTGTTTACAATATACCCAGAACACGTTGTTGAGAACAAATATGATAACAAGTATAGTTTCCTTGAAGACAGAGACTACTAGTCTACATAAGAATAATTCTAGCAATAATAAGGAAAAAGCCAATTGAAGTCTTAAAGGCATTTAAAGGGATATAAAAGCAAACCATTAACTCTTCTATATCAATTTCCCCCTTTTGTAAATGGTATAACCTTTGCCACAGGGTCAGGTGATGTCCACAAAGGAGCTACTGTCTCATGGGTCTAGTACCCATAAGGGGGCTTCCTACCTGCTTCGCCCATCCACCCTCAGTGTGGACACTCACCTTCCCCATCAGCAATGGCTACCTGGGGTCTATGATACACTACAGAAGGTTCAGCCTTAGATTTTTTTTTCCACACATACATTGTTCAGTAGCTTAAGTAATACATATATTAGCGCTTTTACGGCTACATAAAACAATAAGCAAAACAACAAAATTTGCATACAAGTCTGCAAAATGCCAAAAATCCATCCTGCTAAGCCATTAAACCAATTTGCTGGATTTAGGAAAGAGAATGTGTTACCCCACCAGGAGTCTCTGTTTGCACTGTGTTGCTTTAACCATTGGTCTCTACGTTCACCTATTTTGTCTATACCGGCCCTGATCTGGAGATTGCCAGCAGGGTCGATATAATTACAACAGGTGGGACCAATTATCTGACACACTCCTCCTTCTTTTGCTGTCAGGTAATCTAGTACTATAGTATGTTGATTAGTAACTATGATTAATTGTCTCTGTATTGTATTAGTCTCATTTAGAACTTCAAGAATCTGGAAAATCTGATCGTCCAGGTAGTCGGTAGCTTCCACTAATTTATCCCACAGTTGTGTTATGAAGGGGTATATTAGCATACTACTGAATATTTTGTTATCCCCATCTCTACTAGATGCGGCCTACCATTTGGCTGGGGCTTATTGTCTGCAGCCCTTCTATACAAAGTGTGAATTGAGACTGCTGCTGTGTCTATTTTACTATGAGGAACTATGAAAGTGGCTGGTGTCAGTTTAGCAAGAGTGCAGACCCCTCTTATGTCTGGCCTTCCCACCTGTAGGCTCGATGTCCGCAAACCAAGAATACTCCTTTCGGGAGAACACAAACGTGACCAGGGGTCTGTATACATTGGTTTAAACTCAAAAGTCCTGACCTACTGCAGGCTTATGGGCGCACCAAGTATTATTCATTGGCTTTCCCCTTATACCAGATGTACATTTACCCCTTTCTTTCCTTATTATTTTACCCATAGATGCTCTACAGCCTTCAATACCATCCTGGTACATCGTCTTATTAACCTGTGTTTGATCATGAGTGTATATACGGAAGCAATTATTGTCCTCACCACAGGTGTCTGCTCCAGTGTGTTGAAGACTGAACCACCGTCCATCATTGGGAATAGGGTCTGAGTGAGGGATTTCAGTCCTCCTCCTGGCGACCATATTTCCGACATCTGGATCATATTCCCGCCACCACATTTGTACCTTTAGGCCGCGTTATATTAAACTGAAACCAGGGATTAGCAACCCATTCGATTATAGCCAATGAGGCAGATATATCACGGGGCACACCTAGATTGAGTCCAAGTCTCATTGTGTATGCAGTGTGGGGTTAATACCTCCCATGGCTCCAGAGGTAAGGCTAAGAATGGCATAGTCCTCGCGGATACAGGGCTGTGTGTACAGATCCAACAGTCTTTCGGTTTCTGTCCTTCCATGTCCTTTATAAGAAGAGCATGATGCCGAATAAGTTTGTTGTCCCAATCAGCATTTAAGAGTTTGTCCTGTGTCTCTGTAGAGTGCAGTAACCTTGTCACTGCCAGCAAGGTGATGAGGAGAACAGTCATTCTGCTGTTGACAGGACCTTCTTGCAGTGATTGGCGTGGATCCAGGTGGACTTTCCCTCAAGTTTTACTGAAGTGGATGTGGTCAGCTGGACTTGGAAGGGGCCGTCAAATCATGGGTCCCGGATCCTTCTCACGTGTCTGCGTATAACCACCCAATCACCTGGATTCAGCTGATGCACATCTGCACTGGCATTAGGATCTGGAATGTATGAGAACACATGTTTATGCACCACATTGTCTTTCCTGCTAGGCCTGGACATACAACCGTGTTGCATTTGTAGCACCTGTGGGAAGTACAGACCAGTCTTTGGTGCACTACCAAACAGGACTTCAAAGGGAGACAAGCCTGTCTTTCTATTTGGAGTGTGTCTAACTGAAAAGAGTGCAAGAGGCCAGCACTCTACCCAGCTCTTTCCTGTGTCTGCCATGGCCTTTTGAATTTTCAGTTCAAGTGTCCCATTTAGTCTTTCCACTTTCCCACTACTTTGTGGCCTATATGGTGTATGAAATGTTTGCTGTACACCCAGGGCCTGCATGACTTCCCTCATTATTTCTCCCGTGAAGTGTGTACCCCTATCTGTTTCTGTGGCTTCTGGGACACGATACATGCAGATCAGTTCTTTCATCAGTTTGTCTGTAGTCATTTTAGCATTTGCACATTTTACCGGATAGGCTTCCGGCCAACCAGAGAAGAGATCTACACATACTAGGATATTTGCATACACTCCTACCTTGGTAGCTGTATGTCGTCAATCTGCAGTCTCTGAAACGGGTAGAGAGGCCTAGATGTCGCTTTCTTAGGGACTTTTACTGTTTTACCTGGGTTGTGCTGTGCACAGATGAGGCATGATTGTACAAGTTTCGCTGCGTAACTGAAACCAGGAGCGATCCAGAAGGCATCTACCATGGCACACATGTCACTTTTTGAGGTGTGAGTGGGGCCATGAGCTGCTTGCGCCATGATTGGGAACAGGGACTTTGGTGGGCACAATTTATCCTTATTCTCCCATACTCCATTTGAGTTCAGCTCAGCTCCCAGTTTCCCCCGGTGTACCTTCTCTGTTTGGGCAGCCTTTTGCCGGAGGGATTTCAGGACATCTAGACCCAATGAGGCTGGAATACGCTGACTCCCCGCCACCGTCCACTGCTCTCTCTAGGCTACCTTGTGCTACTTTAGCAGCCTCGTTCGCCCTTCTATTGCCCTTTACCTCCACGGAGTCACCTTTGTGTGTGCTTTTACCTTGAAAATGCCAACCTGGACTGGTAACATCAATGCCTCTATCAATTGTTTCACCAGCTCTGCATTTTTAATGGGCTTCGAATCTGTGAAAATATTAGCGACTTTACCTGCAGCGGCTCTACACGCCTCAGTGAGTGCCTTCAACTCTGCCTCCTGCGCCGACATGTGAGGAGAGAGTGGTTCCGCTCGGATTACCTCATGTGAGGATACTACTGCATATCCAGTGTAGAATCGTCCATCCTGGTGGTATCTGGGGCCATCTACAAAAAAGAAACTCAAAGTCTGCATTAGGAACAGGTTTTTCATGAACGTGTGCAAACCCAACTGTCTCCTGACTCATCAGTTCTATGCAGACATGTTCATGCGTCATGTCAAAGTATCCTTCCTCACTCACTAATACGGTCACCAATTCCCCCTTTTTCTGAATCCACAGGCAGGAGGGTGGCTGGATTCAGAACGTTACATCTTTTGAGGGTGACATACTCAGGAATTAGTAGAGCACACTCAAGTCGGAGCTGTCTGGCCATAGACATGTTTTGGTTGAACTTGTACGAGTATGGCATGGATGTCATATGGGGAATAGATTGTCAAAAGAAACGTCAGTGTGATCTCACATGCCTTTCCTAGTAGTAGTGCAGCTGCTCCTACCGCACAGACACAATCAATTGTATTTTGTGTGAGGTCCCGGGTCTGATGACAAGCAGTCATAAAGTGGTTGGAATATTTGTGAAGCGGACCTTATCCAAGGCCTACTGTAGGTCACTAAACCTAGGAAAGTGCATAGATGCTGATGTGACCTGGGTAGAGGGAGATCTTGAATTGCCTGTTTCCTGTCAGGTGTGTGGTACCTTCGGCAATACAATGTCCCAACAAATATCACCTTTTGCTTGTAATACTGTAATTTGTCACGTGAGACCTTGCAACCCTTAGGGTCATCCACGTACTGTAATAGTACAATCAGCGGATGAGGTGATTGCCACTACTCAAGGATCCCTGCCATTGCTGCTGAATAGATGGCAGGGGATTTCTTTCCCCCTTTGTGGGAGGACTGTCCAACAATATTGTTCACTTCTATGAGTAAAGGAGAAAGACACTGACAGTCAGGGTGCAGGGGTACAGAGAAGAATGCACCTGCTAAATCAATGACTGTGAAACATTCTGACATTACTGGGATCTGTGACAGTATTGTGTGTGTTAGGGACAATTGAGGTCACACTCACTGTATCATCATTAATAGCCCTTAAGTCATGAACCTTTCTGTAAGTGTCAGCAAACCCTTGAGTCCTTTTTTTCCTAATGGGATACAAAGAGGTGTCGCAGGGGGAAGATCTTTGCAGTCCGGGGGGGGGTTTCTTTGCACCAGAACCCCTGCCTTAACATACCCTCTAATATCTCTGCTCGGGGTAATTGATTTGGCTAGGCTCAAGGGGTATTGCTTAAAACAATTCAATCATGACAGGGGGAATGGGTAACCGACCCACATCATTTTTCCCCCCTTGCCCAAACAGTGTCTGGCCCCTGTCCCATTTCTTCATCCTCAGGCATTTTGGTGTCAGGTGTTCGTTTCACCGCTTTTGTCATATACACCATTGCCGCAATCTTACACAAA
The DNA here is from genome assembly GCF_039654945.1 of Dendrobates tinctorius. Classification (NCBI taxonomy): domain Eukaryota; kingdom Metazoa; phylum Chordata; class Amphibia; order Anura; family Dendrobatidae; genus Dendrobates; species Dendrobates tinctorius. The sequence continues at coordinate 12,817,270 of NW_027361699.1, forward strand.
TGTTTATCTGAGAGGGGACTTGTGACTGTAATACCCTCAGGAGAGTACTGTATGATGGCTGGGATCGCACTCAGCACATCTGCTCCCAGTAAATTCATAGGGGTATTTTCACTAACAATAAGTTTTGTAAGTACCACAATTCCAGCACCTCACTGTTTCTAGGTCCTTAGGTCCCTTATTACGTCTCCACTTTTTTCCTTGTGCTCCAGCATACAAGACAGGTCGTCTTATTGTCCTTGTTTGCTCAACTTCTTTAGCTACCTTAAGGAGGTCTTTTCGGATCTACATATCTCCATTCAGGTCTGGCTGCCTGTACTGCGTCTCGTAAGTCTTTGTTCATACCGTCAATGAATTCATTCACCAGTATTCTAACATCAAGTGGGTTTATGCAAATGTACCCCATGTCTGCCCATTTCAGCTGTAACTGTCCAAAGTACATCTCTACACTCTCTCCTCTCTGCTGTGTCACGTCAGTCAGGAGAACGGACTGCTCTGATTGTTCCACTGTAGCCCATTGTTTTAGTGACTCACAGTACGTCTCCCCAGATCTTGCAGATTTATCATCCATGCCCCAAGCCGGATTCTTTGTCACATCTGTGTGTGTCTTAATTATATGTCCTAGTGCATCACCTGCCTTTAAACTCACCAACCTCTCTAGGTCTGCCCAGGTACACTTATATGTCTGCTGTACTCCCTTTATGTGTCTGTAAAACGGGAATGGTTGGTCTTCAGGGTCAGGCAGCTGCTTCAGCAAAGCTAGCTGGTCAGAGGGGCTCCAGGGAAAATACACCTGCATCTTTCTTATTCTAGTCGCACTTCTAGGTCCTGATGGCGTTGGTCGTCTGATGTCTACTGTCAGCTTACTCCTCGAAGGTCAATGTCCCCACTACCCACTCTCCACACTATTATGTCAGCTTCTTATGATCTTGTCTGGACAGGATTTAGCGCAATTCGCTTAGGTCAGTAGCACAGGTCACACAAGTAGCTATTCTTTCTGGGTTTGTCTGAGTCTGATCACAGTGTTTACAAGTCCATCTGTTTTGTCTGGGTCTCTGGTTACACTTTGTCAATCAAACATTCATAATACACCTTTCATACTGCTGCACATTCTCAAGCATTATTTATTCACTTGCTATTTTCTTCCCTTGTCTGTGCCTTTTTGTACATCCAAACATTCACACTCTGGTATTTTTGCCTTTTTTAATATTTGTCCAACCTACCTGTTTCACTGCTTCCTTTCTGCTCTGTCTTTTACAATTTGCATAGCTGTCTTGGATCTCATTGGGGGTACCGACTGTACACAGAAAAAGTTGCCATGGCTTCAACCTTTTTCTGCCGACAGCTCACCTTTCTTCTGAAATGCCCTCCCAGTGTGCCTGGACCTCTGTCTTACAGGCCACACTTAGCAAGTCAGAGAGAGCCTGCCAAGGTGTAGCGGGAAGGCTCCTTGCCTCTCACCTGGTAGACCTACAGGATGTAACGGGAAGGCTCTCTGCCTCTCACCCGTTAGATCAGCTGGCTACAATAGGATCAGGCCTGAATCCTTCCAGCCCAGCTCCATGGATTGTTGTGGGAAGGCTATTTCAACTTTAGACAGCTCACCTTTCTTCTGAAATGCCCTTCTGTGTGTCTGGACCTCTGTCTTACAGCCCACACATAACAAGTAACATTCTGCAATGTTCTAATCCCTGCCTATAGAATGTGTTCATCCACTCTCCCTGCTCCAGTTGTCCCTAGGCTAAATGCAGAAGGTATCACAAAGCACAACATTAGCCCTCAGAAGAACGTTTAGTATGATGGTTCAGTAAAATATCACAATAGAAGACTCTGATTCCTAAAACTGTACACAAAGTTTTGTACAACTACTACCTCCCACCAATAATAACTGTCTCTGAGCTGCGCAATGGCATCAGTTTTCCAATTTTGGCGGCGCCTTTCCTTTTATAACCTCTAATGAGGTAATACGGCCAAGCCAATCACAGAAATTCCAATACCAAGATGGCTACGGATTTACAGTGACTGGCAGGCAATCCCAGCATGTTTATTGGCTGTGTAACAGGTGCCAAACAAGCAGGGCAGAGATTTGAGAATTCATTCCAAGCACCAGCCAGTGTTCGATGAGTGCCGATCATATCCGAGTATCCAAATACTTGAGTGATATCTGAGTATCACTGAGCACATTCGCTCATCACGAAAACATTTTTTTTCTATAAAATTGTTTTTATTGTGTAAAAGTGGCAAATATTAAACAATTATATAAATGTAGTATCGCTATAATTGTACTGACTCAACAAATTAAGCTGCATAATAATTTTACCACAAGTGGAAGGGCATAAAAAAGTCACCCAAAAAACAATTCTTGAATTTCTGGTCTTTTTTCATTCTGTCTCCCAAATATCAGAATAGAAAGCAATCAAAAAGCATTATGTGCCCGAAAATGGTACCAATAAACATATCAACTCATCCTGCTAAAAACAAGCCCCCGCATGATTCTGTTGGCATAAATATGAAAATAATACTGCTCTAAAAATAAGGGGATGCAAGAACTTGCTTTTGCAATAAAAAAAATGTTCTTTTAGTGATTGACAGCCATCAAACAGAAAATAAACATAAATCTGGTATCTCTGTAATCACACAAACCCAAAAAATAAAGTGATCTAAAAACTTACATCACACAACAAATGGCGTAAAAAATGAATAAAACCAATTCTTGACCTACTACTAATTTTTTCATTCTGTCTCCCAAAGATCACAGCATGGCTCACTACACATTTATTCTGTGCTCAACGCTAAGTGCTTATATCGAAGTTTCCATGTAAATCTCTGAAATACGTGATTCAGATGTAACCTCAGGCAGAAGATTCCCTATAATAAGCCATATGGAGGCACTGTAGACATAGTTGTGTCCGTCTATTTAGGCTTAAATAGAAGCACGGTCGGCCACAGTTTTGTGCACATCTTAAAAGGACAACACTGAACAGAGGCCAGATGGAGTCCAGAGTAACTCTGCTACCTCATTATAGTGAATGGATCAATCGAGGGTTTCATCTGAATCACGTCACTTGGAGATTTAGATTGAAGCCCCAAAATACGTGCTCAGCATACAGTGCAGGATAAATTGGGTTCCAAACATTATATAAACTGTTCCCAATAAAAACTTCACAAACAATCAAGCCGTCACTCAGGTCTGCCATCTGTTAATGGAAATATAGGGGCTTCCATGTTACTGGTAGTACAAAGACTCCAGAAAAGTGAAATGGCTCCTCACCCCCCAGAAGAAATTCATCAAATTCTGCTCTCCCAAATCTAAATGCCCCCCTCCTTTTTGAGCCCCAGTGTGCTTAAACCACTTTTATAATCCACATGTTTGGCAACATCCATTGATGATTGCTTCTGAAAAACACCCATGGAGTTAAAATCGTCACTACAACTGTAGATAAATTCCCATTGTGGTAAAATTTAAAAATTGGAGTCACTTGAAGGGGGATTCTGTTCTTCTAGCACTTAAAGGGAATCTGTCACGCCAGGACGTATATGACCTATTAGTAAGGGCAAACAGGTTAAGCTAGTAATACCTCCATGCCTCATATTAATGGTCTTGTTGCTGATAAATGTTATCTTCTTTCTTTATGTTAATGATTTCTTTCAGACTCGAGGGCATGCAGTGCCTGGAAGAAATCCCTGCATCCTGTCTTCATTGTAATACAGTACTTACCTCCTCCCATCAGTGTCAGTTATAAACTTCTGTGAAGCACCTGGGTGTTCACGTTGCTCACAATACATCTAGATATATTCCTTGAGGGATCTAATTTCCAAAATGGGTTCATTTGCTGGGGGTTTCCACTGTTTAGGCACATGAGGGGTTCTCCAAACTCAACATGGCATCCACTAATGATTCCAACCAGTTTTGCACTCCAAAAGTCAAATGGCACTTCTTTGCTTCCAAGCTCTGCCATGCACCCAAGCATTAGTATTCTTCCGCATATGTGGTTTAGGTGAACTCAGGCTAATTTGCACAACAAATTATATGGTGCAATTTCTCCTGATACCCTTGTGAAAATGCAAAATTTGAAGAGAAAAGAACATTTTTGAGGGAAAAGTAATTTGTGGGGGTTTGTTCTGTTTAGGCACATTTGGAGCTCTCCAAGTCAACATGGCATGCTCTATCAATTCCAGCCATTTTTTAGTTAAAACAAGTCTAACTGTACTTCTCTTCCAAGTACTGCCATGCACTCAAACAGTAGTTTTACCCCACATATGGGGTATCAGTGTACTCAGTAGAAATTGTACAACAGATTTTGTGGTCCATTTTCTCCTGTTACCATTGTGAAAACAAAAACAATGGGGCTTAATTAAAATTAATTCCTGTGAAGTTAACTTATTAGAAGTTTTTTTAACCAGTTTGAGGGGTGCAATTTTTAGAATAGTGTCAGTTTTGGGTATTTATTTGTCATATCACTTCAACAGATATGTGGTTCCTAAAAAAAAATGGTTTTGTAAATTTTGTTAGAAAAATTAGAAATCGCTAGTAAGATTTTAATCATTCTTATTTTCTAGCAAAAAAAATTGTTTCAAAAATTGTGCTGAAGTAAAGTAAACATATGAAAAATGTGATTTACTAACTATTTTGTGTGACACAGCTCTCGGCTTTAACCCCTTAGCAACAGCCGATATGCATTAAAACATAAGGGCACTTATTCCCTCATCGCCATTTCGGTGATCAGGAATAAGGCTGTAGCACCCCCCAAGTCAAAAAATCTCTGTGGTCTCGGTTACCGGGAGTAGCTGAAATCTCAAAAAGCATAATCATTGCTGGATTTTTCAGTGTTCAAGCACATGATCGCCGTTATTCAATGAATAATGGCGATCATAAAAAAAGTGTCCTGGCTGTTTCAATGATTTCTATCATCTGACACGATATACATTTTAGGGAAGAGAGTAATTTTGACCCCAGAGACTCGCTGGTTCCTCCGTCATCCCCCGATTCCCTCTGATCCATCCCTCAGCCCACCATCATGTTGCTGGAAAAAAAATGCACCCGTCAAGACCTGCCGGCTGGTACCTGGCAACAGTAAGAATTTTTTCCTATTGATTCCTTTTGATCACTTTGATAGACCCTATCACCTATCACAGTGATCAAAATAAAAAATAGTAAATCAAATTCCACTTTGTCGCCCCCTTATTTAGATAAAAATGATAATTTTTTTCTTATTTTTTCCATTCTTTGCAGTTGAGCTTAGGGTTAGGGATAGGGTTCTGGTTAGGGTTGTGTTAGGGTTAGGGGTGTGTTAGGTTTACAGTTGGGGTTGAGGTTAGAATTGGGTTGTTTTCAGAAGTAAAATAATGACAATATGATGGCTAATGTTAAATGCAAGCAGTCACTTCTCAAGTTTGCAAAAGGTCTTCATGTATGTATGGAGTATCGCAGATCCCTACATGATTTTTTTGGGGTGTCATGAAACATGTGGGGCAGGGACTTGAGCATGTCCCTGGAGCATCTGTCATATTCAGTGCATACTTGAGCACCCTATGCAAACCTGAGTAACGAGCACTTGCGCTCAACATTAAAGACAACATATTCAATACGACGACCTAATGCTATCAAATTCTATGTCATATCTGTGGATTCAAAATACTCATTATACTCCTGGATAAAATCCTTGAGGGGTTTGGTTTCCAAAATGGAGTCACTTGTGGGGGATTTCCACTGTTTAGGCACATCAAGGGCTCTTCAAACACATTAGAGTCTGCTAATTATTCCAGCAAATTTTTTATTTGAAAAGTCAAATGGTGCTCCTTCTCTTTTGAGCCCTGCCATGCGCCCAAACAGTAGCTTTCCCCTACAAATAAGTAACAAATGAGGCATTGGCATACTCAGGAGACATTGCAAATAAATTTTGGGGTCCATTTTCTCCTGTCACCCTTGTAAAAATAAAAAAGTTTGGGTCTAAAGCAATTGTTTTGAAAAAAAAAAATGTTCAATTTTTCTTTCCACATTGCTTCAGTTCCTGTGAAGCACATGAAGGGTTAATAAACTTCTTGAATGTGGTTTTGAGCACCTTGAGGGGTGGAGTTTTTACCACGGTGTCTGATTATTTCCTGTCATATAGACCCCTCAAAGTTACTTCAAATGTGATGTGTTCCCTAAAATAAATTTTGTTGAAAAAATTAGAAATCATTGGTCAACTTTTAGCTCTTCTAACTTCCTAACAAAAAATATTGTACTGATGTAAAGTAGACATGTTAGAAATGTTATTTATTAATTATTTTGTGTGACATAACTCTCTGATTTAAGGACATAAGAATTAAACATTTGAAAATTTCCATTTTTTTCACAAACAAGCATAAGTCATATAGAATAAATATTACCAGTATCATGAAGTACAATATGTCATAAAAAAAAAACCTAGAATCAGTGGGATATATTGAAGCGTTCTAGATTTATAACCTCATAAATTGAAACTGGTCAGAATTGTAAAATTTGGCTTGGTCATTAAGGTCAAAATTATCTCAGTCCCTAAAGTGTTAAGACATGCAAAACACAAGCCGCGGAGACACCATCACGTATCTCAACGCAAGCAATGACTAGCCAGTGTCACGCTCGAGCCTTGGCTGAATGGCGCGAGCCGGGGGTTGTGGCCCCACTGTGCCACAGACCAGACTACCCTGGAAGGGGCGTGACTATGACAGCTACCTTGGTCTTCACTGGAGCCTCTGATGGTGAGGTCAGGCTTGTCGGGTGCCACTCCAGGGTGGTGTCTGGCTGTGGCAGCTGATCCCACTTGGAGACAAGTCACTTGGACAGATGTGACTGACAGGCAGACTGAGACACCGGGCAAGAAGGTACGACAGATACAGGGCAAGCAGGCGTGGCTTGGAGACACTGGGCAAACGGGCACGGCTTGAGACACAGGACAGGCGGGCACGGCTTGAGACACAGGACAGGCGGGCACGGCTTGAGACACAGGACAGGCGGGCACGGCTTGAGACACAGGACAGGCGGGCACGGCTTGAGACACAGGACAGGCGGGCACGGCTTGAGACACAGGACAGGCGGGCATGGCTTGAGACACAGGACAGGCGGGCGTGGAATATGAAGGAACAGGTCTGGACCTGTTCACACAGGAGGTGCAGGTATGGATGCAGGCAGGCTAGAGTGGAATATGAAGGAATAGGTTTGTTTCTGTCCACACAGGAGGTGCAGGTATGGATGCAGGCAGGCAAGAGTGAAATAAGAAGGAACAGGTTTGGACCTGTTCACACAGGAGGTGCAGGTGAAGGCAGGAGTGGAGAGAGAAGCTGCAGATAGAGGTTCTGCAGTGGCAGCAGGAGTGGAGCAAAGCTGAACCACAAGGTCTGTGGAGAGACGCTGCATCAAGAGGTTCCGCAGCGGCAGCAGGAATGGAGCAAAGCAGAACCACAAGGTCTGTGGAGAGAAGCTGCAGCAAGAGGTTCTGCAGTGGCAGCAAGAGCAGTGCAGACAGAGCGGCTAGAGTGCAGATGCACAGACAGGGAGGACACAAGGAAAGACACAGCAAGGAAGGGAGCCACAGACAAGGAGAAAGGGAGACTGATAGACAAAGGTAAGACTGAGTTCAGACAGAGAGACAGGGACAAAGACACCAGGACCAGGATAATCAGCCTCCTGGCAGGCAGACAAGGTACAAAGCAAGACTAGGGGTAAACCTCCAGAGAAGGAGATACACAGAACAGGGCTGGCTTCCTCAGCAGCGCGATACTGAGATTAGACATTGCACAGGCAATGTTTCAGTGGGAGTGGTGAAACTAAATAGTCAAGGGCTCCAGGTGATTGGTCAGGGACAGATAACCCAGGTGCACCCTGACTGCATAAGAACCAGAGAGTTCAGGCGCCGCCCCCCTATACACACAGTCAGGAAACATGGAGAGCAAGCAGGAAAACACGAGGCATAGCACATGGATCACAGGGCTGGCAACAGACAGTATTCACAGCATGGCTTGAAGCAGAAAGTAAGTTGGTGTGCGGGGGATGGGAGGCCATATAGTGATGCCAGCAGGGTTGTTACAGCCAGGTCTTTCCCCGGGAAGGAACAACCACGGGAAGGGCAGTCTCCAATGAAGTAAACAACCTATGCCAAAACATGATTAAGACCTGAGGCGTCGAAACGCGTTGTTCTGCAGTCATCCGAGTGATATGCTGTACCTGCTGGAATTTTAATATGCATTGGCACAATAAAATGGATTTTTAATTTTCCATTCCTTGCGCTGGAACTTTCTTCCCTTTTTTCTATTATGCCAAAACATGGTATCCATCCACAGACAGCTGTTTTGGGGTATTGCCCCTCATCAGTGTGGAGCAGGAAACTGGCTAGTAGGAGCAATGCATAGTAAAAGACTGTGAAAAATGAGGATGAATGAACTCATGGAGATCAACATCCAACACTGCGGAGACACCATCACATGTTTCTCACCGCAGTGATTCTAGAGCAATGCCCCCATCCCTTATGGGAAATATGCAAAACATATTTCCTACTCCACACTGATGAGGGGCAATACCCCAAAACAGCTGTCTGTGGTTGGATACCATGTTTTGGCATAGGTGGTTTCCTTCATTTGAGACTGCCCTTCCCGTGGTTGTTCCTTCCCGGGGAAAGACATGGTTAGCCATTGCTTGCGTTGAGAAACATGTGATGGTGTCTCCGCGGCTTGTGTTTTGCATGTTTTTGCATGTTTCCCATAAGGGATGGGGGCATTGCTCTAGAATCACTGCGTTGAGAAACATGTGATGGTGTCTCCGCAGTGTTGGATGATGATCTCCATGAGTTCATTCATCCTCATTTTTCACAGTCCTAAAGTGTTAATGGCATACAAATTCAAACTTTGAAAATTGCAAAATTTTCTAACTTTTCACCAAGTTTCTGATATTTTCACAAATAAATGGAAGTCATACCAAGCAAATTTTACCACAATCATAAAGTACAATACGTCTCAGAATCAATGTAATCCATTGAGAAATAGTTATTTCTAATCTTCCCTCACGTAATCTTCGATCCTCCCAAGACCTCCTTCTCTCCTCCACAGTTATTCGTTCCTCACACATCTGCCTCCAAGATTTCTCCCGAATATCCCCCATCCTCTGGAATTCCAAGCCTCAACATGTCCGATTATCCACCACCCTCGGATCCTTCAGACGGAACCTGAAAACTTATCTCTTCAGGAAAGCTTACAGCCTGCAATAACCATTCTGCCGTCTCACCACTACCCGAGCTGCCGCCTCACCACTACCCGAGCTGCCGCCTCACCACCACCAGAACGGCTGCACTCCCGATCTTCTGTCTCTTCCCCATTATCCCATAGAATGTAAGTCCGCAAGGACAGGGTCCTCTCCCCTCTGTACCAGTCTGTCATTGTAAATTTGTTTACTGTAAATGATATCTATAACTTTGTATGTAACCCCTTCTCATGTGCAGCACCATGGAATTAATGGCATTATATAAATAATAATAATTAACACTGTGATGGGTTGCCACGCTTAGCTGCTTCCTCAGGTAGACACAGGAACGCTTTGGTGGTGAAACGCCTGCTGGTTTATTGAAGTCAGCATACACCAAGGCAGGGTTCAGAAAACAAATGCAAAGCCTTTCTGGCTTAATGGAAAACAAAACAAATAAAGTATATCAGAGTCCTTTACTCTGCAAGTTTCAACCTGCAGACACCTGGCAATGTCCTCCACTCCTCCTTAGAGCTCCGTGGGAGTACCTCCTCTTCCAAAACACCACCCAGACTGTCTCTCCTATCCAGGCATTTAACATGGACCAAGTGATGTTCACATGCTTGTGACATCACCACTGATCCTGCTAATACAAATGATGGTGTTGGCTCTGCAGGAAGAGTTATGGTGAGCACTCTCCTTCCCACTCTGAGTGCTCACATAAAACCAGCCCATGTATGCAGCTTTAACCCTCCCAACACTTAGTGTGCTGGAGGAAAAATATACTTGTTTCATACCACTGACGCCAACATGTGCAGTGACACATATCTCCCCTTGAACACTGTGCCAGTGACCCTGTCACATATCCCCCTCTGCCTAAAACCGGGGATTTTTGCACCTTCAGACACTAAACAGGGAATTCGGGAGAGAGCATCTGCATTGCCATTCAACTTCCCTGGCCTATGCTCTATGTGGAAAGTGAAGTCTTGAAGGGCTAAGAACCACCTAGTCACCCTGGCATTCTTACACTTTTTCTCTCTTAACCATCTCATAGGGGCATGGCCCGACACTAACTTAGATCTACGGCCTAGTAGGTAGTATTTCAGAGAGTTGATGGACCACTTTATTGCTAAGCATTCTTTCTCAACTATTGTATAGTTCTTCTTTTGCAAGATGAGTGTTTCCGGCTCAGACACAGGATGGGATACTTTCACCATTGATTTCCTGTGACAGCACGGCTCCCAACCCAACTTCTGAAGCATCAGTATGGACCATGAATTCTTTACTAAAGTCAGGTGTGACCAGAACCCGATGCTTGCACCAAAACCGCTTCAACTTTTGAAATGCCATCTATGCATCAGGAGTTCATTTTACCATCATTAACTTGGTGCCCAAAAGGAGATCTGTTAACGGTGCGGCAATTATGGCGAAGTTCGGGATGAAATGCCGGTAATACCCCACAATCCCAAGAAATGACCACACTTGTCTCTTGGAGAGCAGTTGCTGCCACTTCTGAATGGCCTCTGTCTTAATTAACAGGGGCTTGATCTCGCCTCTCCCGACGATGTGACCTAAGTACCTGGCCTCTTCCATCCCTATGGCACACTTCAGGGATTTATGGTGAATCCTACTTTCCTCAATGCATTGAGGATCGCCTGTAACTTTGGCAGGTGCGAACTCCAGTCAGTGAAAATGACAATGTTATCCAAGTAGGCTGCAGCATACTTCTTGTGTGGAGCCAAGATTTGATCCATTGCCCTCTGGAAGGTAGCTGGGGCACCCTGCAGTCCAAAGGGCATTCTTGTGTACTGGAAACACCCATCTGGCATTGAGAAGGCTGTCTTCTCCTTGGCGCTTTGGGACATGGGGATCAGCCAGTACCACTTTGTCAGGTCGAGGGTTGTAATGTACCTTGCGAACCCCAGTGGCTCAATGAGTTCATCCACGTAGGGCATTGGATATGCATCAAAACTGGACACCTCATTGAGCCTGTGGTAGTAATTACAAAACTGCCACTCACCACTGGGCTTTGGCACGAGGACATTGGGACTCGACCATCCACTTCTTCACTCCTCTATTACCCCAAGGTCCAGAATTCTAGTCACCTCCTTTGAAATTATCTCCCGGTGTGCTTCGGGGATTCTAAAGGGCTTGAGGCTATCCCTTACATGAGGCTTTGTTAGCACATAATTTTCAACGACCTGTGTGCGCCCTTGCAACTCTGAGAACAGTTTGTGGTTCTGCGACTGGGCTGGTGTAACTTGCCACTTGGCCAGGAAGTTGCTCTTCACCATGGGGATAAGTACTACCATGTAGTCCCAAGGCTGGAATTGCCTTAACTTTGCTGATCGGTTGCAGGCCCTTGCTTGGGCCTCCTGTGCCTAGATAAGTTCTGTTATGATGGGCATTATGTGAGCCATCCTCTCCTTCAGCAATTCTCAATAACACTCCAGTGCGGCATGACCTCGGCCTCCCAGGTTTCTTTGGCAATATATAGGAGCCCTCATGGATGTCGGCCATACAGGAGCTCAAAAGGTGAGAAATTAGTGGAGGCTTGAGGGACTTCTCTGATGGAAAAGAGCAGGAATGGGAGCAGATTGTCCCAGTCACGACCATCCTTCTCAATGACCCTCTTGAGCATGGCCTTCAAGGTCTTATTGAAGTGCTTAAACAGGCCATCGGTAGACTGAGGTCCACAACTGGGCAATCTGGAGGACTTGACACAGCTCCTGCCTCACTTTGCTCAAAAATGAGGTACTCTGGTCATTCAAAATCTCCTTAGGTAAACCAGTCCTGGCAAAGATATGGACAAGCTCCCAGGTGATGCTCTTAGCCAAAGGGTTCTTCATTTGCATCACTTCCGGGTACCTGGTCGGGAAGTCCATGACCACTTGGATGTATTGATGGCCGCTTGTAGATTTAACTTGGAGACCTACCAGGTCCATGGCAATCCTCGCAAAGGGGATTTTTATTACAGGCAACTGGACTGAGGGGCTTTGGAAGTGAGAAGTAGGAGCAGTTATCTGACAGGTGTGGCAGGATCTACAGTAATTTAGGATCTCTCAGTAACACCCTGGCCAATAGAACCTCTGTAACAAACTCTCCCGAGTTTTTTCTACTCCTAGATGTCCCCTCAGGGTCTAGGAAATAGCAGCTGCGCTACCATTTGTGCCCCCCCTCGATTTGGTCACCCGTTACAATAACTCGCCATTGACCGCAAAATGAGTGAACCTGGTGTCTGCCCCCGGCTCTTGAGCAATCCCATACATATCAAAAGCTCCATTTAACGTAAGGTCTCGAAGTTGAGCAGTCCCAAAGTTCTCTTCATACATCTCTAAGTCAAGGAAACTGGGCTCCTCTATCACCATCTCGTATTCCTCTTCTGCAAGGACACATAGGGGAAATTCCCCCATCTTTAATGTTGTCAGAGCCTCCTCCAGAGAGGCCTGGCTTTTGACCAGGCCACTCTGTACACCCCCCTTTTTCCACAAGTTCCAAAATAGAGAAAAATCATGCCCCAGAATGACAGGATGTATCAAGTTTTTCACTACACGAACCTCATGGGACTTGGTACCACAGTTTGTTCCCATGGTCACAGGATAGTCCTTATTGTCTCCATGTATACAGCGGAAGCCCACAAATTTGTTAGGGATTAACTGGTGGTTCAGTGCAGTGCTGAATAGGGCCAAAACCATTACTCATTGACGGACATGGTACGCGACTGCGGTCCCTCGCCGGTTTATCTGTCTACTAGTGATGAGCTAGTATACTCATTACTCAAGATTTCCCGAGCATGCTTGGGTGATCTCCAAGTATTTGGATGTGCTCTGAAATTTAGTTTCTGTCACCTTGCTGCATGATTTGGGGCTGCTAGACAGCCTGATTACATATGGGGATTTCCTAACAAACAGGTAATGAGTATACTCACTTATCACTACTGTCAACACTGCATGCCGGATAGGAATAATGGGAGCAGCGTCTGCCTAGGCAGCAGTCCATGGATTCAGGGGACATATGACACCGGGCGACTATGAGTCCAGAACTGTGACAACATACCATATCCTTCATAACAGCCTTAGGGGACCCCTCAATGGAATTGGGACACCGACCATTTGTGCGTCTAGCAGCCATTTGCGGTGAGCCCGCCCCTTTGGGTATCCCAGTACGGGGAAGTGGTGATGTCTGGTTTCCCCAGGGATTTCTCAACAATCTGGTACCTCTCAAACAGGCCAACCAGGTAGTCTGAATTCTGTGGGTAAAACTGGGCAACCCTGGTCTGTATTGGCCTTGGAAAGGAGTGGATGAACCTGTCCATTACCACACTTTTGACCATCTAGGCTGGAGTAGAGGTCTCTGGCTGCAACCACTTTTGGACCAGGGGCAACAAGTCGAGCATTTGTGAGCGAGGGGGTCTGTCACCAGCATACACCCTGCAGTGGATTCGCTGAGCTCTCACAGACATTGTTAACCCCAGGGGTTCAGTTTTTAATTTGATGTATTCTTTTGCATCCTGGAGGGCTTAGTCATAGTACAACTTTTTGGGCTGCACCAGTCAAATATGGGCCAGCACCTCTGCGCACTGCTTTGGTGGTAGCCTCTCATGCTCCTCCACCCGCTCAAACATAGTCAAAAAGGCTTCTACATCATCCCCTTGGGTGATTTTCTGCATGGCTCATCTTACTGTTTTCCAGGCATATGAGTCATCACCTGGATATAGGGAGCAGATCTCCAACCTCACATGAAGCGCCTCTGCAAGGAGCTCCATTTGTCATGTTAGCACTTCCTGCTGCTGTCCCTGCTGCTTGTGCTGCTGCTGAAACTGCTGTGCTAACAGCTTATTTGTTTCCTGCTGCGCCAAATTCTGCTGCTGAATGGTGAGCTGTTGATGCCGCTGTACCTGGATGAGATGTTTCACAAGCTCCTCCATGCTGCCAGACATCTCGCTCTGAATGGCAGATTTAACCCAGGACATGCAGTTGCCTCTATACGTGTTCCTGGAATGCTGCCCACACTCAAAACACCAGGTGTGAGGGGTTACCACGCTTAGCTGCTTCCTCAGGTAGACACAGGAATGCTTTGGTGGTGAAACACCTGCTAGTTTATTGAAGTCGGCATACATCAAGTCAGGGTTCAGAAAACAAAAGCAAAGCCTTTCTGGCTTAACTGAAAACAAAACAAATAACCTGCAGACACCTGGCAATGTCCTCTGCTCCTCCTTAGAGCTCCGTGGGAGTACCTCCTCTCACCAACACAACACCCAGACTATCTTTCATGTCCAGGTATTTAACCAGGACCATGTGATGATCATATGTTTGTTACATCATCCCAGGTCCTGCTAGTACACATGCTGGTGTTGGTCTTGCAGGAAGAGATATGGTGAGCACTCTCCTTCCCACTCTATGAGTGCTCACATAAAACCAGACAATATATGCAGCCTTTGTTAACCCTCCCAACACTTAGTGTGCTGGAAGAAAAATATACTGGTTTCATACCACTGACGCCAACATGTGCAGTGACACATATTGTACACTGTGCCAGTCACCACACAAAGTGACACTGATCAGAATTGTAAAGATTGGTTTGGTAATGAAGGTGAAAACAGGCTGGGGTGAAGGGTTTAACATTAGGTGTTTCAGTCACACTGATTTTAAAGAGGTACATGAAATGAAGCACATACACTGGTAATTTCTCTATAAGCATTGTTAGTAGTATGAGTTATACTGAAGACACAGTATGTCTTAGCATGAGTCAGTTCTCAAATTTTCTGTTGAGCTAGGTCTGTCTTAGTCAGTTCTAAGTGTTATTATAGTGGAAGTAGAACAAGATGCAACCATAAAGAAGGTCACAACCTCATATTAACACACAAAGTTTTGTTTGGATTAGTGTTGTGAGTTCATTTTCCCCTTCACCATTGAGGTCTGATGAACTCCCTCTTCTGGTGAAGGAAGGTAGTGATGCAGATTACAAAGCACCTGAGCAGAATGATGATGACTGGGTGACTGGGATTGCTGACTGGATATAAGGCAGTTGACGCCCTTCTGCCTTGTGGGTGATTACTCTGAGGGATTCTTGGAGACCAGTCTGATTCCTGCTCCACAAAAGCTAAATTTTCTGCTCTACTTTTTGCATTTGTGTTTTGGTTTTGTTTTCCCTTGTTTTTCTGGATTTCTGCCCTTCCCTGCTGGGTGAGCTGAATTCCTTTTTGCTCTGTCTTCAGATAATACCTGAGTACTGATATAGTCTTTTTGAAGCCTAGCGTCTTCAGGGCTTTTTTCCCTATCAGTCTGTTGGCTCTTGTTTTTGAGAGGGTTTTGGCGGATTGCAGACAGCAGCTTTTCTATTCTGTCCTATTTAGTTAGCTTGGGCCCCATCATTTGCTCAGCCTATCTTTCTATCTGTGTGAGTGTTTTTTCATCTTGCTTCACCGTCATTATATGTTGGGGGCTGCCTATTGCTTTGGAGTCTGCTCTGGGGCAGTTTAGATTTCCCTTTCTGTCTTTAGGCTATGTAGTTCTCCGGCTGTGATCGAGGGGTCTAGGGCACCGTAGGAACCCCCATGGCTACTGCTAGTTGTTGTTAGGTTCAGGGGTCTGCAATCCGATAGCTGCCAACTTCTCTGGTTTTCTGGACTTAGCTAGTATTTCTGTTTTTGCCTCCTATGGTGACTCACTCATAACAGAATCACCCGCCATACCGCAGATCCTAGGGTACTCAATAGCAGGAAAGAATTGTAAAAAAAAAAAAAAGTGTGTATATTTTTTCCTCTATATCTCTGAGGCCATAGGGGGAATTTTTTTTTCTCTCAATGGAGATAAAGCAATTGTCTGATCGTGTGGAGCAGCACGCTGCGGAAGTGCGGGGAATTTCCTCCTACCTTGCTCATTCTCATGCTGCTGAACCAAAGATCTCTACTCCTGATGTGTTTTTTGGGGATCGGTCTAAATTTTTGAATTTCAAAAATAATTATAAATTATTTTTTGCCTTGAAGCCTAACTCGTCAGGGAGCTCCGCGCAGCAGGTTAAAATTGTCACCTCTTTGCTGCGTGGCAATCCCCAGGATTGGGCGTTTTCTTTGAAACCAGATGATCCTATTCTGACTAATGTGAACGCATTTTTTCAAGCCTTGGGGTTGTTGTATGACGAACCTAATGCTATTGATCAGGCTGAAAAGACCCTGTTGACATTGAGCCAGGGTCGAGATTCTGCAGAATTGTACTGTCAAAAATTCTGAAAGTGGGCGGTCTTTACTACCTGGAATGATAATGC
Organism: Dendrobates tinctorius; assembly: GCF_039654945.1. Taxonomy (NCBI): domain Eukaryota; kingdom Metazoa; phylum Chordata; class Amphibia; order Anura; family Dendrobatidae; genus Dendrobates; species Dendrobates tinctorius. The sequence goes on from NW_027361699.1 coordinate 12,833,726, forward strand.
CTTGGCAGCTCTCTTTCGGAAGAGTTTGTCAGAAGCTGTAAAAGATACTACGGTGGGATTTCCTGTTCCCTCTGGTCTTGACGATTCTATGTCATTAGCCATTCAGGTTGATCGGCGTTTACGTGAACGCAGGACTGCATGAGAGGTGTTGCCACGTGTTGAACAAGTGTCTGAACCTATGCAATGTGATAGAGTTTTGTCCAGGGAGCAATGTCAGGAGTTCAGAAGGCACAATAAGCTATGTTTTTTTTGTGGAGATGCCTCGCATGTTATTTCTGTCTGTCCTAAATGAGAGAAACGTTTTGCGCACACGTTTTCTGTGGGTGGTGTTCAACCGAAGTTTCTTCTGGCAATTACTCTGATCTGCTCCCTGTCCACATTTTCCGCCAAGGCTTTTGTGGCTTCGGGAGCAGCCCTGAATCTAATGGACTTGGATTTTGCTAAACGTTGTGGATTTCCGATGACACCTCTGCAGACGCCTATCCCTTTGAGGGGGATTGATGCTACTCCTTTGGCGAAAAATAAACCTCAGTTTTGGACCCAGGTGGTAATGTGGGTCGCCCCAGACTATCAAGAAAATTGCAGATTTTTGGTGTTGCATAATTTGCATGATACCATTGTTCTGGGGTTTCCCTGATTGCCAATTCATAATCCAGTTTTGGATTGGAAACCTGTCTCTGTGGTGAGTTGGGGTTGTCGGTGCGCCCTTAGTGAGGCTCCGCTTTTTTCCACCTCTCCTCAGTCGCATGATGTTCCTGACTATTTGGCGGACTTTTATGATGCATTTAGTGAGAATGAGTCTGCATCTTTGCCTCCTCATAGGAGTTATGACTGTGCAATTGAACTGAGCCCGGGGTGTAAATTTCCTAAGGGTCGGCTCTTCAATTTATCTGTACCCTAGCACGAGGCTATGTGATCCTATATTAAGGAGGCGTTGGAGAAGGGTCATATTAGACCATCCTCTTCACCCTTAGGTGCCGTTTTTTTTTTTGTGGCCAAAAAGGATGGTTCATTAAGGCCTTGTATTGATTATCGTACCCGCAACAAAATTACTATTAAATATCAGTATCCGCTACCCCTGATTTCGGATCTATTCTCCAGAGTTAAAGGTGCTTGCTGGTTTACCAAGCTTGACCTCAGGGGGCGTATAATCTTATCCGCATTAAGCATGGGGATAAATGGAAGACGGCGTTTAATACTCCAGAGGGACATTTTGAGTACCTGGTGATGCCTTTTGGGCTCACTAATGCCCCTTCTGTCTTCCAGTGTTTCATGAACGACATTTTCCGAAACTTTGTGGATAAATTTTTGATTATCTATCTGGATGATATTTTGATCTTCTCCAAGGATTGGGATTTTCATGTGGAACATGTTCGGACGGTGTTCCGGATCTTGAGGGAGAATTCCCTGTATGTCAAAGGATCGTAATGCCTTTTTGGGGTACAGAGGATTTCATTTTTGGGATTTATTTTGTCTCCGTCAACTATTGAAATGGACCCGGCCAAGGTACAGGCCATTTATGATTGGGTTCAGCTCACTTCTTTGAAGACCCTCCAGAAGTTTTTGGGTTTTGCTAATTTTTATTGGAAATTTATAGCAAAATTTTCTAGTATTGCCAAGCCATTGACTGATCTGACTAAGAAGGGTGCTGAGGTGTTGAATTGGTCTCCAGAGGCTGTTTCTTCCTTTCAGGAGCTGAAGCAAAGATTCACTTCTGCCCCGGTTTTGTGGCAACCTGATGTCTCACTCCCGTTCCAGGTAGAGGTGGACGCTTCTGAAATTGGTGCAGGAGCTGTTTTGTCCCAAAAGGATCCTGTAACATCTAAAATGAATCCCTGTGCTTTCTTTTCCTGAAAGTTCTCTCCATCTGAACGTAATTATGATGTGGGGAATCGGGAACTGTTAGCCATAAAATGGGCATTTGAGGAGTGGAGACATTGGTTGGAGGGAGCTAAACACCAAGTCGTGGTCCTCACTGACCACAAGAATTTGATTTACCTGGAGTCGGCCAAACGCTTGAACCCTAGACAGGCTAGGTGGGCCTTGTTTTTTACATGTTTTGATTTTGTGGTCTCTTTTCTTCCTGGCACTAAGAATGTCAAGGCAGATGCCCTTTCTAGGAGCTTCTTTGCTGATTCTCCTGTGGTGACCAAGCCTGCTACCATCTTAGGCGAAGGGGTAATTCTTTCTGCCATCTCGCCCGATTTGAGTCGTGCTCTGGAAGAGTTCCAGGAGGACAAACCTGAGCGCTGTCTCAGTGGAAAGTTGTATGTTCCTGACCAGTGGAAGAAGAGAGTGATGTCTGAAGTTCATTGCTCTGCATTGGCTGGTCATCCAGGTATTTTTGGTACTAGAGATCTGGTGAGTCGGTCTTTTTAGTGGCCCGCCTTGTCTCATGATGTCAGGAATTTTGTGCAGTCCTGTGGGACTTGCTCCCGGTCTAAACCTTGTTCTCGCTCTAGTGGGTTGTTGATGCCTTTGCCGGTCCCCAGGAGGCCATGGACCCATATTTCAATGGATTTCATCTCTGATATGCCTGTCTCTCGGAGAATGACTGTTATTTGGGTGATTTGTGATAGGGAGTGGTACAAGATGAACCATCTTAGAGAACCTAAGTTGCCATCTTCCTCTGAGTTGGTGCCCCTGTTTTTGCAACAGGTGGTTCGCTTGCATGGGATTCTTGAGAACATTGTATCTGACAGAGGAGTTCAATTTGTGTCTAGATTTTGGAGGACTTTCTGTTCCAAGCTGGGAATTCAGTTGTCCTTCTCCTCTGCTTTTCACCCTCAGACCAATGGGCAGACGGAGAGAACAAACCAGACCTTGGAGCCGTATTTGAGATGTTTTATTTCCGCTGATCAGGATGATTGGGTTTCATTTTTGCCCTTGGCCGAATTTGCTTTAAATAATAGAGCTAGTTCTGCCACTTTGATGTCACCTTTTTTTTGTAACTTTGGGTTTCATCCTCGATTTTCTTCAGGGCAGGTAGAGCCTTCTGCCTGCCCAGGTGTTGACACTGTGGTGGAGAGAATGCACCAGATCTGGGACCAAGTGGTGGATAAGTTATCTCTCTCCCAGGAAAAGGCCCAGCGGTTTTCCAACCGACATAGGACCATTGGTCCCCAGTTTAAGGTTGGTGATATGGTTTGGTTATCATCAAAAAATATCGCTATGAAGGTGGCTTCTCCTAAGTTTAAGCCTAGATTTATTGGACCTTACAAAATTTTGGAGATTATTAGTCTGGTCTCTTTTCGTTTGGCTCTTCCTGTCACATTTAAAATTCATAATCTGTTTCATAAGTCCTTGTTGAAGAGGTTTGTTGAACCAGTTGTTCCTGGGGTGCCACCTCCGGACCCTGTATTAGTTGAAGGTAACATGGAATATGAGGTAGAGAAGATACTGGATTCCCGTCTGGCTAGACGGAGACTCCAGTATTTGGTTAAGTGGAAGGGTTATGGTCAGGATGATAATTCCTGGGTCTCTGCCTCTGATATTCATGCCAAAAGATTGATGCGTGCCTTTCATCGGGCTCACCCTGATCGCCCTGGTGGCGTGGATGAGGGTTCGGTGACCCCTCCTCAAGGGGGAGGTACTGTTGTGAGTTCATTTTCCCCTTCACCATTGAGGTCTGATGAACTCCCTCTTCTGGTGAAGGAAGGCAGTGAGGCTGATTACAAAGCACCTGAGCAGAATGATGATGACTGGGTGACTGGGATTGCTGACTGGATATAAGGCAGCCGACTCCCTTCTGCCTTGCGGGTGATTACTCTGAGGGATTCTTGGAGACCAGTCTGATTCCTGCTCCTCAAAAGACAAGTTTTCTGCTCTACTTTTTGCATTTGTGTTTTCCCTTGTTTTTCTGGATTTCTGCCCTTCCCTGCTGGGTGAGCTGAATTCCTTTTTGCTCTGTCTTCAGATAATACCTGAGTACTGATATAGTCTTTTTGAAGCCTAGCGTCTTCAGGGCTTTTTTCCCTATCAGTCTGTTGGCTCTTGTTTTTGAGAGGGTTTTGGCAGATTGCAGACAGCAGCTTTTCTATTCTGTCCTATTTAGTTAGCTTGGACCCCATCATTTGCTCAGCCTATCTTTCTATCTGTGTGAGTGTTTTTTCATCTCGCTTCACCGTCATTATATGTTGGGGGCTGCCTATTGCTTTGGGGTCTGCTCTGGGGCAGTTTAGATTTCCCTTTCTGTCTTTAGGCTATGTAGTTCTCCAGCTGTGATCGAGGGGTCTAGGGCACCGTAGGAACCCCCCACGGCTACTGCTAGTTGTTGTTGTTAGGTTCAGGGGTCTGCAATCCGATAGCTAGTATTTCTGTTTTTGCCTCCTACGGTGACTCACTCATGACAGATTAGTATGTCCAACCAACTCATATAGGTGCATGTCAGGTGTCCAGTAACTAGGTTAACCACTTCAGCCTTTTATAGCCTATCCAGCAGCATATATTTGCCATTTACTTCCATTTAAAAATGTATTTAGCACATCATACATTATATTTTGTAATTGTTCATTGATTACAATTTCAACAAACTCTTTTGACTAACATTTGGAGAAAGAAAGAAAGAAAGAAAGAGAAAGAAAGAAAGAAAGAAAGAAAGAAAGAAAATAAGAGAAAGAAAGAAAACAAGAGAAAGAAAGAAAAGAAGACAGAAAGAAAGACAAGGAGAGAAGTGTAGCTAAAAAGCAAGACAACAGAAAATGTGCACAGTGTATTACAACATTCCTAGTAATTTGACATTATAAATAAAGTACTCTTCACTTAAATTATAAATTGTGCCATGGGGTCATTTCTATTATTGGTGTACATCCAGTGTTGCAAATGCTGACATTAATGTAATAGTATCAGTTGATTAAATTGTACATGTTTGCTTTTATCTTTTTCATCTCCACTGCATTTAATTAAATAATAACAAATGAAATGAATGGCTTTCTGAAGATAACAACATTATCCAAAGGTTACATTATTGCCTAAATAGAGAGAAAAACTGTAAAATGAGATAATGTAATAAACCTACTCTAAAAATTAGAACTTGGACATTTCATAATCAGTTTTATAGAGAAAAGTCTCAGACGTTTATATTTTAGTATCAGAATCCTTTGGAGACATTCCCAGCATTTATACACAAGTATTCCTAGAATTTAATAAAATTTGTTTACATGTAAAAAAATAAAGCAAAATGTATTCCTCTATAAGAATTTTGTACTAATTTGTACTATAATGCAGTAATTAAATAATATTCATTTTTATGTACAATTATGAACTTTACAGCTAAGATGACCTTTTTGTTTTTCTTCCACCACAGTACACTGTATTGTACTTAAATCTCAAGAGCTGACAATTTCTGTCTTGCCAAGAAGAACTGTTATACCATCCATTTACAGTTGTAGAGATCTGAAAGTGTGAAAAATGTGCATTCACTTCTGCATGTTGATTTCGACAAGTGCTCTGTATCTTTTTATATTCCCATTGCTGATTCTCTCTACATTTTTTTACATTTGTTTGTCTAAAAATATCAGTGTATTTCTAGACAGAATTTGACAAATGTCTTAAAACTTAAGAACTTAAATACAAAATTTGTTTATCTGTTTTGTACACACTTTTTACCATTCATTATTATGATGGATAGAGTTCTGTATCATTAGCATATTTATCAAAAGCTTTTCAATAAACTTAAAGGGAATCTGTCACCCCATTTTTGGCCTATGAGCTGCCGGCACCGGCATCAGGGGCTTATCTACAGCATTCTGTAATGTTGATTAATAACTGCATTCGGGATATCTAAAGGAAGCTTTAGCCCTTAAACCACGTAAATTATTAACAGGTTTATTAACAAGCAGTAATTTTAACCATTAAAATCATGTTATTGACTTCTGTGCATGTTGTAAAAATTAAAAGCATTATATACATGCTATACAAGTACATTTTGTAGAGTAAGTTTGCAAATTTCAGCCACAATACTTATAGGCAAAACCTTCAAATGTTTTTATTGATTTATATTTTAGTGCCACAAGTTAAGTTTTTCTGACAGATATATATCATAGAAGCATAGTATAGATCAAGCACCAGCTGCAGAGGCATAAATTATCGTCACATTTGATTTTAAGCTTATGAAGACATATTCTACTGAAATTTGGCTCCAACTATAAAGATGTTGGGCGCTCCTTTGGCTGTCACACAGGTTGTATTTGCCTTTTATATCCTTTTACCCATTTTTCGTTTTCAGTACTTATCCACTGCTACACGGGGCTGAACCCATGTTATGTCTTTAGTATTACCAACTTTTGGTCTGACTTTAGTATTCTGAGAAGAAATCTGACTTTGTTTGGATATAGGTAATTTACTGTCTTTCCCAAATAATTATTCATTATCTATATTGTACTATGTAGCTGCATTAGTGTCCATATCCCTGTGGGTTTTACATATTGTTTCTGTATTGATCTACTGATACATCTTCATCTTTGAAGTTCTGATGTTTATTACTATTTTATGAGCAGGATCTTATTCAACAATATATATGTAATTATTAATTCACCTTTTTGGACATTAATTGTTGATTATATGTCATCTTTAGATATTTATTTGTGCATGTATCTATATAAACTAGTTGTATATTTGGAGGCACAATGTATGGCTTATGCCTTTGCTTGGCATTCCCCTTTTTATATTTTTTATTTTGCCTAATAATTTAATAAAGTAAGAACTTTTTATGCATTCTTGCCTACTACTCCTATGGTGGCATGTAAAAGTTTGGGCACCCCTGGTCAAAATTACTGTTATTGTGAACAGTTAAGCAAGTTTTAAATGAAGTGATCTCTGAAAGACCCTTGTCTGGCTACAAATAGCATTTACAAGCTGTGGTACTTTCAAAACGGTAATGCTGTCAGGTACTAACCATGCAGGGTGCCCAAACTTCAGCCCATTTTACTTTTTGTAATTTTTCAAACGTAAAAGATGAATATATATATATATATATATATATATATATATATACATAAATCAAAAAAAGGGCAGCACTACCAAAATTAAATAGTTGGTGCAAAACCTATTCAGAAGTGTCCAAACAGCCAAATTAACAAAAGTAAAAAAAATAGGCAGCACTCAAATTAAATGTGAAAAAAAGTGGATACTTTACTGATCCTCAAGTGGCAACGTTTCAACGGTGACCCGTCTTTATAAAGATGGGTCACCGTTGAAACGTTGCCACTTGAGGATCAGTAAAGTATCCACTTTTTTTCACATTTAATTTGAGTGCTGCCTATTTTTTTACTTTTATATATATACATATATATATATATCCTAAAATACAAAGGAAATGTAGGCCTTTTACAAATCATTTCACCTTGAGCTTTCTTAGCTGTTCACTATTACAGTAATTTTGACCAGGGATGCCCAAACCTTTACATGCCACTGTAGCTCCTTATAGGTTTTCTTGATAATAAAGGGAGAAGCCTTACTTTTGGTCTATTAGATTTTCATATTCTATTGATATTTGGCAAAAAACTCTCTTTGTTAATGTTTTGTAAAAATATTAATGCTACAGCAAACATATAAAATATTTTGTCCTGGGGGCGTGGCCTGGATCACTAACAGGGAAGACTCATGTCGGCTCAGCTCCCGCTTCGAGGCTGCTAAAGAGACGTTTTTCCTACAATCTGGATGATATGCTTTGCTCCCAGTGGACATCTAAAACCCCAGAGACAAGGCACAGATACACAGCAGGGGAGTTTGGTGGCAAGTGACCGAAGCGGGGGTAAGGGAGACACAGGTCTCTGACAGTGTGCCATCTTGCAGCGTGGGCAGCCCGCCCTGGTATCTGGAGACGGAGGTGTGCGGACTGCCCGCCGGTACAAAGAGAGCGGTACTCACCTGAAGCAACGGCCTTGTCTGGAGCCGGGGAGCCTCACGGTGCTGCTAGCAGGGGGCGCAGGTCCCGGGACACGTTGGAAGGTAGGCTTCACCCTGGTGCAGGGCAGAGAGACTGAGCCCTGAGCGCCATTGCGGTCGTCAGTGTGCTGTAAGGAGATCACCCGGAAAAGAGAGAACAATGCAGAATTCTGCTCTGTCCCTCCCCACTGCCCAGAGCCCCCATGGAGTGCAGAGGATACCTTATTCTATAATATAGGCACCCCTGGAAAAAGAGCTTAGAATTAACTGTTGGTTAGCTGGATCTTGCTGGCCTTTTTGGCGCTACTTGTTTGCTCCTCATCCACCACTCCCCGGCTGTTAACACCGTGGTGCCCGGGACTGTTGGCACCAGTGTGATCGGAAGTTCTGTCTGCATTAGAGACCATCTTGGAGACATTCTCTCTATCTCTCTACACCTGCAGCATTTTCTACGCTGACATTCCTGCCACCCGGGCAGATGCTCTTTTGAACTCTAGGTCTCCAGATATAAGAAATATGATGAAAGCGGCTGCTCTTACAATGTGGTTCTAATTGTCATTTCCATGCATGTGCGGTGACCCATATAGAGCGCGCTATATATAGATATAATTGTAACGTTTCATAAAGAGAGCGGAAAAATTGTGGCCCCAGCTTTACATCAAGCCAAACAAAATGAGATGGAAACATTTTTACAAAAAAAATCTTCATTCACCCGGGCTACTCCGAAAACTTCTCTTCCTAATATTGCCACAGATGACCAGATGGACGATTGAGACTAGAGCGATGATGTCTCAGGTAGTGATCTTCCTCAGCCAGACTCTGGCAGGATTTCAAAGTCATTTCTTAAAAAATCTCTGGCACAAGCAATGAAACCTCTGATTAATGAAATATCTGGCATGAGAGCAGATATACAACAAATCGGCGGTAGAGTTGAATCCCTGGAATCTACCCAATCATCACTCATAACTCACTCTAAGAGTATCAGAGACCACATGGAATTCCACAGAACCCAACTAAACAATGAATCTCTCGCTCTAGAAGATCAAGAAAATAGGAGCCACAGAAAGAACATTAGGATCAAAGGGATTCCGGAAAGTGTCTCTAATGAAATACTAGAAAAAACAACCAGAGAAATTTTTGCATTATTATTGTCGCAGGAAAGATGCGAGCAAATGGTCATTGAGAGAGTTCATCAATCGCTCAGGCCAAAACCAAAGCTTTCAGATGCCCCGAGGGATGTTATTTGTGGCTTACTGAGCTATATTGAAACTCATGCAGTTCTGTCTGCCTCCCGGGACGGTGGAGACATTTCTTATGTGGGAGCATCCATTCAGTTGTTCCAGGCCCTGGCTCCATCGATTTTCGCTAAACGCAGGATCATGAAGCCACTATTGGATACCCTTCGCTCCAAAAAAATCTTATACAGGTGGCTGTTTCCGTTTGGTCTGGCAATACACAGTGGTGGAAAACAAGTGATTGTTAAGCTCACAGACAACCTTCCAAAGGTGTGGGAGTCCTTCAATATTCCTGAGGTAGAGGTTCCTTCCTGGCTGCCGCTGGACATGGATCTTCAATCCCCCCCGTCTCTGCCGCGTTTACCTGTAGGATGGGGGGAATGGACACCAGTAAAAGGCACCCATCACCTAAACAAGCAAGATCTGCTACCAAGAAGAGACAGCCACCCTGAAACGCTGGCCTGTTGTCTTGTCCTTTATATATTTCTCTGACGTTTCAGAGTTTGTTTTCCCGCAAGTTCACTCAACTGGAGGCAACTTTATATTTAATTTTGTTTGAAACATTTGCTCCACTCATATTTTTTTGCAGTTAGGGTCGCCGCCCGCAGTTATGGAATGATCTGACCTGTCTGCTATGGGAGGCTATTGTAACCCCCCCATCTGCTGCAGATGGGTTATTTTGTTGAATATGTATGTTATCTAGTTATTTTCACCGTTCTAGTATTAAGTTGATGTGGTACACATGCAAAGATGTCCCTCATTCACCCAAGCTTGGGGTATAATTAACAACAAAGTGTCAGCCATGACAGTAGTGGCTTCTTATAATGTTAAGTGTATGGGCTCACGATGTAAACGGGGGCAAATACTGAGGGTTTTACATTTCAAAGGCTCTAATGTTTTATTCTTATAAGAAACAAATTTTAAGAAGGGTCGAGTACCTGACGTGGCTAGGACTAGATTCCCAACATGGTATCACAGTACAAGTACTTCAGCTAAAAAGGGAGTGAGTATAGCTCTCCGAAAGGATACGCCCTTTACATTACACGATACTCTGTTAGACTCGGAGGGGAGATACATAATGATCAAAGGCCTCTTGGCAAATACAAAGGTTACACTATGTAACATATATGCCCCAAATACAAATCAGATTAGTTGGTTGGGCAGGGTTTTGAACACCCCCCGCCTTTTCACTGAGGGTCTTCTGATTGTGGGAGGTGATCTTAATATTTCTCTGAACCCATTAATTGACACCTCATCAGGTAAATCTTCTTTTTCACAAAAAGCCTTGAGGAAATTACATCTCAATTAGCAATCTTTAAACTTGGTAGATACGTGTAGAGTCTTGAACCCTTCGACTAAAGACTATACTTTCTTCTCATCTCCCCATAATAGTTATCATTAGAGTTGAGCGACTTTTGGTTTTTTAGGGTCGCGTTTCGTTTCGTGAAACCCGACTTTTCCAAAAGTCGGGTCGAGCAAGATCGTCCGATTATAGGGAAAAGTCGGGGTCGTCCCGAAACACGAAACCCAATGTAAGTCAATGGGGAATAAAAGTCGGCAGTGAGAGGAGGACAGGAAACACACCTACAGTGCCCATTTGAATGCCAAAAGCATCAATTCTTCTTTCTTAAGCTTGTCAACCTTAATTAACTTCATAATACAAGTTACGCACTGAAAAATGGGGGTTATTTGGCTACAAACTGTGGGGGGGGAGGGCTGGCTCCAGGTTTTCATGTGCCCTGGGCGAAAGAGCGCCCCTTTAACACATACCACAACTCATCATGCTCCGATACGGCAGAGAAATAGCGGTATAGTACAATGAAAAATACCTCACTTTTTACATCTCATGACGAGGCCCATCTATTTCTCCATACAGAATCATTGGTCCCATATAATGTTTGAAACAGTATATGATGAGCTCCACATAATGCTACAGTATATGTTGGTCCCCATGGATGAAGCTCCACTGTCTTATGGGCCCAAATAATGCTCCAAACATAATGGGCCCCATTTCTAATGCTCTAGTGTATAATGGGCCCTGTAAATGCTGCTCCAGTGTCTGATGTCCACCTTTGGAATGTTCCAGTGTATGGTGGGCCCCATCTATCATTCTCCAGAGTATAGTGCTCCCCAAAAATTGCTGTCCCAACATTGAAAACAATCAAATAAGTCTCCTCGCTAGGGAATCCCTGTACTTGTCTGGACAGGTGCTGTAGCTTGCTTAACAGCTCGCCAGCCGTTCTCACGCCCAGTATGGATTACACGTGATTGCACAAAGGTGAGAAAGGGTACCGTATCCCCAGATAACATGTATGGATAGCGTACACATTCAAAATATATGTCTCAGGAGGCAGGCTCAGACGGTGTTAGGCCCAGTATGGATTGCACGTGATTGCACAAAGGTTAGAAAGGGTAGCGTATCCCCGGATAACATGTATGGATAGCGTACACATTCAAAATATATGTCTATACAGCATGAGGCAGGCTCAGACGGTGTTAGGCCCAGTATGGATTGCACGTGATTGCACAAAGGTTAGAAAGGGTACCGTATCCCCGGATAACATGTATGGATAGCGTACACATTCAAAATATATGTCTATACAGCATGAGGCAGGCTCAGACGGTGTTAGGCCCAGTATGGATTGCACGTGATTGCACAAAGGTTAGAAAGGGTACCGTATCCCTGGATAACATGTATGGATAGCGTACACATTCAAAATATACAGTATGTCTATACAGCATGAGGCAGGCTCAGACGGTGATAGGCCCAGTATGGAATGCACGTGATTGCACAAAGGTTAGAAAGGGTACCGTATCCCTGGATAACATGTATGGATAGCGTACACATTCAAAATATATGTCTCAGGAGGCAGGCTCAGACGGTGTTAGGCCCAGTATGGATTGCACGTGATTGCACAAAGGTTAGAAAGGGTACCGTATCCCCGGATAACATGTATGGATAGCGTACACATTCAAAATATATGTCTATACAGCATGAGGCAGGCTCAGACGGTGTTAGGCCCAGTATGGATTGCACGTGATTGCACAAAGGTTAGAAAGGGTACCGTATCCCCAGATAACATGTATGGATAGCATACATATTCAAAATATATGTCTCAGGAGGCAGGCTCAGACGGTGTTAGGCCCAGTATGGATTGCACGTGATTGCACAAAGGTTAGAAAGGGTACCGTATCCCTGGATAACATGTATGGATAGCGTACACATTCAAAATATATGTCTCAGGAGGCAGGCTCAGACGGTGTTAGGCCCAGTATGGATTGCACGTGATTGCACAAAGGTTAGAAAGGGTACCGTATCCCTGGATAACATGTATGGATAGCGTACACATTCAAAATATATGTCTATACAGCATGAGGCAGGCTCAGACGGTGTTAGGCCCAGTATGGATTGCACGTGGTTGCACAAAGGTTAGAAAGGGTACCGTAACCCTGGATAACATGTATGGATAGCGTACACATTCAAAATATATGTCTATACAGCATGAGGCAGGCTCAGACGGTGTTAGGCCCAGTATGGATTGCACGTGATTGCACAAAGGTTAGAAAGGGTACCGTATCCCTGGATAACATGTATGGATAGCGTACACATTCAAAATATATGTCTATACACCATGAGGCAGGCTCAGACGGTGTTAGGCCCAGTATGGATCGCACGTGATTGCACAAAGGTTAGAAAGAGTACCGTATCCCTGGATAACAAGTATGGATAGCGTACACATTCAAAATATATGTCTCAGGAGGCAGGCTCAGACGGTGTTAGGCCCAGTATGGATTGCACGTGATTGCACAAAGGTTAGAAAGGGTACCGTATCCCTGGATAACATGTATGGATAGCGTACACATTCAAAATATATGTCTCAGGAGGCAGGCTCAGACGGTGTTAGGCCCAGTATGGATTGCACGTGATTGCACAAAGGTTAGAAAGGGTACCGTATCCCTGGATAACATGTATGGATAGCGTACACATTCAAAATATATGTCTCAGGAGGCAGGCTCAGACGGTGTTAGGCCCAGTATGGATTGCACGTGATTGCACAAAGGTTAGAAAGGGTACCGTATCCCTGGATAACATGTATGGATAGCGTACACATTCAAAATATATGTCTATACAGCATGAGGCAGGCTCAGACGGTGTTAGGCCCAGTATGGATTGCACGTGATTGCACAAAGGTTAGAAAGGGTACCGTATCCCTGGATAACATGTATGGATAGCGTACACATTCAAAATATATGTCTCAGGAGGCAGGTTCAGACGGTGTTAGGCCCAGTATGGATTGCACGTGATTGCACAAAGGTTAGAAAGGGTACCGTATCCCCAGATAACATGTATGGATAGCGTACACATTCAAAATATATGTCTATACATCAGGAGGCAGGCTCAGACGGTGTTAGGCCCAGTATGGATTGCACGTGATTGCACAAAGGTTAGAAAGGGTACCGTTTCCCCGGATAACATGTATGGATAGCGTACACATTCAAAATATATGTCTATACATCAGGAGGCAGGCTCAGACGGTGTTAGGCCCAGTATGGATTGCACGTGATTGCACAAAGGTTAGAAAGGGTACCGTTTCCCCGGATAACATGTATGGATAGCGTACACATTCAAAATATATGTCTATACATCAGGAGGCAGGCTCAGACGGTGTTAGGCCCAGTATGGATTGCACGTGATTGCACAAAGGTTAGAAAGGGTACCGTTTCCCCGGATAACATGTATGGATAGCGTACACATTCAAAATATATGTCTCAGTAGGCAGGCTCAGACGGTGTTACGCAAAGTATGGATTGCACGTGATTGCACAAAGGTTAGAAAGGGTACCGTATCCCCGGATAACATGTATGGATAGCGTACACATTCAAAATATATGTCTATACAGCATGAGGCAGGCTCAGACGGTGTTAGGCCCAGTATGGATTGCACGTGATTGCACAAAGGTTAGAAAGGGTACCGTATCCCCAGATAAGATGTATGGATAGCGTACACATTCAAAATATATGTCTCAGGAGGCAGGCTCAGACGGTGTTAGGCCCAGTATGGATTGCACGTGATTGCACAAAGGTTAGAAAGGGTACAGTATCCCTGGATAACATGTATAGATAGCGTACACATTCAAAATATATGTCTCAGGAGGCAGGCTCAGACGGTGTTAGGCCCAGTATGGATTGCACGTGATTGCACAAAGGTTAGAAAGGGTACCGTATCCCTGGATAACATGTATGGATAGCGTACACATTCAAAATATATGTCTATACAGCATGAGGCAGGCTCAGACGGTGTTAGGCCCAGTATGGATTGCACGTGATTGCACAAAGGTTAGAAAGGGTACCGTGTCCCTGGATAACATGTATGGATAGCGTACACATTCAAAATATATGTCTATACAGCATGAGGCAGGCTCAGACGGAGTTAGGCCCAGTATGGATTGCACGTGATTGCACAAAGGTTAAAAAGGGTACCGTATCCCTGGATAACATGTATGGATAGCGTACACATTCAAAATATATGTCTCAGGAGGCAGGCTCAGACGGTGTTAGGCCCAGTATGGATCGCACGTGATTGCACAAAGGTTAGAAAGGGTACCGTATCCCTGGATAACAAGTATGGATAGCGTACACATTCAAAATATATGTCTCAGGAGGCAGGCTCAGACGGTGTTAGGCCCAGTATGGATTGCACGTGATTGCACAAAGGTTAGAAAGGGTACCGTATCCCTGGATAACATGTATGGATAGCGTACACATTCAAAATATATGTCTCAGGAGGCAGGCTCAGACGGTGTTAGGCCCAGTATGGATTGCACGTGATTGCACAAAGGTTAGAAAGGGTACCGTATCCCTGGATAACATGTATGGATAGCGTACACATTCAAAATATATGTCTCAGGAGGCAGGCTCAGACGGTGTTAGGCCCAGTATGGATTGCACGTGATTGCACAAAGGTTAGAAAGGGTACCGTATCCCTGGATAACATGTATGGATAGCGTAAACATTCAAAATATATGTCTATACAGCATGAGGCAGGCTCAGACGGTGTTAGGCCCAGTATGGATTGCACGTGATTGCACAAAGGTTAGAAAGGGTACCGTATCCCTGGATAACATGTATGGATAGCGTACACATTCAAAATATATGTCTCAGGAGGCAGGCTCAGACGGTGTCAGGCACAGTATGGATTTGACGGCCCAGATTACACAGCGGAGTAGCAGGGAGAGGTAAAGATTGCAAATGCTGGGGCCCTGCCCAAGCAAGGGGGGCCCACTCGTGGGCGTCGGTACTGGCACTGGGCCCCTCATAGTACAGCGGTGTGTCTGACGGCGGGTGTGCACCACCACCGTCAGAGACACTTGATTGCACTATGAGGGACCCTGTGCCAGTGCCCGCGCCCAAGAGTCAGCCTACCCACCTGTCCAGGGCAACGGCACTCGCACGGTGTCGTGCGGTAGGTGGTGACCCCGGCCATGGGGGGGGAGGCAGCACAGTTAGGGAGTTTTAGAAAGTGGCATATGTTGATGTTGGACATTCAGCTGATGCAAAAGGCGAAATAGGTGAAGTACCAGGAAGAGGTGGACCAAAGCAAGCCATTTTTCTGTCACCCTATGTGTCATCAGGGGAAGGTGGGACAAAATCCTTGGAAACCCATGCGTGGTTCATTTTAATGAAGGTTAGATCATCCACATTTTGGGTTGACAGACGGGTCCTTTTTTCTGTCAGGATTGATCCAGCTGCACTGAAGACTCTTTCCGATAGCACACTTGCAGCTGGGCAAACGAGCTCCTGTAAGGCATATTGTGCCAATTCAGGCCAGGTGTCCAGTTTAGCGGCCCAATAGTCAAAGGGGAATGACCTGTGTGGGAGAACATCGATATGGGAGGAAAAGTAGTTTGTTACCATAGTTGACAACTGCTGTCTCCTGTCACTTTCCATCGATGCAGTATTACCAGTTGTGTGAGCGGTATTTGAAAAATCAGTCCACAACATTGTCATGAAACCCCTGTCTCCAACGCCACTTCTGCTGTGTGCACCACGAACACCTCTGCCAAGCTGCCCCCGGCCCGTACGGCTCGTGTGAGAACCATCACCGCTGCTGTGTGCTGGGAATGCCTCAAGCAACCGATTTACCAGAGTTGCTTGTTTATTAGCCAATATTAGGTCAAGGTTCTCCTGTGGCATGATGTTTTGTAATTTGCCTTTATAGCGTGGATCCAGGATGCTGGCCAACCAGTAGTCGTCATCGTTCATCATTTTGGCAATGCGGGGGTCCCTTTTTAGGATCTGCAAGGCATAATCTGACATGTGGGCCAATGTTCCCGGTGTCAATGATGCACTGCGAGTGCTGGGTGGAGGAGCACTTTCTGGCAAATCCACATCCCTCCAGTCACGCACAAACCCTGTACCAGACCTTGCCACGCCAACATTTTCACTTGCCCCACAAGATGCATCCTCCTCCCATAAGTAATCATCCCCATCATCCTCCTCCTCCTCCTCTTCTTCCTCCACCTCGTCCAGGAGAGGTCCCTGAGCAGACAATGGCTGAATGTCATCAAGGATTCCCTCCTCCTCTTCCTCCTCATCAACATTGGCTGCAGACGCCTGCTCCTTAAGGTGCGTCAAAGTTTGCATGAGCAGACGCATAAGTGGGATGCTCATGCTTAGGATGGCGTCGTCTGCGCTTACCAGCCGTGTGCATTCCTCAAAACACTGAAGGACTTTACAAAGGTCTTTCAGCTTCGACCACTGCACGCCTGTCAACTCCATGTCTGCTCTCAAAGTGCCTGGCCGTGTATCCTCCCACAAATGCATTATGGCCTGCCTCTGCTCGCACAGCCGCTCCACCATGTGCAGGGTGGAGTTCCACCTTGTTGCAATGTCGATAATGAGGCGGTGGTTGGGAAGGTGGAGCAATCGCTGCAGCTTCTGCATACGAACGGAGTGTACAGGCGACCGGCGGATGTGCGCGCACAGTCTTCGCACCTTCTGGAGCAGGGCTGTTAACTCCGGATAAATTTTGAGGAAGCACTGCACCACCAGGTTCAAGGTGTGAGCCAAGCAAGGTATGTGGCTGAGTTTTGAAAGGGCTATGGCTGCCACAAAATTACGGCCATTATCACTAACTACCTTGCCTGCCTCAAGATGTACACTGCCCAGCCATGACTCAGTTTGTCGCTTCAAGTACTCGGCCAGCACCTCGGCGGTGTGTCTGTCGCCCAAACACATCATCTGCAACACAGCCTGCTGACGCTTTCCACTAGCTGCTCGATAGGGGGACACATCGTGTGCAACACTGGCAGCTGCAGATGGAGTGCTCGTACGACTGTGCTCTGTGGACGAGCTTTCGCTTCTGGAGGAGGTGGAGGAGGAGGAGGGTCGAACGCCTACAGCCAACTGTTTCCTATACCGTGGGCTAGGCAGCACTGTCCCACCACCACTGTCCCCTGTGGACCCTGCATCCACCACATTAACCCAGTGTGCAGTGATGGACACGTAACGGCCCTGGCCATGCCGACTGGACCATGCATCAGTTGTGAGGTGCACCTTTCCGCTCACTGACTGCTTGAGTGCATGGACAATGCGGTCTTTCACATGATGGTGGAGGGTTGGGATGGCTTTGCGAGAGAAGAAGTGGCGACTGGGTAGGTCATAGCGTGGTACTGCATAGGCCATGAGTTCGCGGAAAGCTGTGCTTTCCACCAACCGAAAGGGCATCATCTCAAACGAGATTAGTTTGGCAATGTGGGCGTTCAAACCCAGTGTACGCGGATGAGAGACTGAGTACTTTCTTGACCTACTCATAGTGTCTGGGAGGGTGAGCTGGACTTGAGAGCTGCATATGGTGGAAGTAGCGGTGGACAGGGCGGACTGAGAGAGGGTTGATGATGGTGATGGAGTTGGTGTTCTTTCTGATGGCCTAGAATCAGTCTTTCGTTGATATAACAGTGGGATTCCCTGACTGCTGTGGCCTTGCAACGACACCTCAACATTTGCTGCTGTGCTAACCGGTGGGCTTACAGTGGGGGAAACAATGTAGCGTTGCTGACTACCTTCGTTGTGATCAGTTGCACATGTGGCACTTGAGGTTTGGTGTTGTGTCCACGCTTGCAAGTGCATGCTGGTTAAATGTCTAAGCATGCAACTGGTATTCAAATTTTTCAGATTTTTCCCTCGGCTAAAGGTCTTTGCGCACTTCTTACAGATAACCTTGGCCTGATCATGAGGATTTTGTTCAAAAAAGTGCCACACTGCACTCTTCCTACTTTGGCAGACATTTTGCGGCCTAGCACGCTGTGATCTTTTGACCCTCTGGACAAGCTGTCCAGCAACTCTTTTGATGTTTGGAACCTGTCTTTGGAGTGCTCCGGGCCTGCCAGATAACAGCTGTTGCGATGTCGATGTCTGCTGTGGATGCTCCTCATCTGAGCTATTGGAAGCAGCACCCTCTTCCCCCAATGGATGCCAATCTGGGTCAACAACTGGGTCATCCATCACCTCCTCTTCTATGTCATGTGCACCTTCCTCTGTGTCACCGTGTATGGTGGTATAGTGTGCGGGAAGGGGCACCTGAGTCTCATCAGGGTCAGAATCTGGCTCTGTACACTGCGAGGACAATGTAGTGCTCTGAGTGAATGTACCAGCAGAATCATCCATCAGCGGCTGTGCATCAGTGCACTCCATGTCAGATTCATCTTGGCCTGGGTAATTCACCATTTCACTTGATAATCCAGGCATGGTATGTGAAAACAGCTCCATGGAGTAATCAGTAGTATGGCCTGCGTCATCCTTCAATCTTGGTTGGGGTGAAGGACACAAGGAAAGGTGTGGTTCATGAACATGAGCCTCCAATGACGACTCAGTGCTTTTACTTTTTACAACTGAAGAAGAGGAGGCGATAGAGCTGGAGGCTGAGTCAGCAATGTAAGACAAAACTTTTTCCTGATGCTCTGGCTTTAAAAGCGGTTTGCCAACTCCTAGAAAACTAAGCGTTCGAGGCCTTATGTAGCCAGACGATGACGCAGGCTCAACACCTCCTGCATTTGGTCCTATTTTGCTCTTGCCACTACCATCAGATCCACCACCAACACCATCATTACCAGCTGCCAAACCCCGCCCAATTCCACGGCCTCTTCCACCAGCCTTCCTCATTTTTGGTAGAAATGTAGACAAAATCCAACAAACTATATAGTATGTAAAACAAGGTGTCTATAGGACAGGGGAGATTTTGAATTTCTGCACACACTTTTGGACACTGGACACTTTTGGATTGTGTGAGGCCCAATGAATATCTGAGTGCTATGTGACAAGCTCGATGGCACAGCTGTGACCTAAGTGACTAGAGGATAAGTGAGAGTTTGAATCTCTGCACACACTTTTGGACACTGGACACTTTTGGATTGTGTAAGGCCCAATGAATATCTGAGCGCTATGTGACAAGCTCGATGGCACAGCTGTGACCTAAGTGACTAGAGGATAAGTGAGAGTTTGAAT
This sequence comes from Dendrobates tinctorius, assembly GCF_039654945.1. Lineage (NCBI taxonomy): Eukaryota > Metazoa > Chordata > Amphibia > Anura > Dendrobatidae > Dendrobates > Dendrobates tinctorius. Next base: position 12,853,351 of record NW_027361699.1, read on the forward strand.
CTCTGCACACACTTTTGGACACTGGACACTTTTGGATTGTGTGAGGCCCAATGAATATCTGAGCGCTATGTGACAAGCTCGATGGCACAGCTGTGACCTAAGTGACTAGGGGATAAGTGAGAGTTTGAATCTCTGCACACACTTTTGGACACTGGACACTTTTGGATTGTGTGAGGCCCAATGAATATCTGAGCGCTATGTGACAAGCTCGATGGCACAGCTGTGACCTAAGTGGCTAGAGGATAAGTGAGAGTTTGAATCTCTGCACACACTTTTGGACACTGGACACTTTTGGATTGTGTGAGGCCCAATGAATATCTGAGCGCTATGTGACAAGCTCGATGGCACAGCTGTGACCTAAGTGACTAGAGGATAAGTGAGAGTTTGAATCTCTGCACACACTTTTGGACACTGGACACTTTTGGATTGTGTGAGGCCCAATGAATATCTGAGCGCTATGTGACAGGCTCGATGGCACAGCTGTGACCTAAGTGACTAGAGAATAATTGAGATTTTGAATCTCTGCACACACTTTTGGACACTGGACACTTTTGGATTGTGTGAGGCCCAATGAATATCTGAGCGCTATGTGACAAGCTCGATGGCACAGCTGTGACCTAAGTGACTAGAGGATAAGTGAGAGTTTGAATCTCTGCACACACTTTTGGACACTGGACACTTTTGGATTGTGTGAGGCCCAATGAATATCTGAGCGCTATGTGACAAGCTCGATGGCACAGCTGTGACCTAAGTGACTAGAGGATAAGTGAGAGTTTGAATCTCTGCACACACTTTTGGACGCTGGACACTTTTGGATTGTGTGAGGCCCAATGAATATCTGAGCGCTATGTGACAAGCTCGATGGCACAGCTGTGACCTAAGTGACTAGAGGATAAGTGAGAGTTTGAATCTCTGCAGACACTTTTGGACACTGGACACTTTTGGATTGTGTGAGGCCCAATGAATATCTGAGCGCTATGTGACAAGCTCGATGGCACAGCTGTGACCTAAGTGACTAGAGGATAAGGGAGATTGGATTGCTTTTAAAAAAACAGTTTGCGGAGCAGTGGGTAGACAGCAATGCCAGCCTGTCAGGAAGCCTTAAAAGGCAGCCCAACAACCAACACCACTGATACACCACTATATAGCCTCCCCTTGCACTGCACACAGTGACTGGTGTGTTGTGCAGGCCAAATTGCTATCAGCAGCAGAAGCAGTTTTTTTTCTTCTCAGCAGGACAAAAAAAAAAATTGGGATTGCTTTTAAAAAAGCAGTTTGAGGCCCAATGAATATCTGAGTGCTATGTGACAGGCTCGATGGCACAGCTGTGACCAAAGTGACTAGAGGATAAGGGAGATTGGATTGCTTTTAAAAAAGCAGTTTGCGGAGCAGTGGGTAAACAGCAATGCCAGCCTGTCAGGAAGCCTTAGACGGCAGCCCAACAACCAACACCACTGATACACCACTCTATAGCCTCCCCTTGCACTGCACACACAGTGACTGGTGTGTTGTGCAGGCCAAATCGCTAGCAGCAGAAGCAGTTTTTTGGTCTTCTTCCCTTCCTAACGCTCTCCCTACAGAATCAGCAGCAACCTCTCCCTATACTGAGATCGGCAGAAGATAGATGGCGGTCGGCGTGCACGCCCTTTTATACCCCCTGTGACGCCCACCAAAGCAAGCCAATCACTTGCATGCCCTTCTGAAAGATGGTGGTGACCCGTGCCTATGTCATCACGTTTCCCACAGTGTCCGTGGATCCTGATTGGCTGAAAAAGAGCACAAAACAAACTTTTGAAACGCGACTTTGGCGCGTAAGTCGCTGACCTCGTGGCCGACCTCATCCTAGGGTCGGGTTTCGTTTCATGAAACCCGACTTTGCCAAAAGTCGGGGACTTTTGAATTTTTTCGACCCGTTTCGCTCAACTCTAGTTATCATAGAATAGATTATCTTTTCATGCAGTCATCTCATCACGCATCCAGTTGGTAAAATCTGCAAAAATAGATGTGATCTCCCTCTCGGACCATGCTCCGATTTTTCTGGAAGTTAATATCTCCTCCTTGCCTTTACCCTCCAGAACCTGGACACTTAATGAGACTTTATTAGACTCAGATTTACATGTTTCTAAGTAGTCTGACACCTTTGAACTCTTTTTTTCAAGAAAATTCCTCCTCCGGCCCTCCGACTCCTATGGTATGGGTGGCACATAAAGCCGTCATGAGAGGAGAATTTAAATCATTAGGATCGCACTTGAAAAAATAAAGATCAAAAAAGTTTGACTCAATCTTACACCAAATAAATTCTTTCGAAAGGATACACAAGAGGTCGCAAGTGAGTAAGATTCAGGAGGAGTTGGTAGGGCTTAGACAAAATCTGAAAGACCTTTTAAATAGTCAATCAGCCAAAATATACATGAGAAGTAAGCAAAGAATCTACCTTCATGGTAATAAAGGCAGTAAGCTTATGACATCTTTACTAAAAAACGTAAAGAGAAAACCTTCATTAAACAGCTCACAGCTCTGGATGGATCGCTGTTCAAGGAAACTGCCGACATTGCCGGGGAGTTTAGAGCCTTCTATGAAAAATTATATAATCTAGATATACCTGAAGACATTAGGGATCCTGTGGCAGCTGTAGATAAAATAAAAGACTTTCTTTACCCCCTTAAGCTCCCTAAACTACCTCCAGAAGACATTTTATTGCTGACAGCCCCTGTTACACCTGAAGAAGTTTTAGATACCTTATCATCCATCCCTAACAGGAAGGCGCACGGATGGTTTAGCCATTATATATTATAAAAAATTAATCAAATTCCTTCTACCACATTTAGTGACCCTGTTTAATTCCTACTTAGGCTGGTTTCACATTTGCGTTTGTTTTCGCGGTATTTTAGCGCTAAATAGCGCATGCGTTTTTTTTTCCTATACTTTGCATGGGATGCGCTTATGTGCGCATACACATGCGTTTGTACGCGTTTTACCGCGCATGCGTTTTTTTGCGGTATGCGCTCGGGCGCACAAAATGCAACCTGTTACATTTTTTGAGCGTCCGACTTGCCTCAAAAAAATGCATGCGCGCGCAATGCGTTTTTTTACAGCAAGACACCCATTATAAGTCTATGGTGAGCATATATGCGCATTAGCATGCTTATGTATGCGTTTTTTTGCACATGCGTTTTTTTGTTAACCATGGAATTTAGGGGTTTTGGTTAGAGTTAGGGTTAGTTAAGGGGGTTTAGGGTTAGGGTTAGGGTCAGGGTTAGGGTTGGGGTTAGGGTCAGGGTCAGGGTTAGTTAGGGTTTAGGGTTTGGGTTAGGGTTAAGTATGGTTTGGTTAAGGGTTAGGGTCAGGGTTAGGGTTAGGGTTAGGGTCAGGGTTAGGGTTAGGGTTAGGGTCAGGGTTAGGGTTAGTTAGGGTTTAGGGTTTGGGTTAGGGTTAAGTATGGTTTGGTTAAGGGTTAGGGTCAGGGTTAGGGTTAGGGTTAGGGTCAGGGTTAGGGTTAGGGTTAGGGTTAGGGTCAGGATTAGGGTTAGTTAGGGTTTAGGGTTTGGGTTAGGGTTAAGTATGGTTTGGTTAAGGGTTAGGGTCAGGGTTAGGGTTAGGGTTAGTTAGGGTTTAGGGTTTGGGTTAGGGTTAAGTATGGTTTGGTGAAGGGTTAGGGTCAGGGTTAGGGTTAGTTAGGGTTTAGGGTTTGGGTTAGGGTTAAGTATGGTTTGGTTAAGGGTTAGGGTTAGGGTCAGGGTTAGGGTTAGGGTCAGGGTTAGGGTTAGTAAAGTCATGGTTTGGGTTAGTGTGAGGGGCCACCTAATGTTGGAAAAAACCGCAAACGCGGTAAAAACGCACTAAAAACGCATACAAACGCATAAAAACGCTGCGTTTTTTTCATGCATGCTCATAAAAATGCTTGAAAAAAACGCAGCAGTTGTATGCTTTTGTATGCGTTTTTTCAATGCTTTTTTTGCGGGAAAAACGCGCTGCAAAAAAAAAGCAAGTGTGAAACTAGCCTTAAACGGGCTCCATTTACCAAAACAATCTCTGGAGGCTATTATCACAGTCCTCCCAAAGGAAAGAAAAGACCCTAACCTCCGTGCTAGTTATAGACCATTATCACTACTCAACGCTGATATTAAATTATGGGCTAAAATATTCGGGGGACGTCTCGGTAACATACTCCCTAAATTAATCCATAAAGACCTGGCGGGATTTGTGAGGGGGCGAGAAGGTAAAGATAATACGGCTAAAATCATCCAATCAATAACGTACGCTAGGAGTCATCACATCCCATTGATCCTCCTGTCTACCGATGCCGAGAAGGCATTTGACAGGGTGAGCTGGAGGTATATGGACATGGTACTGACAAAGTTTGGTTTCCCTCCCCAATACATCTCAGCTATATTCTCGTTATACGCTCAACCATAGGCCAAAGTGAGGATAAACGGCACCCTGTCAAACAGCTTTAGCATTAATAATGGTACCAGGCAAGGGTGCCCTTTGTCCCCATTCCTATTTATTTTGGTCATTGAAACATTAATTCAGAAGATTAAGCAGGAAGACCAGATTGAGGGGCTGAAGGTAAACACACTAGAGATAAAAACGTTGGCTTTTGCAGATGATCTACTCTTCCTTATAACCAACCCTTCGAAGGCACTCCCTAATATTCTTAATATACTTTACCAATTCGGACGACTGTCTAATTTTAAGATTAATACCACGAAATCGGAAGCCCTTAATATAACCCTTACAGACAATCAGCTAGCTGACCTCCGCAGACAAACACCTTTCTCCTGGTTCACAAAGTCCTTAAAATACCTGGGAGTATTGATCACTAGAGACCCTACAGATTTGTTCAGAGTTAACTACTCCCCCTTACTGAAGAAAGTAGAGGATTTGATGAAATCATACAATCTACCTACTTTGTCCTGGTTGGGACACGTCAATGTTTTCAAAACTTATGTAATGCCAGTAATTCTATATACCATGACTATGGTCCCTGTGGGTGTACCGCAAACTTTCTTTAAGAATTAAAAAGCTCTAATTTCTAGTTTTCTTTGGAAGAAAAAACCTGCAAGGCTGCCCTATAAACTCCTTATACCCAGGTCCTTTGGGGGGCTTGGGTGTCCCAGACCCACTCCTCTACTATAAAGCTATACATCTGAGCAGATTGTTAAAGATGGTATATAGCTATGAAAAAGGAGACCTGGACAATGTGAATTTGATATTATTAGGCCTAGAAAATGTGCCTTGTCTGTGGACTAGGGCAAAGCCGCCTGATGCTCTTCAGCTGGATGAAGTTACTTTATCCACATTGCAAGTAAAGCGTATGATAACACAGGTCAACAAAATGACCTCCCCCTGATTCCTATCCATCCACACAGACACCTATTTCTGCTCTAGCATTCTTGATAGACCCCGGTTTCCGAGACCCTTACAACCTCTGGACTAAATAACCCAGGGAAACATTAAACGAATTTTATAATGGAAAACCCCTCAAAAATAGAGACTGGCCTGTCAATGCGCTGAACCAGCCAAAAAATTTTCTCCGATCACAACATATAAAATGTATCCTTAAACAATTCAAACAAATGTAACCTTACAAGTCATCCTGGTTAGATATTATGAATAAACTCCCACCCCCACGCCTAAAACTTAGATCCCGTGTGTATTCCCGGCTTAATGTCCCCCCCTTAGAGTTTAAGCCATCATTCTTGTATTCTTGGGAGTCAGAGCTTCAAACTAATTTTTCTGATGCACAAATTTCTGGGATTCTTCTCAATGCACGTGGTTTCTCCAGATGTATGCAACTCCAAGAGAATTATTATAAAATACTAACCAGATGGCACCTGGCCCCGGTCAAACTTCATCACATGGGGCTGTCTGACACAGACATTTGTTGGAGGTGCCATAACTTGAGAGGCCATCACACACATATATTATGGGAATTTTGGGATGGGATCAGTAATATCCTCAAAGAGCTAAGGTTAATCAAACTTGACTTACAAGCTTCTGAAGCCTTTCATGCCCATCAAAAAATTTTAAACCAAAAAAGCATGGCCTTCTACCGTTATTGATTAGTGCAGCAAAACATTTAATAACTTTACACTGGAAGGACGAGTCCCCCCATCTATATCTGAATGGAAGCTTAAAGTGAATCAGATTTCTCGCCTTGAGGAACTCTCAAGCTGGGAGATCCATAATCATGATTCGTGTGTAGGTGTCTGGGCTCCATGGAAGGAATTACAAAGCAAAAATAAAAATTAATTTACCTGATGTGAGTTCACTCCGCCAGACTATACAATACCCGAGCACTTGGTTAGCACTGATGTAAACAATTAAGACCTGTGTACCCATCTTGGATTTTTGTTAACCCCAATTGTTGTGAATCCTTGTTCCTTCTTTCCCTTGTCGTCCACCCCCCTCCATCCCCTTTGGGCCTTCATTCTGCTTTTGATTTCCTTCCCACCACCCCTTCCTCACTATATCCCTCATGTCACTTGATTTGATCAATGCTAATTGATATGATTGTAACCTGGGCATGGTGCACTTTCCCTGTTTCTCTATTATAAATAAAGAAGTTTCAAAAAAAGAAAGTAAAAAAAAAAAAATATTTTGTCCTACCACTTGTTTCTTGCTACAGCACATTTGTTTCTACAAAAAATTGAATTGTAAACATTGTTTCTAAATGTTGCTGTTAAAGAACTCTATAGGTCCGAACAGAATCCTGACATTTTTTGACATCTACACAATTGATATAAACTGGTTTATCACTAGCAATGCATATTTGACCAATAAGAAATGTCCAGTTTCACTAATGCACTTGTGCATGGATGCTCACATTATTTTAAGGAGATATGCAATGATCATATAAATGTGATGTTTAAAAGTAATCTGTCAGCAAGTTTTTGTTATTTAATATGAGAGCAGCATAATATAAGGAAGTGAGCCTGGATTCCAAGGATGTGTTACTTATTAGGCTGTGTACTGTAGTTTCAATACAGTGTTTTATCAGCAAAAGATTATCTGTGCCTGACTCTGTCTCCCCTGAAGGCAAATCAGGCTAATCTGTGTAACCCCACCCCCATGATTGATTGGCAGCTTGCTGACAATGTACAGCATGCACAGAAAGCTGCCAATCAGGAGTGTAGGAGGGGTTATACACAACCAAGCATTATGGCCACTGCTACAGCTATAGCAGAGAAAACAGAGATTCTATCAAAACTACACCAAGCAATTCAGTAATGCTAGGTTCATATTAGCGTAACGAGGCTCTGCAGAGGGCTGCGTACTTCCTCCCTGAAGCTCTGCCCACTTCCACACTTCTTCCATTTAGGTCCGCCTACTTCTGCATGCATCCTGCATACCTATCTTTAACATTGGGTAAGCAGGACATGTGGATGTATGCGGATGTATGCTGATGCGTTGTTTTGATATGCCCGCTGACCGCAGGCGCAGACGGCGGGAGCATCAAAACAGCGCATCTGCATACATCCGCATACATCAGCCTGTCCTGTCCTGCGTACCCAATGCTAAAGATAGGTACGCAGGATGCATGCATAAGTAGGTGGACCTAAACGCAAGACGTGTAGAAGTGGGCGGAGCTTCAGAGAGGAAGTACGCAGCCCTCCGCAGAGCCCCAGTATGCAAGTATGAACCCAGCCTTAGTGACACATCACTGGAATCAGGCTCGTTTTCCTATATAATGATGTTATCAGATTCCAGAGCGAAAATCTACTCACAGATTCCCTTTGTGTTCATATAACTTTGGTAATTCTGCGAATATAGATTTTTTATAATATTTCCAATACCATTGTAGCAGGCAATTGTAAATGTATATCAATTTTTAGTATGTTCCATAATATTTTTTCATATCCTAAACTAATATGTGACTATGAGAGGTGGATTAAAGTGTGGCTGCCAGGTGAGTTTTCTCCAAAGCAGTAACAAGCAAGTTTGTTAAACAATCTCTTCATTATTTATTCTGGTCCAATCTTCTGAACCAGAAGCTCTTAGTGTAAGGGCTCAGGGTATAATTTGCAAGTAAAAGATGCAATATATGTATGACTGACCCTGGTTCAGGTGATGGATCTCTATTTGCTCTAGTTCATCAGGTTGACAGAGCAACTAATAAAATATCTGATCTATCACATCATATATATTGTGATGACTGCTGCCTTGGCTACTTTTAGCGGTAGCACTGTCACAAGTGAGGAAGTGCGACACCCGCTAGAGCCAGGGGTACTCAGTTCGGCCACTCAATTCTTCAGGGGATGTCACGGCAGCAGAGACCCAGTCCATGACCGTGGGTGTGCAAGAAAATGCAAGGGGGAAGTTTATAGGGAATTAAGTCGTGACATCACCCATGGTGGTCGGCAATAAGAAGATAGCCGACACTGCAATTCAGATTCACTGGGGTCTTTGGTGAAGCAGCTGAGATTTTACAGCTCTCCACGGGTAGAGCTAGGCCCCAAGGCAGTCATAGGGTAGTTAGTGATGGTCAGGGTTATAGTTCAGGGTAGATGACGCAGTAAAATAATTGGAGGACACAGAAGGGAGCAGTCTTCATACTTTAACTCACGGTCTTTCAGGTTACAGTTACCAGCCAGGGTGCTGTGTCCTCCGGGTCGGTGGTCCAGCCAGCTCTCGGGTAATTTGGGGTACAACTGCGAGCTAGCCCTACTGTACACAAATAAAAGGGCTACGAACAGGAGAACACCAATGTGGCTAAATAAGGATGTAAAAAGGGCAATAAATAACAAGAACAAGGAATTTAGGAAGCTAAAACAAGAAGGCAATGAAGAAGCATTAAAAAGCTATAGAGAAAAAAATAAAATACAAAACAAATACATTTAGCCAAAGTGGAAACTGAGAGACTCATTGCTAAGGAAAGTAAAACAAACCCCAAACTATTCTTTAATTATATAAACAGTAAAATGATTAAAATTGATGGTGTCAGCCCTTTAAAGAACAATGAGGGTGAAATCATAGAGAGCGATGTGGGAAAAGCAAATGTTTTAAATACTTTTTTCTCAACAGTGTTCACACAGGAAAAGGATTTGCCAGGGGAAATGCAGAGTGATAATGTAAACTCCCCATTAAGTATTACCTGCCTAACCCAGGAAGAAGTGCAGAACCGCCTTAGTAAGATTAAAATTGACAAATCACCAGGCCCTGATGGCATTCACCCTTGGGTAATAAGGGAGTTAAGTAATGTGATAGACAGGCCTCTATTCCTTATATTTAAAGACTCTATAGAAACAGGGTCTGTTCCTTTTGATTGGCGGCAAGCAAATGTGGTACCAATATTCAAAAAGGGGTGTAAAAGGGAACTTGGAAACTATAGGCCGGTAAGCTTAACATCTGTTGTGGGTAAAATTTTTTAAGGGTTTCTAAGGGATACCCTTATGGAATATCTCAATGTTAATAAATGTTTAACTCCATATCAACATGGATTTATGAAGGATCGCTCCTGTCAAACTAACCTGATCAGCTTCTATGAGGATGTAAGCTCTCAAATGGACCAAGGAGAATAATTGGATGTCATTTATCTCGACTTCTGTAAAGCATTTAACACTGTCCCACATAAAAGATTGGTAAGTAAGATGAGAAAGCTTGGGCTAGGGGAAAATGTGTGTAGATGGGTAGGTAGCCTACTTAGTGATAGAAAACAAACAGTGGTTATTAATGGTGCATACTCAGATTGGGCCAGGGTTACTAGTGGGGTACCACAGGGTTCTGTATTGGGCCCCCTACTATTTAATATATTTATTAATGATCTAGTGGATGGCTTACACAGTAAAATATCAGTATTTGCAGATGATACAAAACTATGTAAGGTAGTTAACACAAAGGAGGACAGTTTGCAACTACAGACAGATTTGAGTAAATTGGAGAATTGGACTGAAAAATGGCAAATGAGGTTTAACACAGATAACTGTAAGGTTATGCACATGGGAAGGAGAAACAGATGCTACAATTACTTACTAAATAGGAAACTGCTGGGGAAATCAGACATGGAAAAAGACTTAGGCATCTTAGTCAATAAGAGGCTAAAATGGAGTGCTCAGTGTCAGGCAGCTGCCACCAAAGCAAATAGGGTCATGGGATGCATTAGAAGAGGTCTGGGGACACGAGATGAAAACATAATTCTCCCACTGTACAAATCACTCTTCAGACCACACTTGGAGTATTGTGTGCAATTTTGGACGCCAGTGCTCAAGAAAGACATTACTGAACTTGAAAGGGTTCAAAGGCAGGCTACTAAAATGATAAATGGAGTTGGTTCACTACAATACCCAGAAAGGTTATCAACATTAGGTCTATTTAATCTAGAAAAGAGAAGACTTAGGGGAGACTTAATATATACTGTATATACAAGTATATCAGAGGGCAATACAGAGATCTCTCCAATGAACTGTTTGTACCAATGACTGTGACAAGAACAAGGGGGCATTCTCTTCGTTTGGAGGAAAGACAATTTCTGCACCAGCATAGAAGAGGGTTCTTCACGGTAAGAGCAATGAGGCTCTGGAATTCTCTTCCTGAGGAAGTGGTGATGGCCAACTCACTGAATGAATTTAAGAAAGTAATGGATGCTTTTCTTGTGAGTAACAGTATAGAAGGTTACGAAAAACAGAATATTATAGGTAGATGGTAGACCCAGCTTAGGCCTCTTTCACACTTCAGTTTTTTGTGTCAGTTAAAATCCGCCAAAAATGTGGACAAGCGGATCCATTCCTAACTGATGTGAACGGGTGCCATAGGATCCGTTTTTTGACGGATCCGCAGAATGAGGAAATTTAAAGGAACCGCTGGCCGGGAAGGGGGGGAGAGAGAGAGAGAGAGAATTTTTTTTTTTTTTGTCCGGCACCCAGACAGAATTTGGGGTTAAATCAGTGTCTGGAGGATCCGCCGCCCAAAAAAACGTTGCAAGCTCCGTTTGGAAATCTTTGAGGACGTTGACGGACACCAACATTTTGGCGGATCCTCACAAAAACGGATGCAACGGACGGCAATCCGTCAAGATCCGCCAATAATGAAAGTCAATGGGGATAAAAACAGATCCGCAAACAAAAATGGCGGATCCGTTTTATTTCAAAATTGGCGGATCTTGACTGATTGTCAAAAACGGAAGTGTGAAAGAAGCCTTAGGGGAAGGAATTTTTTTCCCTATGGAGAAAATTGGCTTCTACTCTGTGGGTTTTTTGCCTTCCTCAGGATCAACAATGCAGAATAGCTGCACTAAAAATAGGCTGAACTAGATGGACATAAGGTCTTCCTTCAGCCTTCAAACTTTGTTACTATGTTACTATATTACTATGTTAATTTACCAGAACCCGTTTCTTATGTTCCTTCTTTGGTCGTCTCTCTCAGTGCTGGCTCCCGCCTCTTCTGCCCTGCACCCCACACACAGGGTCCCAAGCCAGCAGCCTTGGATCCTGTCAGGTGACGTCCTCTTGGTCCCCTTGAACCTATATGGCTGCATTTTCAGCGAATGTGTGTGGATTTGGCTGTCACACATACAGATACTACAGCCTCCGGTTAGCTAGCTGATGTTAGGGCTGGTGGAATGCACCAAATAATAAAATAATAGTAAGATGCGTTCGCAGTCCGGGGTCCACCATGCAGGGGTGGTAAACTGCTGCTTAGTAATGGCGGAAGTATAAAGCGGTATACAAAAGGTCACACGTGGGTTAATGTCACCCAGTGTGAACAGAAGCGAACTCTGTTGTGACACAGAGCCGCACTACCGCTGAACATAAATGCCAGAGCCTGTTAAACTCACAGCACTCGGCAAGAGAGCACTCAGTATGTGGTCACAGAACTCAGCCCCAAGGACACGAGGTCTGAGTCCCTCTAGACCTACTGAGTATGTGGCGTCGCACCTGTGGATGCCTCTAATGAATGCTGACCACCGAGGAGTGCAGACTATGTGCACAGTGGTGTACAGCCAAAGCCACTGGTGGATGATGATGCCAGTCTCTGACTCTACCTCTGCCTCTGCCTGGACCTCAGCCTGGGCGCTAGCAGGCTAGATGACACACACATGCGTACCAAAGGTAGGGGTTTCCAATGACTCATTCACCAGAGACATTCATACATGCATACAACACTCACTCCACATGGTCTAAATCTTTCTCTATATTAGCGCATGGCTGAGTGGCCATGCAAACCTTTTATAGCAGCGTCCTTCCGAGACCTTCCTGACCCTCCTGATGGTCTAATCTGAGCTGGAGAAAGACCTAAGTATGTAAACTCCAATCTCCAATGAGAGATCATCCCACGGGCATGCTCAGTGGACCGAAAGGAGGACTTAGTCCCTGGAGTAGCTCGCTGCTGACCAGCATGCATTGCTATAGCTGGACCAGAGGTGGCAGCAGCAACCAAACCTAGAGAGCTTGTCTGAGCAGAGTGTCGGGATCGACGAGTCTGCTGAGCAGCCTCCTCTGCGGCCGGAGAGGAATGGGAGACTGCCGAATGCAAAGCTCGGGATTCCAACTGTGCAGCGATAGGAACCTGATGCCTAACAGCTGATTCCTACAGTATCTCCACTAGTCTGTGACCTGGTGTCATGATCCAGGGTGGATCTGATAGATTAAATGCACAAGTAACCTTTTTTTTCCCTGTGAGCTGTTTTGCTCAGGGTTGGTTTTGTCCCCAGTGGCCAGTATGGTCATTGCACTGGTGTTTTTAGAGATAGTTTGCCCCTGGTGGTGGTTAGAGTAATTGCATGGGAATCACTAACAGGTGTGTTTGCTCTATAAAGGTGTGTCAGTAGTGCTCACTCATGTTGGTGATATTATTATTGTTGGGCTTTCCAACCATCCTGGGTGAAGGAAGGAGCAGGATGGGGAGCTGGAGGAGAGTCCAGGGCTGCTCATTCAGAGTCCTGGAGTGGCAGCCATGGTATCAGCGAGGAGTTCGTGTAAAGCATGGTGGAGTGGCAGCTATGGTGTCAGTGAAGAATTCCTGCAAAGCTTGGTGGAGTGGCAGCTATGGTGTAGAGCTGCACTCAGTTTGCTGGACTCTGTTACTGAGAGCTGCACTCAGTTTGCTGGACTCTGTTGCTGGACAGCTGCACTCAGGTGCTGGACTCTGTTGCTCCAAGGCGGCACTCAGTGCTGGATGCTGTTGCTCTAAAGCTGCACCCAGGTGTTGGACACGGTGGAGGAAGATGCACTCAGGTGTTGGTCTCTGTTGCCAGGAGCAAGTGCATCAGAACAAAGCTAAGTGTTTCCCTGTTTGTCACTTTTCCTCATGTTGGCGTTAGTGCAGCACTGGGGCCAGTACCTGCGCCACCCAGCTCCCTAGCAAGGATAGGTGTAGGGTGTGCCAGGGCTATAGGTTCCTGAGCGGCGCCCGATGCGGAACCGGCATAGGGAACGTTAGGAGCATTAGGGACACTGACTCAAGGGAGTGCAGGAGGTCTCCACGTTCCCTGTTCCCTATTGCACGGCCCTCCATTGTAAATGTTTCCCTATCCCCCTTTGTCTTGATGTAGTAGCTACCGGCCTGCGGGCCGCGTTACACTGGACAATTACACTTGCCGTGTCCTGTAGTATTAGTTACCGGCCTGCTGGCCGTGTCACACAGGACTGGACACGTGTCATTATCACCATCCACTACATTTTTTTTTATGGTGAGCCTCGGGCCATGTTCAGACCTGTGAGCATTTGCTGCTTGGCCTCACTGAGGTGAGTGAGGAGCTGCATGGTGTGTAAGCAGTTTCAGCAGCAGTAATCAGGGTCTGGGGTCTTCCCTCTGACTCAACTGGAAATTCAAATAGCGGCTGGCAATGAAGCCCCCTAGAGTCGCTGCTGGGAAGCGGGACTTGCTCATACAGGTGGATGCACCCAGACAGGTGAGTGGAGTTGGTGTCCCCATGGTGCTGTCTGGGGTCCCCCGAGGTGAAGGGGTACATCCCGGTAGTGCGCAGACTGGTGTTATAGTCCATGGGGCTCACGCCAAATCTTCCATACCACCGAAGAAGCCGCCCCCTCCTGGTTGTGTGGAGGAAGGCGAACTGGAAGTGTATTTTTCCTCCATATCCCAGACCCCTCCCTCTCCTGTGTGAGCAGCAGATGTGCTGCGGGGGAGTAGGGGCAAATCTCCACCCTTGCCATTACCCAACCCTGGGTGGCGCAGACCTTGTGGTGTAAAGGGTTGGAGGGTGGTGTTCCCTTGGTGAATAGCGGGGGTGTGAGTGTGGTGACACAGGGGGACGCCTCTGTTGTCGATCCCAGAATTAGTTCACCGAAATATGACAAATGAATGTGTGGCAATAAACGTTCAGGTCCGGACCTGTGTGTGAACAAGCATGTATGGGTGGCCACCAAAAAACATCCTGGGGAAGTGTGTAGCGGAGACTTACCAGCTTATACCTAACATACACATACATAACTTGTTCCCCAGGTCGGTGCTTGGGAGATGTGTGGTGCCTCCAGAACAAACATTGCCTATATCAGCGGTGCGTTTGTCATTCACCTGAAGTATCAGGTAGTGGTTGGGGTGAACTCTGGATCTGGGTGTCCCCGCTGAAGGTGGTTTCCTGATGAGGAGTGGTCTTGAGGGTCCAGAGGCCCCTCATTAAGGGGAGGGTAACTGTCATGATCCAGGGTGGATCTGACAGATTAAATGCACAAGTAACCTTTTTTTTTTCCAGTGAGCTGTTTTGCTCAGGGTTGGTTTTGTCCCCGGTGGCCAGTATGGTCATTGCACTTGTGCTTAGAGAGAGTTTTTTCCCTGTGAGCTGTTTTGCTCAGGGTTGGTTTTGTCCCCAGTGGCCAGTATGGTCATTGCACTGGTGTTTTTAGAGATAGTTTGCCCCCGGTGGTGATTAGAGTAATTGCACGGGAATCACTAACAGGTGTGTTTGCTCTATAAAGGTGTGTCAGTAGTGCTCACTCACGTTGGTGATATTATTATTGTTAGGGTTTCCAACCATCCTGGGTGAAGGAAGGAGCTGGAGGAGTGTCCACGGCAGCTCATTGAGTCCTGGAGTGGCAGCCATGGTGTCAGCGAGTAGTTCATGTAAAGCATGGTCGAGTGGCAGCTATGGTTTCAGTGAAGAATTCTTGCAAAGCTTGGTGGAGTGGCAGCTATGGTGTAGAGCTGCACTCAGTTTGCTGGACTCGGTTGCTGGACAGCTGCACTCAGGTGCTAAACTCTGTTGCTCCAAGGCGGCACTCAGTGCTGGATGCTGTTGCTCTAAAGCTGCACCCAGGTGTTGGACACGGTGGAGGAAGATGCACTCAGGTGTTGGTCTCTGTTGCTAGGAGCAAGTGCATCAGAACAAAGCTAAGTGTTTCCCTGTTTGTCACTTTTCCTCATGTTGGCGTTAGTGCAGCAGTGGGGCCAGTGCCTGCGCCACCCAGCTCCCTAGCAAGGGATAGGTGTAGGGTGTGCAAGGGCTACAGGTTCCTGAGCGGCGCCTGGTGCGGAACCGGCATAGGGAACGTTAGGAGCGTTAGGGACACTGACTCAGGGGAGTGCAGGAGGTCTCCACGTTCCCCGTTCACTATTGCAGGGCCCTTCGTTGTAAATGTTTCCCTATCCCCCTTTGTCTTGTTGTATTAGTTACCAGCCTGCGAGCCGCGTCACACTGGACAATTACACGTGCCGTGTCCTGTTGTATTAGTTACCGGCCTGCTGGCCGTGTCACACAGGACTGGGCACGTGACACCTGGTCCCTCCAACCGACTACGGTCGGCATGGATTTGGGCAACATGGGTGGATTCTTCACTTCCCTGGCCCCTAGGACCCCTTCTCATCACTCTGGAACCCCTCTCCGACTCCCACATCAATCCTCTGCTCTCTTGTCCTGGGACTAACCGAGCATTGTCACTTACTACAATGCCTACTTTTTGTTGACTGGTGCCATCCAGTAATACAATTGTAGCTTGATGCAGAGAAGAGCAATTCATCAACTGTATGGCATTTGCCATCATGTTCATTAGCTGTAAAACAGCTTGGCAGCACTTAAGCATACAAGAACAAAAAACCTTACTCATTCTTTTTAATAGCGGTCACACGTGATTGCCCAGCCACTGCACGAAATTGGTGGCTGTGGTTAACAGTGTACATGCTATTAAACAGAATGAATATTCACTGTTCTCAATCCCATAGTCCCGAGTGTGGGGAAAAATGAATATTCCAGCTGCTGATCACGGATTGTGAGGGCACATGGCATTGACGTCATGCGCTGTTACATGCTGAAATCAGATGCTGTCTTCAGCACAGGACGCAGCGCTGCAAGGGAGCGGAAGAAAGATGGTAATATCATCTTTTTTTTCTTTTTTTATCTGTGTGCTCCATGAAGGGGGATATATTTACCAGGATGGGGATGAGGGGGCCATGTATACCAGGATGGGTAAGGTTGCCATGGATACCAGGATGAGGATTGTGGTCATGTATACCAGGATGGTGATGGGGCCATGTATACCATAATGGCGATGGTGGCCATGGATACTATGATGGGGATGGATGCCATGGATACAAGGATTGGGACGGGGGGCCATGGATACCTGGATTGGGGTCATATACCTGGGTGGGGACATACATCTCTGGCAAAAATTAAGAGACCACTTTTAAATGTTCAGTTTGTCTGATTTTTCTCTTTATAGGTATAATTTGAGTATAATGTAAATTGTTCTTTTAGTCTACAAACTTCTGACAACATGTCTCCGAATTTCCAAGCAATACATTTTGTATTATTTTTCAGACAAAGAAAAGTGGTAAAAAAAACAGTGCTTTCAGACCTCAAATAATGCAAAGAAATCAAGTTGTATGTACAGTGTGTGACAGTTTATAGTACTGTATGTGATGGATATTATGGGTACTGATTGTATGTGATGTACATACACCATAGAGAGGAAGGCAGGATTGGACTAAGTCTGAAATTTAGCTTTGGCATTTGAAAGCACCTAGGTCCATGCTGCCTCCTCATCCTTTACCAGACTGAGGTCTCTTACTTAAATTACTCTTCCTGTAGGAAATCATGATTTGTCATAAGACCTATAATTCCAATAATACTAATATATAAGCTTTAATAATAACAATGCATAAGTAATATTGCAATATAACAGACAATTACCAGCAGACTATAACCAAATATTACAAGAATATTTAGCAGGGGTCATACTGTCATGCAGCTTATTAACCAAATCTGCATTGGAACTAATATTACCAACAAACAGTGACTATATAATGGTGATATCAATTTTACTCCAGTGCTTGACATTCCTTATATGTGTATATTGTACAGAATTTCACTAGTGACATTCTAATCAATTATCATTCACTTTACCTTTTCCATTCTCCCCAGACCACCATGATGATTTTTTCCAACCCTAACTCATCCCTGCGAAATGTAACACACAGACATTTTTAGCTTTTTGTTTTCTAGAAGCCTCCTCACATTCCTCCACTTATATTCAAACCATGCCTGTTATGAATGAGACACCGTAGGAGGCAAAAACAGAAATACTAGCTAAGTCCAGATAACCAGAGAAGTTGGCAGCTATCAGATTGCAGACCCCTGAACCTATCAACAACAACTAGCAGTAGCCGTGGGGGGTTCCTACGGTGCCCTAGACCCCTCGATCACAGCCGGAGAACTAAATAGCCTAAAGACAGAAAGGGAAATCTAAACTGCCCCAGAGCAGACCCCAAAGCAATAGGCAGCCCCCAACATATAATGACGGTGAAGCAAGATGAAAAAACACTCACACAGATAGAAAGATAGGCTGAGCAAATGATGGGGCCCAAGCTAACTAAATAGGACAGGATAGAAAAGCTGCTGTCTGCAATCCGCCAAAACCCTATCAAAACAAGAGCCAACAGACTGATAGGGAAAAAAGCCCTGAAGACGCTAGGCTTCAAAAAGACTATATCAGTACTCAGGTATTTTCTGAAGACAGAGCAAAAAAGGAATTCAGCTCACCCCAGCAGGGAATGGCAGAAATCCAGAAAAACAAGGCAAAACAAAACCAAAATACAAATGCAAAAAGCAGAGCAGAAAACTTAGCTTTTGAGGAGCAGGAATCAGACTGGTCTCCTAGAATCTCTCAGGGAAATCACCAGCAAGGCAGAAGGGCGTCGGCTGCCTTATATCCAGTCAGCAATTCCAGTCACCCAGTCATCATCATCCAGCTCAGGTGCTTGGTAATCAGCCTCACTACCTTCCTTCACCAGAAGAGGGAGTTCATCAGACCTCAATGGTGAAGGGGAAAATGAACTCACAACACATGCCTATGTCAAGTGATCTAGAAAGTAATAATGTCTCTTATATGCACTGTAGAGTAAAAGCACCCTCCTTTTTGAGCACCATGCAGTAACAGTGCCCTTATGTGTCTCTATACAGTAAAAAGGTTCCCACTGTATTTCCTAATAGGAATAATGCTCCCCTGTGCCTCCTTTAAGTAATTCGGCACCCTATATAAATGATGTTCCATGTGATTCCTTACAATCATCCCCCTCATGTCTTCTTACAACTATACAGCATCTTATAGAGATAATGCCCCCTGTGCTGCCTTATAAAAATAATTTACCATGTGCATCATTAGAATAAAAATCCTTCTTGACCTCTTATAATGACCCAGTACCTCTTTATAATAGTAAAAATACACCCTACTGGTTTCTTATAATACATTAATGACTTTCAGTGCCTCTTTATTCTAATAATGCCTCTAACATTGACATTTACTATGGACCCCATTATTTCTATGTATGCCCTTACTAAGGGGAATTATTACAATAAATAGGCATTGAGGGTAGTCATATAGGCGTAGTCATAGGAGGACATGCCTTTCAACTTTTAAAAACATGGAGATTGATATTTATTGCAATACTTGCACAATTATTTTGCCCTTATTAAAGCACCTTAGTATTTTCACCCACTATTATACTATTATACAGCATTATGTCTCTCACAACCCCCATACAGTATGATGTCCCCCTAATAATATAAGATGAATTAGAAAGGAACAGGGTTCTCTTGAAGTGCTTCTTTAGGTTGCTCTCCAGTATTATCCTAATAAATAACATTAACATTTGCACTAATTAATTGAGCAAATCCTGGCCACTTTTGGCTTGGTGATGGGTACTCTTTAAACTAGTCCTTTTGTTTATAGTGTGGTAAAAAGTATTAAAATTGGATTCAATATGATGCTGTACTGCAGTATATAACTGATCAGATCACAGTCACACAGACTCTGTAGCTCCATCTCTTGTATCTCTATTTCTTCCCATTAATATAGAAGAGTTAATGGTTTGCTTTTATATCCCTTTAAATGCCTTTAAGACTTCAATTGCCTTTTGCCTTATTATTGCTAGAATTATTCTTATGTAGACTAGTAGTCTCTGTCTTCAAGGAAACTATACTTGTTATCATATTTGTTCTCAACAACGTGTTCTGGGTATATTGTAAACAAGGTACGTACGACCCTGAGGTGATGGTGGGGGCCAAATGAGCTCCATAGAGTCACATATTGTTGTAAATGGTATAAAAACATGTCTTATATTTCATTACGTCAGATAAAGTGATTTGACCACGGCTTGTGTGTTGAAGTCTCTTTGTCTCTAAGCGCTTGCAACAGAAAGGGCGAAAAAAACCTCACGATTCGGACTCACTGGTGATCTGGACAGCTGACGCTTGGTCAGAACAAAAGCAGCTATGACACCATCCCTTAAATTTATGTATTGTTTATTCACAGACTGAGACTATTACTAGCATTCACCATGTTCATCAGCACTGTAGTGGTACATAAATCTTAGTTTTAAGCCTTTCTATTCCTATCTACAATGATGAGCTGAACACTTTTAGATCCTAGCCATATCCTGTAGTCCCTAAAATGACCACTTTTTTTACTGCCTCATCTTTTAAAGTGGATCTGTCAGTCACCCAGCACCATGTGTTGCATTAGTTGCAAGACATTATGGGGAAGACCATGCGACATGTGCTTTTCATCACGTTACATGCAGTCTTCAACAATTTGTGAAATGAAGTATGGTATATTTTTAGAGCAAAAAAAATTGGAACAGCACACAAAAGTACTATGGGTGCAGGGCCTCTCAGCAAGGAGTCCCCTCCATGCAAATGGATATAAATTCAGAAAAAATAGGCAGCACCCCAGAATTTTCAAAAATACAAAAGGGACTTTTGAATGAATTGAGGCTTGCAAGAGACGTCAAAAGCAATAATAAAGGATTTTGGGGATATGGCAAAAGTAAAAGAAAAGTCAAAGATGCTATAGGATTTTTACAGGATGAAAATGATGAAATGGTAAGACAGGATGTTGAGAAGGCCAAACTTTTAAATTCCTATTTTGCATCTGTTTTCTCTCAGAAAGGAAATGTAACATCAACTATTCTTCACTGTCCTATTAAGGGAATAGAAGAATCCAGGATATCTATAAACAGAAAGATAGTGAGGAAACACTTAGCTAACCTAAATGAATTCAAGTCTCCAGGTCCAGATGAATTACACCCCAGAGTATTGAAGGAGATATCAGAAGAAATTTTTGAACAGCTCTCCATAATCTTTGAAAATTTGTGGAGAACAGGAGAAGTCGCAGAAGACTGGAGACGAAGGTGGACCCAGGCAACTATAGGCCGGTGAGTCTGACTTCTATACCAGGAAAGATCCTTGAAAAAATTAAACAACATGTATGTCAGTACCTGGATAAGAAAGAAGTGATTAAACAGAGTCAGCATGGGTTTGTAACTAATAAGTCATGTCAGACTAACTTAATTTCCTTCTATGACAGAATCACTGATTGGGTGGATCAGGGAAATGCTGTAGATATAGTATATCTTGACTTCAGCAAAGCATTTGACAAAGTATCTCACACAATTCTTAGGGAAAAAATGACTAAGTATGGAATGGACAAGGCAACTGTTAGGTGGATTCATAACTGGCTTAGTGATCGGACCCAAAGAGTGGTCGTAAATGGCTGCACATCCAGTTGGAAGAATGTTTCAAGTGGGGTACCACAGGGCTCTGTCCTGGACCCTGTATTGTTCAACATCTTTATCAACAATTTAGATGAAGGAATTGAGGGTTAACTGACTAAATTTGCTGATGACACAAAGCTAGGAGGGATAGCTAATACTAGAGAAGAGAGAGAGAAGATTCAAAAAGATATAAATAAACTGGAGCAGTGGGCAGCAACTAACAGAATGGTTTTTAACAAGGAAAAATGCAAAGTACTACATCTAGGCAATAAAAATGAAAAAAACATATACAGAATGGGAGGAATAGGGCTAAGCAACAGCACATGTGAAAAAGACTTGGGTATACTAATAGATCACAGACTGAATATGAGTCAACAGTGTGATGCAGCAGCAAAAAAAGCAAATGCAATTCTAGGATGTATTAACAGAAGCATACAGTCTAGATCATGTGAAGTCATTATTGCCCTCTACTCCTCTTTGGTCAGACCTCATCTGGAATACTGTGTCTAGTTTTGGGCGCCACATTTTAAAAAAGACATAAACAAACTGGAGCAAGTTCAGAAAAGAGCTACCAGAATGATGACAGGTCTGTAAACCCTGTCTTCTGAGGAAAGGTTGCAGGATTTGGGAATGTTTAGCCTGCAAAAGAGAAGACTGAGAGGAGACTTAATAACTGTCTACAAATATCTCAAGGGCTGTCGCATTGTAGAAGGATCATCTTTATTCTCATTTGCACAAGGAAAAACTAGAAGCAATGGGATGAAACTGAATGGGAGGAGACACAGATTAGATATTAGAAAAAACACTTTGACAGTTAGAGTGATCAATGAGTTGAACAGGCTGCCACGAGAGGTGGTGAGTTCTCCTTCAATAGAAGTCTTCAAACAGAGGCTGGACAGACATCTGTCTGGGATGATTTAGCGAATGCTGCTTTGAGCAGGGGGTTGGACCAGATGGCCCAGGAGATCCCTTCCAACTCTACGATTCTTTGATTCTATGACTTCAATAGACCTGGTGGTGTGGCAACATTTCGGCTACAATAAGCCTTTCTCAATTTGTGCAAAATTGCTACATAGGACCTGCGGATTTCATTAAACTTAAGTTGATTTACAGTTAATCAATTCGATCATCTCCACTAGCTATACCTGTATATGTCATATTGGTACTTTGAGAAAAAAAACTGATTAAAAAGCTAAATAACAGTATAATAGTCAACATTTTCTTAACCAATAAAGTCCTTGTGTATTACAAAATTCAAGGCAGTGGTTAAATAAAAGACCTTTTCTTGCTCTGCAGTAATAATAATAGCGCTTAAAGCCTTTTCAATTTTTTTTTATTGCTTTTACTTTTCACCTGCTTTCTTCATTCAGAAGAGCTTGGAGAATGCGTTAGCTGCAAGCTCATCTACCATCCCCACAGTTCACTTAACAATACATTTTCTTTTCGTTACTAGGAGTCATCAGTGTTCAGTAGACAGTGTTAACAAACTGATGCCACAGAGCAAGTCTTCCAGTTGAAAGAAAATCAGCAGACATGATAAGAATTGCAAAACTTTCATGAATTATTGGATTCACTTGACGTAAAATGTAATGTTTTGCTGCATGGACAGGTAAGCTATAACTGTTCTGATACCATTTGGATCACATGTAGACTTTTTTGGTATAAAAATATCTCTAGAAACTTTTGATCTGTCTTACACTGAAAATTTAATAACATATATAGCCAATAATGTTTCAATCTACATATGCCTTTTCACTTCATAAGAATTTTTTTAAGAAAATGAAACAAAAACTATATATATTATTTTACTTGCATTTCTGTTTTTATTCTTATTGACTCACTTTTTTAAATGAATGTTTAGTAGTTTTGTCAATCCTTGTTACCAATTTTGATATCTAACCAAATGTGTGACAAAAGTCTAAAACTTAACATTTAATCCAAATTAATCTAAAAATTTTGGGAGAGGCTTTCAAGAATTTTTAAAAGTATAAGCTTAAAACAAAAATATTTATAACATAACAAATAGAGATGACCAAATCTTTTGCAATAAAAATTTGCCAGGTTTTCATAATTTTTCCCCAAATTTGTCATGAATTACAATATTGCAAAATCTCCAATTGCCCTGAAAGGTATCCTTGCACTTTCTCCAACCGCTTTCAAGCTTTTCAAGACAAAAACATCCTTTGTAATTGCAAAGTGACTTCACCATAGAAATTCATCATAACCCCTACAGAACATTTAATAGCACATCACATTTTTACTTTTCATGTGTTTTTACATAGAGTTCTGTAGAAGGAGATAGGTCCCCTTTTATACCCACAGATTTACTTCAGGCTATTATTCAAAGATTTAGATGTAGGAGGAAAGAGGTCATTTCTCATTGTTCGAGTGCCCTTCAATGTTTACAGAACAACAACTTGCCCTTGCTGTACTATCTATACACTCTCTGTTGCATTCTCTCCTGCCCAACAGTTATGGTATGATCAGACCATGTCCCTGTATGGTCCCCACAGCCATTACACCAGGGGTCTCAAACACAAGGCCCACATGCGGCCCCTGAGGGTATGTGCACATGGTGCGGATTCTGCTGCGGATCCGCAGCGGTTTTGGCCCTGCGGGTCCGCAGCAGATTTAGGTGCGTTGTACAGTACCATTGTTTTCAATGGTAAACTGGAAAATGCTGTGCACATGCTGCGGATTTGCTGCGGTTTACAATCCGCAGCATGTCAATTCTTTTGTGCAGACCCGCTGCAGTTTCACAACTTTAGTCCTGTGGATTTTTCTGCGAATTTTACTACAAAATCCACACCACCAAAAAACTCTTTGGTGGTGCACTTACCCTCAAGCTCCGTTGTATGGCCCTTGGACTCCTGAGACAATTGCGTCCAGCAAGCCAGAGTCCGCCAACATTTCTGCTTCTTTCCCACTTGTGAGACAGTGACCCCTCTTACATCTACGGAGCACTGTGTGTTCTCCCCAGGGTACAGCGGCGTATTGAGGCTATAGCAATGCATTGTGGTCACAGGCGTAGCTGGGATTGCAATGATGAAGAAGTGACCGATGTAACAGGTAGGGTTCACTGTGTGTTCTCCCCAGGATGGGCATGGAGGAGTACAAAGTCCATAGGTGTGCATAGCAATCATAGGCATAGCGGTGACTGCAATGCAGACAAGAAATAATAGAAATAAGTGTAATTTAGGACATGCTTTTGTTCAAGACAGATTTAGGAAAAACCTTCTCTGGGTTTTGTGTTTTGAAACTGACTGCAGTATGTTAGTGGTGAAGTCTGTTTCATTTCCAGTCCCGGTTTTCCATGTGGCCTAAAGCCACAGGATTGTTTGTAAAAACCCCTGCAGCAGAGCATTGGGTGTGTCAGTATCAAAGTGGAGTTTGCTTGGTGTGGAGCAGACTGCCTGCTGGGGCACGGCCTTTGTTAGAGTAAAGCCCCCATCTCACATAGCGAGATCGCTAGCGAGACCTCTGAAGCGTCACCGATTTTGTGACGCAACAGAGACCTCGCCAGCGATCTCGCTACATGTGACACGCAGCGGCGACCGCCCCCCCCGCTTGATATCGCTTATCGTGCTCGAATGTCCTGGGCCATTTTTTCATCGTCGGTGTCCCGCTGGCCAGCGCATATCGCTGTGTTTGACCCGACGAGCGGCCTCATTGGTGACGCAGAACTCAGGGACGCAGGCTGGAATCATTCAGAAAAGCTGCTGTGTGACAAGGTACCAACGACCGCCGGATGGTTGCTGCATCTCTGAAGAGAACTGCCTGTTTGGCAGCTTACTAGTGATCCTTTAGTGATGCACCAGCGATCCTTACAGGTCGTATCGTTGTCGGGATCGCTGGTGCATCGCTAAGTGAAATGGGACCCTAACACGGAGCCAAGAAGAGCAACTACTGGCACCCACAGCTTACACAGTGGTGCGGTCGACTACGGCAAATGGTCTTGAAGGTGGACAGGCTTATTTATCGACTTCAAACTGGAGTGTATGGTTCCCAGCTGCGATCCAGAGGATACCAGGTGCTATGTAGTGCTGTGAAATGGACACTGATGCTATGCTTTATGATTTGCACTTGTGTATGAATTGGACTTTAATATTGTGAGGAAACAGATTAGAGACTTTTATGCTGGAACTTTGTGGGTCACTGCTTCATCACTCCATATGGTGCTACCGCTGCCTTACATGTGGTAGAGAGAATGCGGGCCGTGTGTTAGGTGTCGGGTTCCTGTCGCCACACAGCAGGAATCCCGAGCCTTGCATTTGGCAGTCTCCCATTCCTCTCCAGCCGCAGAGGAGGCTGCTCAGCAGACTCGTCGATCCCGGCGCTCTGGTCAGGCCAGCTCTGTGGGTTTGGTTGCTGCTGCCACCTCTAGTCCAGCTATAGCAATGCATGCTGGTCAGCAGCTAGCTACTCCAGTGACTAAGTCCTCCTTTTGGTCCACTGAGCATGCCCGTGGGACGATCTCTCATTGGAGATCTGAGGTCACATGCTCAGGTCCTTCTCCAGCTCAGATTGGACCATCAGAAAGGTCAGGAAGGTCCCGGAAGGACGCTGCTATAAAAGATCTGCATCGCCGCTCGGCCATGCGCTAGTATAGACTGCATTACCAGACTATGAGGAGTGAGTGTTGTATGCATGTATGAATGTCTCTGGTGAATCACTCATTAAGAAACCCTTACCCTTGGTACGCATGTGTTGTGCAGCCTAGCCTGTTAAGCGCCCAGGCTTAGGTGTAGGCAGAGGCAGAGTCTGAGACAGGCATCAGTGTCCACCACTGGCTCTGCATGCCACGGTGCACATGCTCAACACTCCACCATAATCAGCGTCTATAGCGGCGCCCGCAGGTGCAATGCCACCTGCCCAGAAGGTCTAGAGGGACTCTGACCCCGTGTCCTTGGGGCAGAGATCTGTGACCGCATTCTGTGTGCTCCCTTGCCGAGCTCTGTGAGCTTTAAACAGGCTCTGGCATTTATGTTCTGCGGTAGTGCGGCTCTGTGAAGTAACAGAGTCCGCCCCTGTGCACACAGGGTGACGCTAACCCGCTTGTGTTTTTCTATTATACTGCCATATAGCGTCCGCCATTACTGAGCAGCAGTGGACCCCGGGCTTCGAATGCACCTTATTACCATCTTTCAATATTTGGAGCGTTCCGCCAGCCCTAACATTATACTAGCGCCAGGGTCTGGCTAGTAATGGCGGACAAACAACGACTGCAGTGGTACATCCAGCAGCTGGAGGGTAGGCTGGCGGCTCAGCCTCAGCTGTGGATGTTACCGCAGTCGCTGTTCAGGCAGCTACAGAGGCTGTCTCCCGTGTATCCCCTGCCATCCCTGCCCCGACTTTGTCCCGCCTCCCATTGCCTGAAAAGTTCTCGGGCGATAGTACTTCTTGTAGGGGTTTCCTGAGCCATTGTACCATACAGCTAGAACTGCTGGCTGCACGATTCCCCTCCGAGCGGGATTTGTTATTTCCCTCTTGTCGGACAGGGCTCTCGAGTGGGCCACAGCGCTGTGGGAGCATGGTGATCATATGGTGCAGAGTGCCTCGCGGTTCTTGCGCACTCTGAAGCAAGTCTTTTTGGGACCACGAGTCACCCATGATACTGCACTTTAGCTGCTGGCGTTATCGCAGGGCTCATCTCTGGTCAGCCATTATGCCATCCAGTTCCGGACGCTGGCTTCAGAACAGGAGTGGTCAGATAAGACCCTTATTCCGGTGTTCTGGAGAGGTCTGGCTGGCCATGTGAAGGACGCCCTGGCCACCAGGGAGATTCCCGCCACCCTGGAGTAGCTTATCAGCATCTCCACCCGCATAGACCTTCGTTTTTCGGAGCGAAGGATGGAGCGGCCCCAGTGTAGGCAGAGGCTTTGGGTTTGCACCTAGTTTTGCTAAACTTCCGGAACCTCCCGATCGGGTGTCCGAGCCCCAAGACGCCATGGGGAATTCTTGCGCAGGATCCAGGTCTGGGTCCGCGCGAGCACCTGTGGTCTGTCACATTTGACGGCAGTCTAGTCACCCTGCCAACAGGTGCCCACAGCAGCCAGGAAAACACTCACGTCTAGTGGCTGTTGGAGGAGGCCTACTAGATACTGCAACGTTTTCCTCCAAGCTGTCCTTTGAGGGCACGCTTGAGTTTGGCTCTTCCACTCTGGAGGTTTGTGTGGATTCCGGGGCCGAGGACAATTTCATGTCGTCTGCCTTCACACAGTGGCACGCAATTCCTCTGGCTTTACTACCTCAGCCAGTCAACATCAGAGTGGTGAATGGAGCGACACTACCCTCTCAGATCACCCACCAGAACACCCCACTGATACTCTCGCTGTCTCCTCATCAGGAGACGCTATCTCTCCTTGTCTTGCCCGAGGGTATCGACTAGGTCCTCTTAGGGGTCTCCTGGTTGTGTCATCACTCTCTCCATATAGAGTGGTCCTCAGGGAGAATTCTCGTGTGGAGTAAATCCTGTGAGGGTAGATGTTAGAGGGAGTGCGTTCAGGTTGCCTACACTGAAGTCCCCGCAGATCTTTCCTCTCTCCCCAAATGCTATTGACAGTATGCAGACGTATTCTCCAAGAAGGCGGCGGAGACCCTTCCGCCTCACCACCCCTACGACTGTCCTATTGATCTCTTGCCTGGTGCTGAGCCTCCCCGGGGTCGAGTCTATCCCCTATCTCTCCCGGAGACAGAGGCCATGTCTCAATATATCAGGGAGAATCTGGCAAGAGGATTCATTAGGAAGTCGGAGTCTCCAGCGGGGATGGGATTCTTCTTCATCCAGAAGAAGAATGGAGAATTACTTCCCTGCATCGATTACAGGGGTCTTAACACTATCACCGTTAAGTAAAGTATCCTCTGCCCCTGATATCGGAACTGTTCGATAGGCTACGGGGAGCGAGAGTGTTTACTAAGCTTGATCTGCGGGGGGCTTACTACCTGATTCGCATCCGTGAGGGGGATGAATGGAAGACAGCTTTTAGCACCAGGGATGGGCACTATGAATACCTGGTGATGCCCTTTGGGCTCTGCAACGCTCCAGCTGTCTTCCAATACTTTGTAAACAACATCTTCCGGGGTATGCTCACCCCCTCAGTTGTAGTCTATCTGGATGATTACCTCATCTACTCTCCAGATATTGACTCTCACCGGAGAGATGTTTGCAAAGTTTTCGACCTCCTACGGGCAAACTCTCTCTATGCCAAGTTGGAGAAGTGTGTGTTTGAGCAGCAATCCATGCCTTTCCTGGGCTATATCATCTCCGCCCAGGGATTGGCCATGGATCCTGCCAAGCTACAGGCGGTGATGGATTGGCAGGAGCCCCATTCTCTCAAAGTAGTGCAGCGCTTTATGGGGTTCATAAATTATTACCGCCAATTCATCCCCACTTATTGACATTGGTAGCCCCCTTGGTGGCCCTCACCAAGAAGGGTGCAAATCCCAAGTTGTGGTCGGAACCTGTCTCCAAGGCCTTCTACTCCATTAAGTCCCATTTTGCTAGCGCTCCCATTCTACATCGCCCCGATGTAGATAAACCCTTTATTCTGGAAGTGGATGCCTCTTCCGTCGGTGCTGGATCGGTCCTGTTTCAGAAGGACACGCAAGGTTGGAAGCATCCATGATTATTTTTCTCCAAGACCTTCACACCGGCGGAGAGGAATTATTCCATCGGGGACAGGGAGTTGCTAGTGATGAAGTTGGCCTTCTCGGAGTGGAGACACCTCCTGGAGGGGGCTCGCCACCCTTTCCAGGTGTTCACTGAACACAAGAACTTGGTGTATTTGCAAACAGCCCAACAGCTAAATTCTTGCCAGGCCAGATGGTCCTTGTTCTCCCGGTTACACTTCACCCTCCATTTTCTCTCTGGGGAGAAGAACGTCAAGGCCGATGCTCTCTCCCGCTCCGTGGTGTCATCGGAGGAAGAGGAGGAGGAGCCTCGGTTGATCGTCCCATCTGAGAGCCTGAGGACTGTGGCTCCGGTCGCCCTTGAGTCAGTACCTCTGGGCAAGACATTTGTCCCTGCCCGTCTGCGACTGGAGGTCCTCTCTTGGGCTCATTCGTCCAGGGTTGGTGGACATTTCGGGACAAAACGGACATCTGAGCTTCTTGCGAGGACGTACTGGTGGCCGCATATGGCCCGTGACGTCGGGGACTGTACGCATATGGCCCGTGACGTCGGGGACTATACGCATATGGCCCGTGATGTCAGGGACTATATTCAGGCGTGCGTCTCTTGCGCTCAGAATAGGTCCTCTCGGCAGCGGCCTGCTGGGCTACTTTACCCCCTGCCGGTAGCGGACAGGCCGTGGGAGATGGTTGGTATGGACTTTGTGGTGGGGCTACCCAAGTCCAGTGGCAGCACGGTAATTTGGGTTGTCGCCGACCATTTCTCCAAGGTGGTGCACCTGGTAACTCTCTCCCGGTTACCTTCTTCACGGGGCCTGGCAGCGTTGTTCATTAAGAACGTTTTCCGCCTGCACGGCATGCCGGACAAGATTGTCAGTGACTGGGGTCCCCAGTTTGCATCTTGGTTCTGGAGAGAGCTCTGTAGCCTGCTCAGCATTGAGCTAAATCTCTCCTCAGCCTATCATCCAGAGACAAACGGGTTGGTAGAGAGAGTCAGCCAGACCCTGATCACAAATCTATGACATTTTGTCTTGGCCAGGCAGGATGACTGGGCATCCTTGCTGCCGTGGGTGGAGTTTGCTTTGAACAACGCTGTAGCCGACTCCACCGGCCAGACCCCATTACTACTAAATTACGAACAGCATCCGCGCGTCCCTGTGCCCATGCCCAT
This sequence comes from Dendrobates tinctorius, assembly GCF_039654945.1. Taxonomy (NCBI): domain Eukaryota; kingdom Metazoa; phylum Chordata; class Amphibia; order Anura; family Dendrobatidae; genus Dendrobates; species Dendrobates tinctorius. Next base: position 12,883,094 of record NW_027361699.1, read on the forward strand.
GTTGTCCACCGATTCCAGGGTGGTAGACTGGGCGGTGGAGGCACGTGACATTTGGGATCACACTCAAGATGCTATCTGGGCCTCCAAGGAGAGAATAAGGGCCTCTGCCGACACGCACTGGCTCCCCGCTCCGACCGTTGCTCCTGGCGACTTGGTGTGGCTCTCCGCCCGAAACATCAGGCTGTGGGTCGAGTCCACAAAATTCGCACCTCGCTACATTGGCCCCTTCAAGGTCCTTGAGCAGATCAACCCTGTGGTCTACTGTCTGGCCCTTCCACCACATTTGGCTATCTCTGACTCCTTCCACGTGTCCCTCCTTAAGCCTGTCCTCATGTCCTGTTTCTCAGAGTCATCTGCCGGGACATCTGACCAGTCCTCCGACGATTTTGAGGTTAATGCCATTGTGGGATGCAGGGTGGTGCATGGTAAAAAATTTTATTTGGTGGACTGGAAGGGTCATGGTCCAGAGACTCGGACCTGGGAGCCAGTGGAGAATATCTGCGCTCCACTACTCATTGCGGCATTTGAGCGTAGCGAGGCTCAGAGAGCAGGGAGCTCTAGGAGGTGGGGTAATGATAGGCGTCGGGTTCCTGTCACTGCACAGCAGGAATCCCGAGCCTTGCATTCGGCAGTCTCCCATTCCTCTCCGGCCGCAGAGGAGGCTGCTCAGACCAGCTCTGTGGGTTTGGTTGCTGCTGCCACCTCTGGTCCAGCTATAGCAATGCATGCTGGTCAGCAGCGAGCTACTCCAGGGACTAAGTCCTCCTTTCGGTCCACTGAGCATGCCCGTGGGACGATCTCTCATTGGAGATCGGAGGTCACATGCTCAGGTCCTTCTCCAGCTCGGATTGGACCATCAGAAAGGTCAGGAAGGTCCCGGAAGGACGCTGCTATAAAAGGTTTGCATGGCAGAGACTGGCATCAGTGTCCACCGCTGGCTCTGCATGCCACGGTGCACGTGCTTGACACTTCACCATAGTCAGCATCTATAGTGGTGTCTGCAGGTGCGACGCCAATGCGCCCAGAAGGTCTAGAAGGACTCTAACCCCGTGTCCTTGGGGCAGAGTTCTGTGACCACATTCTGTGTGCTCCCTTGCCGACCTCTGTGAGCTTTAAACAGGTTCTGACATTTATGTTTTGCAGTATTGCGGCTCTGTGAAGCAACAGAGTCCGCCCCTGTACACACCGGATGACGCTAACCCGCGTGTGTGTTTCTATTATGCTGCCATATAGCGTCCGCCATTACTGAGCAGCAGTTTACCACCCATGCACAATTCTATGATTCTATGACCCCAGGCTGCAAACGCACCACATTACCATCTTTTAATATTTGGTGCGTTCCGCCAGCCCTAACACAGTGTGAACTTGGGCATACCACAAAGTGTGCTACATGTCTGTGATCTTGCCTGCAACACTGCACCTCAAGCCAGCTGACAAGATGACAATCATTTTAAAGCTTTAAATATGTATTTGATCATCTACCAACCCTCAAGAATTCTGGCTGTCACAGACCAGTTTGCTTTTCTTTAAGAAGTCTTCCTACTCTACACTCATTACCTGTATTAACTGCACCTGTTTGAACTTGTCACCTGTATCAAAGACACCTGTCCTCACACTCAATCACACTCTAACCTATCCACCATGTCCAAGATCAAAGAACTGTCTAAGGACACCAAGGACAAAATTCTAGACCTGCACATATGCAATTTAATCATATAAAAATCATACAATGTGATTTTCTGGTTTTTATTTTTATTTATTACTAGTGATGAGCAAGCATTCTCAGAAGTGCTTGGTGCTCGCCCGAGTATCTCATTGTTCTAGATGCTCGGTGAGAGCAGAACATTTCCGGGGTTGCTCGGCGGAACTTTGGTCCCCGCCGTGCATGTTTTGCGCTCTTTACAGAGCCAATCAACATGAAGGAATTGTCTGCCACATACTCTAAAGCCGCAACCATGTTGGTTGTGTCATTACAGTGATTGGCTGGCTGCACTGCATCATCAGGTCTATTGGAGGCCGGGCAGTGCCGTGCTCGTCACAGTTTGCTCTGGACTTAGGCAGTGCAGGGAGAGTTCCTGCAGAGATAGGGACAGATTTGGTGGTGTATAAGTTACTGTGGGTAATACCATATTGAATACACAAATCCAACTAAACCAACAGTCCTTCTGAGGACTAATTATGGTAAATAAATCATAAGAAAAGATAGGAAGCTTTATGCCTTAAAATCAATGAAATTTTATTGTAACAAGTTTAAAATGTGTTACAGAATGATATAATACATATGGGGGCAAAAAATGCACATTCCCTGAGAAGAAGCCTAACCGCAAAACACGCGTCAGGGGTGCTAGGTCCTTCCAGGTACGATATTTGTTTACCAGCAGCGATCTTTTCCTTCTCTCTTCTGGCTAATTATATGCACTACCTTCTGTGGCATGCTTGCTTATATTGCACTATGCACCTATGTAGCTTATACAGTGGGGAAAAAAAGTATTTAGTCAGTCAGCAATAGTGCAAGTTCCACCACTTAAAAAGATGAGAGGCATCTGTAATTTACATCATAGGTAGACCTCAACTATGGGAGACAAACTGAGAAAAAAAAATCCAGAAAATCACATTGTCTGTTTTGTTTTCATTTTATTTGCATATTATGGTGGAAAATAAGTATTTGGTCAGAAACAAGCAATCAAGATTTCTGGCTCTCACAGACCTGTAACTTCTTCTTTAAGAGTCTCCTCTTTCCTCCACTCATTACCTGTAGTAATGGCACCTGTTTAAACTTGTTATCAGTATAAAAAGACACCTGTGCACACCCTCAAACAGTCTGACTCCAAACTCCACTATGGTGAAGACCAAAGAGCTGTCAAAGGACACCAGAAAAAAAATTGTAGCCCTGCACCAGGCTGGGAAGACTGAATCTGCAATAGCCAACCAGCTTGGAGTGACAAAATCAACTGTGGGAGCAATAATTAGAAAATGGAAGACATACAAGACCACTGATAATCTCCCTCGATCTGGTGCTCCACGCAAAATCCCACCCCGTGGTGTCAGAATGATCACAAAAACGGTGAGCAAAAATCCCAGAACCACCTGGGGGGACCTAGTGAATGAACTGCAGAGAGCTGGGACCAATGTAACAAGGCCTACCATAAGTAACACACTACGCCACCATGGACTCAGATCCTGCAGTGCCAGACGTGTCCCACTGCTTAAGCCTGTACATGTCCGGGCCCGTCTGAAGTTTGCTAGAGAGCATTTGGATGATCCAGAGGAGTTTTGGGAGAATGTCCTATGGTCTGATGAAACCAAACTGGAACTGTTTGGTAGAAACACAACTTGTCGTGTTTGGAGGAAAAAGAATACTGAGTTGCATCCATCAAACACCATACCTACTGTAAAGCATGGTGGTGGAAACATCATGCTTTGGGGCTGTTTCTCTGCAAAGGGGCCAGGACGACTGATCCGGGTACATGAAAGAATGAATGGGGCCATGTATCGTAAGATTTTGAGTGCAAACCTCCTTCCATCAGCAAGGGCATTGAAGATGAAACATGGCTGGGTCTTTCAACATGACAATGATCCAAAGCACACCGCCAGGGCAACGAAGGAGTGGCTTCGTAAGAAGCATTTCAAGGTCCTGGAGTGGCCTAGCCAGTCTCCAGATCTCAACCCTATAGAAAACCTTTGGAGGGAGTTGAAAGTCCGTGTTGCCAAGCGAAAAGCCAAAAACATCACTGCTCTAGAGGAGATCTGCATGGAGGAATGGGCCAACATACCAACAACAGTGTGTGGAAACCTTGTGAAGACTTACAGAAAACGTTTGACCTCTGTCATTGCCAACAAAGGATATATCACAAAGTATTGAGATGAAATTTTGTTTCTGACCAAATACTTATTTTCCACCATAATATGCAAATAAAATGAAAACAAAACAGACAATGTGATTTTCTGGATTTTTTTTTCTCAGTTTGTCTCCCATAGTTGAGGTCTACCTATGATGTAAATTACAGACGCCTCTCATCTTTTTAAGTGGTGGAACTTGCACTATTGCTGACTGACTAAATACTTTTTTTCCCCACTGTATACACCACTGCCTTTATAGATTAGAACTCAGCTGGCTCTTTACTAAATGGGGTTTTATCTAGGATCCTTCTTGCTCATTTAAGATATAGATTAATTTAAGGAATTTTCTCTTTGGAAGCTTTGTATTATAAGCTCCATCAACTGCTTTGAAATGCTTTCATTATATAATACTTTTTCATGGATTAATAATAGGATTCATATATATATATATATATATATATATATATATATATATATATATATATATACGCATCTTTGAACCCCCTGTACCTATTTTTAAGGCCTTTCTTTTACATTTTTTGCCCCATATGTATTACATCATTCTGTAACACATTTTAAACTTGCTATAATAAAATTTTAAATTTCATTGATTTTATGGCATAAAGCTTCCTATATTTTCTTATGGTTTATTTGTAATTGGAGGTGCCTCTTATCTAGGCAATGTATAATTTTGGGACTAATTAGGGTGTATATAATGTAGATATCAGTGCTAGGTAGGCAGGCATTGTATGTGGCATACTTCATTGCATACAGTAAGAGGGTCCATTCCATTACTGTCTGCTACCTATTACAGAAATTTACCATATATACTTAGCCCCAGGTATCAGTGGCCTCGAATAATATTTTTTCATCTTGTGACGGATTGCACAGGGGAAGGGGGTGTCGACTTTGCTCACCTCGGGGGGGAGAGGAGAGAAGGACCCAGCAGGGATCGGCTCTCTGGCACCACCACTTGCCTCTGGTCAGTCAGGGAACTGCACTGAGGCAAATGTCGCCGAAAAGGCTTCCCTTATGGGTACGAGTTATTGATGCGCTCCCAGTGAGGGGGGATGTACATCAACAGTCCAGGCTGGGGATCTATTTAAACCTCCCGCCCTTAACTGCCAGAGTTCCTCACTAACACAGTATAGTATTCTGCTACCAGTTCCTAGTTCAAAAAAAGCCTCATCCGACAGGAGGCTTATATCAGGTCAGAAAGCATCCCAGGTAGCATATAATATAGGCAACCGAGCATGTGGACGTGGGGATTCGTGTATCGAGATAAAAGACCAGCCCATGATTAATTTTATATTTAATCGTCAAAAAGGCGCAGTAGAAATATACAGATATGATTACAGAACAATATACAAGAATGCAGTCAGGAATGCAGTACAAGGGTAGGGCATAGATAGGTTGCAATTACCGTGTTATGTAGCATGTGACCACAAGGAGGCATTGATGGAACACAGGTCCAAATCTTAGTTTTCTACTTGCAGGAGAATCTGTTACCTGACATGGCCAAAGAAAGCATGTAACCAAGTCCAAAATGAGGGGCTGCCTTATATCTCCTAGGCTGCCCCCTCCCACACTCTTCTCCCACCCCTGGGCTTGTGCAGCCTCTCTCCTCCCATATCTGAGAATATGATTTTCTTTACAGAACCATGGATAACCCATAACTTTCCCCCCGAAGGTCTGAATGGGTTGGCGGTGCCACCACTGGGTTCCGCTGGATTTTATCTGCACATAGATACTAAATATGCCTACTGTATGTAATTCCTGTTAGCTATGCCTTAAAAATCAATAACACAGGGTGATACAGGTGGCTGCTGTGCACGAGCGTGTGGTGGAAAGAAAGCCGATTCGGATTATGTGCTCTGATAGTCTCAGGTATATTGCATTCTGCTATTATAGGTCCTTTTCCAGATTCAGTAGCTCAGAGCCTTGCTGTGACCTATAGTGCCATGCTGTCTCCAAGTGCTCGAGTCAGACAAAAACATCCAATTTGCCATGAAGCTGCAGAGAGCTCACACCCTGGTGCTAATTGGTGGGGACTGAGCTTCAAAGAGTTTCTTCCTGGAGTCTATATATGGAAACATTGCATTTCTTTTTATGGCCTGGGGGAAATCAAGGGTTGGAGGGTACATTTCAGGAGTGAGGGGGGGAGATCTCCTGAGCACAAGGTTTTCTTGCTCCATTTGCTTGTTGGTACTGCAGAATACAGCTGTATCCTTTTCGTATTACAGAGAGAAAATCCATCTATTTTAAACAGGGGGTTGGCCATCACAGCGATCACATCTGAGTGCGCAGAAAATTCTGCCATTCCTGGGCTATTGTAGAATTTTGTTGGAATGTCTTATACAAGTTACTGACACCAGTTTGATGTAAAAAAAAATAGTTACCTGCAGGGCATTTATTTTAAACAGGGTTTGGCAGTCACAGTGATCACATCTGAGTGCGCAGAAAATTCTGCCATTTCTGGGCTACTATAAAATTTTGTTGCAGTCTCTTATACATGTTATTGACACCAGTTTGATGTAAAAAAAAAAATTACCTACAGGGCATTTATTTTAAACAGAGGTGTGGTCACCACAGCTATTACATCTGAGTGCGCAGACAATTCTGCCATTTCTGGGTATTGTAAAATGACACCAGTTTGCTGAAAAAGAAATAGTTACCAACAGGCCAGCTATTTTAAACGGGTTAGGCCATCACATGGATCACACCAGAGTGCGCATAAAATTATGCTATTTCTGGGCTACTGTAACATTTTGTTGGAGTGTCTTATACAAGTTATGGACACTAGTGATGAGTGAGTATGCTCATTGCTCGGGTATCCCCGAGCATGCTCGGATGGCCTCCGAGGATTTGGAAGTGCTCGGAAATTTAGTTACTTGACAGCCTGAATACATGTGGGGATTGCCTGTTTGTTAGAAAATTTGCACATGTACTGTTGTGGCCAAAAGTATTGACACCCCTGCAATTTTGTCAGATAATACTCAGTTTCTTCCTGAAAATGATTGCAAGCATAAATTCTTAGGTATTATTATCTTCATTTAATTTGTCTTAAATGAAAAAACACAAAACAGAATGAAGCAAAAAGCAAAACATTGATCATTTCACACAAAACTCCAAAAATGGGCCAGACAAAAGTATTGGCACCCTCAGCCTAATACTTGGTTGCACAACCTTTAGCCAAAATAACTGCGACCAACCGCTTCCGGTAACCATCAATGAGTTTCTTACAATGCTCTGCTGGAATTTTAGACCATTCTTCTTTGGCAAACTGCTGCAGGTCCCTGATATTTGAAGGGTGCCTTCTCCAAACTGCCATTTTTAGATCTCTCCACAGGTGTTCTATGGGATTCAGGTCTGGACTCATTGCTGGCCACCTTAGAAGTCTCCAGTGCTTTCTCTCAAACCATTTTCTAGTGCTTTTTGAAGTGTGTTTTGGGTCATTGTCCTGCTGGAAGACCCATGAACTCTGAGGGAGACCCAGCTTTCTCACACTGGGCCCTACATTATGCTGCAAAATTTGTTGGTAGTCTTCAGACTTCATAATGCCATGCACACAGTCCAGCAGTCCAGTGCCAGAGGCAGCAAAGCAACCCCAAAACATCAGGGAACCTCCGCCATGTTTGACTGTAGGGACCGTGTTTTTTTCTTTGATTGCCTCTTTTTTTTCTCCTGTAAACTCTATGTTGATGCCTTTGCCCAAAAAACTCTACTTTTGTCTCATCTGACCAGAGAACATTCTTCCAAAACGTTTTAGGCTTTTTCAGGTAAGTTTTGGCAAACTCCAGCCTGGCTTTTTTATGTCTCTGGGTAAGAAGTGGGGTTTTCCTGGGTCTCCTACCATACAGTCCCTTTTCATTCAGACGCTGACGGATAGTACGGGTTGACACTGTTGTACCCTCGGACTGCAGGGCAGCTTGAACTTGTTTGATGTTAGTCGAGGTTCTTTATCCAACATCCGCACTATCTTGCGTTGAAATCTCTTGTCAATTTTTCTTTTCCGTTCACATCTAGGGAGGTTAGCCACAGTGCCATGGGCTTTAAACTTTTTGATGACACTGCGCACGATAGACACAGGAACATTCAGGTCTTTGGAAATGGACTTGTAGCCTTGAGATTGCTCATGCTTCCTCACAATTTGGTTTCTCAAGTCCTCAGACAGTTCTTTGGTCTTCTTTCTTTTCTCCATGCTCAATGTGGTACACACAAGGAAACAGGACAGAGGTTGAGTCAACTTTAATCCATGTCAACTGGCTGCAAGTGTGATTTAGTTATTGCCAACACCTGTTAGGTGCCACAGGTAAGTTACAGGTGCTGTTAATTACACAAATTAGAGAAGCATCACATGATTTTTCGAACAGTGCCAATACTTTTGTCCACCCTCTTTTTTATGTTTGGTGTGGAATTATATCCAATTTGGCTTTAGGACAATTCTTTTTGTGTTTTTTCATTTAAGACAAATTAAATGAAGATAATAATACCAAACAATTTGTGTTTGCAATCATTTTTAGGAAGAAACTGTGTATTATCTGACAAAATTGCAGGGGTGTCAATACTTTTGGCCACAACTTTATTCAGGCTGTCAAGTAGCTACAAATCATGCAGCTGCTGCAACAGAAACTAAATCTCTGTGCGCTTCCAAATACTCAGAGATCACCCAAGCATGCTCTAGAAAACAAAGGCAACGAGCATAATCGCTCATCACTAATTGACACCAGTTTGCTGATAAAAATAATAGTTACCTACAGGCCAGCTATTTTAAACTCAGCTATTTGTAGTGACCATTATGTTGAGCGATACCACCCGATACTGAAAAATATCGGATCGGAATGGATCGGCCGATCTAAAAAAAGTATCGGGTATTGCCGATTCCGATCCCGGAAGTCTCATTCAAGTCAATGGAACAGAAATATCGGAATTAAAAAAAACCCTTTCTTTCCCTGTCGGTTACTTCTACATGAAGAAAAACTAATAATAATGTAGAATGTATTGTGGGAGGTGTAGGAGACATTAAAACCATAGAGGTTTAGCCCAATCAAATGGAATAGCAGGAATTTTTTTTTTTTAAAGACGTTCGTAGTTACAAAGATATTGACTATATTAAAGTCTTTAATTTTTTTGTCAGATATGTATATTTCACTACTTCCATGCTCTTCACCTTCTTTTTTACTTCTCCCACACTTTCTCCTTCATCCTCTTTAGCAGCAGCAGTATCTTCTTCTTCTTCCTATTCTTCTTCCTATTCTTCTTCCTATTCTTCTTCTTCTTCCTATTCTTCTTCTTCCTATTCTTCATCATATTCTTATTTGTGTCAGGCATTCCTGTAGTTGTTATCTATAAAAGTTTGAAGATTACACCTTCCGTTCAGCCTGTCACAAAAGATTTACAACAGGATTTGTCCGCGTTCAGTTTGGCCTGCAGCAGCAGGCCTTTTCCAGGGGCACCACGAGGAGGAACGGACTCACCCCCATACACTGCTTAGTCTTCTTCTGCTTATAAATTTGATAATCTCATTTGCTCAGATTTTTAGTCTTATGCTTAATGTTCTTCTGCTTTTGGTTTTTATGCTTCTTGGTCTTCTGTCTCTTGTTGTTCTGCATCTTGGTGGTTGTCTTCCTGTTCTTTGTCCTCTTGGTCATCTTCTTCAGGGTCATCTTTTAGGTATTCTTCTGTGTGGTCTTCAGGGTCGTCGTCTTCAGGGTCATTGTCAGGGAGATTCAGAGTGAGAATCAAAAACCATTTCCACAAGCTTGAACTTTGAAAAGTAGCAGAAGTTACAAGAAGGCTGAGGAACTGGCGAGAACCAGCTGATGGTACTGGAACCCGGAGTGGCAGCAGAATGAACAAGAGCCAATGTCACAACCGTGGACCAGCTGACGGTGCTGGAACACGGTTACTAAGCAGGAGGTACCTGTGCTCCAAAGCACTACCAAGGAACAGCAGACGTTGGTGGAACTCGGATACCAAGAAGGAGGCACCTAGGCCAAAGGCACTGCCGAGAACCAGCTGACGGTGCTGGAACCCGGATGGGTAGCAGAAGCTGCAAGAGCAAATGAAACTAGCGAGGACCCGCTGATGGTGCTGGAACCCGGAGGGGCAGCAGAAGGAACAAGAGCCAATGGGAGAACCGTGGAACAGCTGACGGTGCTGGAACACGGTTACTAAGCAGGAGGTACCTGTGCTCCAAAGCACTACCAAGGACCAGCAGACGTTGGTGGAACTCGGATACCGACAAGGAGGCACCTAGGCCAAAGGCTCTGCCGGGAACCAGCTGACGTTGCTGGAACCCGGATGGGTAGCAGAAGGTACCCATGATTAATAAAGTGTCGCGTCCGCGAGCAGGCTGCAGTTACCGAAACCCACAGTCCTACAGGGGGTGCTTTTCCTATTGGCACTATGGAACCAGCCTTTGTTACCAGAACCCGCAGTCCACATAGGAAGCACTGAAACTGCAGGCACCATAGACTCGGCTAACCCGACCGCAACACGACAGGACAACGTATCAGTGGCAAAGTGACGTTGACACTACCCGGAAACAGCAGGCGTGCTGTAACCAGGCTGGGCAGGAGGGAGTGCCCGTGCCAAAGACACTTCCGAGAACCAGCTGACGGTGCTGGAACCCGGATGGGTAGCATTAGCTACAAGAGTCAATGGAACTACTGAGAACCAGCTGACGGTGCTGGAACCCAGAGTGGCAGCAGAAGGAACAACAGCCAATGGCACAACCGTGGACCAGCTGACGGTGCTGGAACACGGTTACTAAGCAGGAGGTACCTCTGCTACAAAGCACTGCCAAGGACCAGCAGACGTTGGTGGAACTCGGATACCGACAAGGAGGCACCTAGGCCAAAGGCTCTGCCGAGAACCAGCTGACGGTGCTGGAACCCAGATGGGTAGCAGAAGCTGCAAGAGCAAATGAAACTAGCGAGAACCAGCTGACGGTGCTGGAACCCGGAGGGGCAGCAGAAGGAACAAGAGCCAATGGGACAACTGTGGACCAGCTGACGGTGCTAGAACACGGTTTCTAAGCAGGAGGTACCTGTGCTAAAAAGCACTACCAAGGACCAGCAGATGTTGCTGGAACTCGGATACCGAGAAGGAGGCACCTAGGCCAAAGGCTCTGCCGAGAACCAGCTGACTGTGCTGGAACCCAGATGGGTAGCACAAGGTACCCAGGAAAAAAACAAAGTTGCAAGGCCGTGAGCCGGCCACAGTTTCCGAAATCCACAGTCCTACAGGGGGTGCTTGTCCTATTGGCACTACGGAACCAGCCTTTATTACCAGAACCCACAGCCCACATAGGAAGCACCGACACTGCAGGCACCATAGACTCGGCTAACCCGACCGCAACACGACAGGACAATGTATCAGTGGCAAAGTGACGTTGACACTACCCGAAACAGCAGGCGTGCTGTAACCAGGCTGGGCAGGAGGGAGTACCCGTGCCAAAGACACTGCCAAGAACCAGCTGACGGTGCTGGAACCCGGAGGGGCAGCAAAAGGAACAAGAGCCAATGGCACAACCGTGGACCAGCTGATGGTGCTGGAACACGGTTTCTAAGCAGGAGTTACCTGTGCTTCAAAGCACTACCAAGGACCAGCAGACATTGCTGGAACTCGGATACCAAGAAGGAGGCACCTAGGCAAAAGGCTCTGCCGAGAAACAGCTGACAGTGCTGGAACCCGGCTGGGCAGGAGGGAGTACCCGTGGCAAACACACTTCTGAGCAGCAACATGCGATGTTGAAGCCCAGGGGTCAATCATGCAGCAGGCTTAGGCCAACTTGGAGCGAGTTTTATATTGGTTGTACACAACTACTGATTGTAACCGTGCTCCACTTTGGCCTCTGGCTCTACTGTCTCTAGTATTTCCCCTGGCCTCCAACCACGCCAGTTGCTGCTCTGCAGTGTTGTCTGCACAATCCACACTTGTTCCTGAGTTACTGGGGCTCAGTCACGTCAGTTGATCCCCTGATGTGTATCCGGCAAGGTGTCCTGCTCTGTCCACATTCCCACAACTATTAATGGGAATGGGGACAGAGCAGGAGACATTGCCGGACACACATCAGGGGATCAACTGACGTGACTGAGCCCCAGTAACACAGGAACAAGTGTGGATTGTGCAGATGGCACATCAGAGCAGCGACTGGCGGGCTTGGAGGCCAGGAGAAATACTAGAGACAGTACAGTCAGAGGCCTAAGTGGACCATTGTTAAAAGTCAGTAGCAGTGTGATGTTGGAGGCAGCAGTAGACTTTGCCATCCGCACAGCAGGGGAACAGCTGGCGTTACTGAACCCCACAGACACAGGAGCGAGTGATTCTATCTGTGCGGACGGCACTTCCAAGCTACAACTGGCTGTGTTGAAGCCCAGGATCAATGCACCGAGCAGGCTGAGGCCTACTTGTAGCAAGTGGAAAATAACATGTAGTGTGATGTTGGAGGCAGCAGGAGATTTTGCCATCCGCACAGCAGGGCAACAGCTGGCATTACTGAACCCCACTAACACAGGAGCTAGTGTGTGTTTCTCTGTGAAGACGGCACTTCTGAACACCAACTGGCATTGTTGGAGACCAGGATGAGACATGGAGCATGCTGAAGCCTGATAGGGTTGGCATGTGGAGGCAGCAGGAGACTTTGCCATCTACACAGCAGGGGAACAGCTGGCATTACTTAACCCCACAGACACAGTAGCGAGTGTGTTTTTCTCTGTGAAGACGGCACTTCTGAACACCAACTGGCATTGTTGGAGACCAGGATGAGGCATGGAGCAGGCTGAGGCCTAATAGGGTTGGCATGTGGAGGCAGCAGGAGACTTTGCCATCTACACAGCAGGGGAACAGCTGGCATTACTGAACCCCACAGACACAGTAGCGAGTGTGTTTTTCTCTGTGAAGACTGCACTTCTGAACACCAACTGGCGTTGTCGGAGCCCAGGATGAGGCATGGAGTTGGCTGAGGCCAACTTGCAGCACGTTTTATAGAGGTTGTAGACTACTACTGATTGTAACCATGCTCCACTTAGGCCTCTGGCTCCACTGTCTCTAGTATTTCCCCTGGCCTCCAACCCCGACAGTGACAGCTCTGAAGTGGCGTCAGCACAATCCACACTTGTTCCTGTGTTACTTGGCCTCAGTCCCGTCAGTTGATCCCCTGATGTGTGTCCGGCAAGGTCTCCTGCTCTATCCTCATTCACACTATTAGTAATGGGAATGTGGACAGAGCAGGAGACATTGACGGACACACATCAGGGGATCAACTGACGTGACTGAGGCCAAGTAACACAGGAACAAGTGTGGATTGTGCAGACGCCACTTCAGAGCTGTCACTGGCGGGGTTGGAGGCCAGGGGAAATACTAGAGACAGTGGAGCCAGAGGCCTAAGTGGAGCAGGGTTAAAAATCAGTAGTAGTTTGAATGTGGATGGAGCAGGAGACTTTGCCCTCCACACAGCAGGGGAGCAGCTGGCATTACTGAACCCCACTAACACAGGAGCGAGTGTTTCAATCTGTGTGGACGGCACTTCCAGGCTACAACTGGCTGTGTTGTAGCCCAGGATCAATGCTCCGAGCAGGCTGAGGCCTACTTGGAGCGAGGAGAAAAAGCGTTGTAGTGTGAGTTTGGAGGCAGCAGGAGACTTTGCCATCCACACAGCAGAGGAACAGCTGGCGTTACTGAAGCCCACAGACACAGGAGCGAGTGTTTCAATTTGTGCGGACGGCACTTCCAGGCTACAACTGGCTGTGTTGTAGCCCAGGATCAATGCTCCGAGCAGGCTGAGGCCTACTTGGAGCGAGGAGAAAAAGCGTTGTAGTGTGAGTTTGGAGGCAGCAGGAGACTTTGCCATCCACACAGCAGGGGAACAGCTAGCGTTACTGAACCCCACTAACATAGGAGCGAGTGTTTATATCTGTGCGGACGGCACTTCCAGGCTACATCGCAGCATTCGACACTGTGGATCATCAGCTCCTCCTCACTATGCTCCGTTCCATTGGCCTCAAGGACACCGTTCTCTCCTGGTTCTCCTCCTATCTCTCCGACCGCTCCTTTACTGTTTCTTTTGCCGGTTCCTCCTCCTCTCACCTTCCTCTTACTGTTGGGGTTCCTCAAGGATCGGTTCTAGGCCCCCTCCTCTTCTCCTTGTACACTGCCCCTATTGGTCAAACAATCAGTAGATTTGGTTTCCAGTACCATCTCTATGCTGATGACACCCAATTATACGCTTCTTCTCCTGACATCACGCCAGCCTTTCTAGAAAACACTGGCGATTGTCTAAACGCTGTGTCTAATATCATGTCCTCACTATATCTGAAACTGAACCTATCAAAGACTGAACTCCTTGTATTTCCTCCCGCTACTAATGTACCTACACCCGACATTGCCATTTCCGTCTGTGGTTCCACTATTACTCCCCAGCAACATGCCCGCTGTCTTGGGGTCATACTTGATTCCGAGCTTTCCTTTGCCCCCCACATTCGATCACTGGCTCGCTCTTGTCATCTGCACCTCAAAAACATTTCTAGAATTCGACCTTTTCTTACTTTTGACTCTGCAAAAACTCTTACTGTTTCTCTTATTCATTCTCGTCTCGACTATTGTAACTCTCTTCTAATCGGTCTCCCTCTTACAAAACTCTCCCCTCTCCAATCTGTCTTGAATGCTGCAGCCAGGATCATATTCCTCACCAATCGTTACACCGATGCCTCTACCTTGTGCCAGTCATTACACTGGCTACCCATCCACTCCAGAATTCAGTATAAACTTATTACCCTCACCCACAAAGCCCTCCATGGCTCAGCACCACCCTACATCTCCTCCCTTGTTTCAGTATACCACCCTACCCGCGCCCTCCGTTCTGCTGATGACCTGAGGTTAGTATCCTCAATAGTCAGAACCTCCCACTCCCGTCTCCAAGACTTTACACGTGCCGCGCCAATTCTTTGGAATGCACTTCCCAGGTCAATACGATTAGTCCCCAGTCCCCACAATTTTAAGCGTGTCCTGAAAACGCATTTATTCAGACTGGCCTATCGCCTCAACACATTAACCTAACCTATCCCTGTGTGGCAGAGCCAAAAATTTTACCATAACCAGGTTCCCAGCATCATGTTCCCACATGCTTTATGCATCCATTAGCCCTCTGTGTCTGTACTGTTACACACTTAACATTATGGCTGGTCCATACAATCAGGGCAACTGTTACCACCCACCTTTCGTGTCTACCTCTTTCCTCATAGACTGTAAGCTTGCGAGCAGGGCCCTCACTCCTCTTGGTATTTGTTATAATCTACTGTATGTGATTATTGTTATGCTGTAATGTCTATTGTCTGTACAAATCCCCTCTGAAATGTAAAGTGCTGCGGAATATGTCGGCGCTATAAAAATAAAATTTATTATTATTATATTATTACATCTGGCTGTGTTGTAGCCCAGGATCAATGCTCCGAGCAGGCTGAGGCCTACTTGGAGCGAGGAGAAAAAGCGTTGTAGTGTGAGTTTGGAGGCAGCAGGAGACTTTGCCATCCACACAGCAGGGGAACAGCTAGCGTTACTGAACCCCACTAACATAGGAGCGAGTGTTTATATCTGTGCGGACGGCACTTCCAGGCTACATCTGGCTGTGTTGTAGCCCAGGATCAATGCTCCGAGCAGGCTGAGGCCTACTTGGAGCGAGGAGAAAAAGCGTTGTAGTGTGAGTTTGGAGGCAGCAGGAGGCTTTGCCATCCACACAGCAGGGGAACAGCTGGCGTTACTGAAACCCACAGACACAGGAGCGAGTGTTTCAATCTGTGCGGACGGCACTTCCAGGCTACAACTGGCTATGTTGTAGCCCAAGATCAATGCTTCGAGCAGGCTGAGGCCTACTTGGAGCGAGGAGAAAAAGCATTGTAGTGTGAGTTTGGAGGCAGCAGGAGACTTTGCCATCCACACAGCAGGGGAACAGCTGACGTTACTGAACCCCACTAATACAGGAGCGAGTGTTTATATCTGTGTGGACGGCACTTCCAGGCTACAACTGGCTGTGTTGTAGCCCAGGATGAAGCATGCAGCAGGCAGAGGACAACTTGCAGCTGGTTTTATAGAGGTTGTAGACTACTACTGATTGTAACGGGTGCTCCACTATGGCCTCCGGCTCCACTGTCTCTAGTATTTCCCCTGGCCAACAACCCCGCCAGTTACAGCTCTGAAGTGGCGTCTGCACAATCCACACTTGTTCCTGTGTAACTGTGGCTCAGTCCCGTCTGTTGATCCCATGATGTGTGTCTGGCAAGCTCTCCTGCTCAGTCCTCATTCACACTACTAGTAATGTGTATGTGGACAGAGCAGGAGACCTTGCCGGACACACATCAGGGGATCAACTGATGGGACTGAGCCACAGTAACTCAGGAACAAGTGTGGATTGTGCAGACACCACTTCAGAGCTGTAACTGGCGGGGTTGTTGGCCAGGGGATATACTAGAGACAGTGGAGCCAGAGGCCTAAGTTGAGCACAGTTACAAATCTGTAGTAGTTTGCATGTGGATGGAGCAGGAGACATTGCCGTCTACACAGCAGGGGAACAGCTGGCATTACTGAACCCCACTAACACAGGAGCTAGTGTGCTTTTCTCTGCGAAGACGGCACTTCTGAACACCAACTGGCGTTGTTGGAGCCCAGGATGAGGCATGGAGCAGGCTGAGGCCTGATGGTGTTGGCATGTGGATGAAGCAGGAGACTTTGCCATCTACACAGCAGGGAAACAGCTGGCATTACTGAACCCCACTAACTCAGGAGCTAGTGTGCTTTTCTCTGCGAAGACGGCACTTCTGAACACCAACTGGCGTTGTTGGAGCCCAGGATGAGGCATGGAGCAGGCTGAGGCCTGATGGTGTTGGCATGTGGAGGCAGCAGGAGACTTTGCCACCTACACAGCAGGGGAACAGCTGGCATTACTGAACCCCACTAACATAGGAGCTAGTGTGCTTTTCTCTGCGAAGACGGCACTTCTGAACACCAACTGGCGTTGTTGGAGCCCAGGATGAGGCATGGAGCAGGCTGAGGCCTGATGGTGTTGGCATGTGTAGGCAGCAGGAGACTTTGCCACCTACACAGCAGGGGAACAGTTCATTCACACTACTAGTAATGGGAATGTGGGCAGAGCAGGAGCCCTTGCTGGACACACATCAGGGGATCAACTGACGTGACTGAGGCCAAGTAACAATGGAACAAGTTTGGATTATGCAGACGCCACTTAAGAGCTGTCACTGTCAGGGTTGGAGGCCAGGGGAAATACTAGAGACAGTGGAGCCAGAGGCATAAGTGGAGCAGGGTTAAAAATCAGTAGTATTTTGAATGTGGATGGAGCAGGAGACTTTGCCCTCCACACAGCAGGGGAGCAGCTGGCGTTACTGAACCCCACTAACACAGGAGCTAGTGTTTTTCTCTGTGCAGACGACACATCTGAGCGACAACTGGCTGTGTTGAAGCCCAGGGATTATAGTTCAGGTGGTAGAAACATGAACACAACAGGAGACCTGTATACAGTTTCCAACCAATTATTTAGTCGGGAAGAGGACTGGCAAATTCTGGGGAGATCCAGGCCTTGTTCATTTTCAGAAAAGTAAGCCGGTCGACGTTATCGGAAGAAAGTCGCGTGCAACGGTCTGTCAGTACACCACCTGCGGCACTAAAGACGCGTTCCGATAATACACTGGCAGCAGGGCAAGCCAGCACCTCCAATGCATACTGGCTAAGCTCTGGCCATGTATCCAGCTTAGAGACCCAAAACTTGAAAGGGGAAGAGCCATCTGGGAGTACAGTCACAGGGCATGACATGTAGTCTGTCACCATCTGACGGAAACGTTGCCTCCTGCTGACTGGAGCCGTCAGTGATGGTTTAGACAATTGTGACGTACACACAAAACTTTGCCACATTTGGGCCATAGTGGTCTTGCCTTGTGCTGAGGCGCTGCCTCTGCTCCCTCTTTGTGCCGAGTTTCCTCCACTGGCTCGACGCACAGAGGTGCTTTGTAAAGCACTAGCAACAATGCTGTCGGGTGGAATGGAAATCATGATGGACTGCACCAGTGTGTCTTGGTACTCCCGCAGTTTACGCTCCCGGTTCAACGTTGGTATGAGGGTTTGCAAGTTGTCCCGGTAGCAAGGATCTAGGAGGGTGTACACCCAATAATCAGCCGTGTAGAGAATGTGGGCGATGCGGCGGTCGTTTCTCAGGCACTGCAGCATGAAGTCAACCATGTGCTGCAGACTCCCAACTGCCAAAGAACCGCTGTCCCCTGCTTGAGGCGTGATCTTTGCCTGCTCTGCATCACCCCACCCTCGCTGTACATACTGACTAGAGCTTTGTGTACCTCCCTCCTGTGGAGAGATGTCTTCCTCCTCCATCGACTCCTCCTCATCCTCCTCACAAAGTGTCCCCTGCCTAGGCCTTTGTGAGGAAGCACGTAACGCAGACTGTCCAGAAGCAGATGGCATTTGGGACTCCTCATCCTCCACCTCTTCCAAAACCTCATCCATTAGTGCTTGCAGTATTTTTTGAAGCAGGCAGATAAGGGGGACAGTTATGCTGACTAGTGCATCATCTGCACTCGCCATCCACGTGGAATCATCGAAGGCACACAAAACAAGGCAGATGTCCTTCATAGAGGCCCACTCAGTGGTGCTGAAGTGTGACCGGCGCACATTGCGACTTGTTTGCGCCTGATGCAGCTTGTACTCCATGACTGCTGCCTGCTGCTCACACAAGCGCTCCAACATATGTAACATTGAATTCCACCTGGTGGGTAGGTCACATATGATGCAATGTTCCGGAAGGTGTAATCGGCGCTGCAGAGCAGCAAGGAGCGATCTTGCCGTGCTGGAACGACGCAAGTGAGTGCACTCTATGCGGACCTTGTGCAGCAGTGCATCAAGATCCGGATAGTCCCTCAGAAAGCTCTGCATGACCAAGTTGAGCACATGTGCCAGACATGGGATGTGAGTGAGGTTGCCTAGGCCAAGAGCTGCCACCAGATTTCGGCCATTGTCACACACTACCATGCCTGACTGGAGATTCGCTGGCACAAGCCACACGTCGCTCTCCTGCTTGATGGCATTCCAGAGCTCCTGCGCTGTGTGGCATTGATTCCCCAATGAAATTAATTTCAATACGGCCTGATGATGTTTGGCCACGGCAGTGATCATATCGGTCATAACAGGTAAGCCTTCACGGGTCCATGTGGAGGTAGACTGTTATGGCTCCTGCAGCGCTGATTCAGAGGAACTGGAGTATGAGGAGGAGTTAATGTGTACAGACTGGATTCCTGCAATCCTTGGAGTTGGCAGAACACATACAGCGCCACTCTCAAGATCAGTAGCCGGCTCCACATCATTTACCCAATGGGCAGTGAGGGAAAGATATCGTCCCTGTCCATAGTTACTGGTCCACGCATCGGTGGTCAGGTGGACCTTGCTACTGATGGCGTTTAGTAGCGCATGTTTAATTTTTCCCTCCACATGCTTTTGCAGGACAGGGACAGCTTGCCTGCTGAAATAAAAGCGGCTGGGCACGTTGTATTGTGGGACTGCCAATGCCATGAAGTTACGGAAGGTGTCAGTCTCCACCAGCCTGAATGAGAGCATTTCAAGCGACAGTAGTTTTGCAATGCCAACATTCAGAGCCTGTGCTCGGGGGTGGTTTGCCGAGTATGGGCGCCTTTTCTCCCATGCCTGTGCTGCCGATGGCTGTAGACTGGCCTGGGAGTGTGAGGATGCAGGGAACGTGGTGCTGTGGGTGGAATGACACTGTGTCTCTGTACAACAATGCCAGATGTTCTTCCATGGCGATCCTGTGAGGAAGCCGAGCCAGCTGTGTGTGAGCTGGAGGAAGAGGCTACAACATGAGGTGGTAGGTGGTGCTGTAGATTGGCCTAGGTCTTCAGTGTGTCTGTGTAACTCCACCTCGTGCTTGGTCCGCACATGTTTCCACATATTAGTGGTATTGAGGTTGCTGACATTTTTCCCTCTTTTCACTTTCTGATTACACAGCTTGCATTTGACACAGCAAATGTCATGTGCAACTGTGTCAAAAAAGGACCAGGCACTGCAAGTCTTGGGAGCGCCCGTTTTGCATTTTGAAAGTGGAATGCTCCTAATGGGTGCCGAAGTGGAGGCTACAGGCAACCGAGTCTGCCTCCTCCCTCTCCCTCCTGTTTTGGCCGTTCAGGGAATCTCTTCCTCAGAGCTGCTCCTACCACCTTCATGCACCTCACGCCATGATGGGTCAAGGACCTCATCATCTACAGTACCCTCTTCAAACGACTGCTTCTCCTGGGTATTCTCGACAGCACAGAATGCACCAGAAAGTGGCACCTGAGTCTCATCTTCAGATGCGTACTGAGGTGTGCTCACCATAGGCACTGGCCCACCCGCCTCTTCAGATTCAGAGACAAAGCTGTTGCGCATCACTGCATACTACCTCTTCTTCAAATTCTCGAATGCTGCTTGGCTGTCCCACTTTTTCCAAGCCAACAGATTCAGAGAACAGAAGTAGAGATGGCTCCTGTCCAGGGCTCTCTGACTGCCTGGGCAATTTGGCAGGTGGTGAAGAGACAGATGGGTGCTCTTCAGTGCTCTGGACCTGAGAGGATCTGGAACTAATTGAAGTCGGTGCGTTAGCTGCCATCCATCCGACAACGGCTTCAATTTGTTCATCCAGCAGCAGTGGGGTACGGCGAGCTCCTACAAAGCTGCGCATAAAGGACTGTTCCCTGGTAAAACTGGGGGATGCTGAGTCACTGGTGCCCGCAGCAGGCACAGAATCCCCATGTCCTCTCCCTGCAGAAACTCCACGCCCACGACCACGTGCCTTACTCCCTGCCTTCTTCTTCTTGGTAGACTGATAAAGATAGGCAGAAAAGTACAAAGGGGGGCTTAGTGTGCTTATTCCTGAACAGCTGCCAACAGGTATAAGAAACACTAATTTTATAAAGTGTGGACTAGACTTTAATATGAGCTAATGTGGCCTACACAACTGTAAAGTGGAGTGTTTGGTGAACGTTATTAACTTTTTTTCACAAAAAGACACTGGATGTGCCCAAAGATGTAAAACCAATAGTATCACAAACTTTTTGTAGCTATTACAATGCAGGAAAGTAACCTACAATGCAATAGATGAGGCTCCAAAAAATAGGCTAATATTAATCTGGCTGGGGCTGTAGGGCACAAGCCAGCAGAAAGGCTCTTCTATCTACTGTTATTTAGTGTTTGCAAATATTCTAGCTGGATACGGATGGAACCACACTAATAGGAGAAATCAGGAAAAATAAGCAGCATTAATGCAAAAAAGGACAATGTATGAGGCAGTGACGCACGCTAAGCAGACTACAACCGGAGGTGGCTGCAGAACACACTACAGCGTGAGCTGCACTCACACACAGAGACCTCGCAGACAGCCGTGAACAGCACTGTACGGCAAAAGAAAGCTTCTCACACAGCGGTTGCTAAAGTAGCTTGGGTAAAGCACAATAAAGCAAATAGCTAGCTCAAACTGTCCCTCAGAGTCAGAACAGCACCGTCCTGTCCCTAAGTAAATTCACAGCAGAGTGAACCCAAAATGGTGGCGGCGGCTTTTATAGTGCATCATGACATCATTTCAGCAGCCAGTCACAGCCATGCCATTAGTTAACATGCCTAACATGCATAACAGGATGTGCCCACACTTCTTAGGATTCCTCATTGGCTGAATAAAATCAAACTGGCTCATTGCATTATGGGAACTTACGATTCCGGTATTCGATATTCTAAAAGTATCGGAACTCAGTATCGGAACTCTGATACCGCGAATATCGTCCGATACCCGATATTGCAGTATCGGAATGCTCAACACTAATAGTGGATAATACTTCCAGTCAGTTTGCCACCACCACCACCACCCTGTTTTCAACACGGTCAAGTCTGAGTAGTCGTGAGTCTGGACCGCATATTCTTCACTCTGATCCTCCTTCTTCCCAGCATGCCGAGTGCCCAGAGACAAGTGATCCCACACTTGGACACCGTGAAGAGCTATTCACTTTTCCATATATAGATTCCAGCCTCTTGCCCGGTCCACTTGAAGCGGGGCAAGAGGAGAAGTCATGTAGCGATGCCCAAATATTTGAGCAGCCATGGTGAAACAAAGGCGATGGTGGGAACGTGTCACAAGAGGTGGAGGAAGATGATGAGACACAATTTCCAGAAAGTCAGGAGGAGGAACAGAGTGCAGAAGTGGAAGAAAAGGCGGTGGTTGATAAAGTTACTGACCCAACCTGGCAGGAGGACATGCAGAGAGAGGACAGCAGCACAAAGGGGGAGGGAGGTGAAGCACCCCAATAAGCAGGAAGAAGCAGTGTGGTGGCCGCAGACAAAAGGTGAGCAACCATTCCCCATAACACCAACATGAAGGTAGTTGGCTGTACAACTGTCACGTCTTCCCGTTTCTGATTAATTTTTAAAGAATCTGCCGATAACCCCAAAAAGACCATTTGCACCACAAGTCATGCCAGCATCAGCAGGGGTAGAAAAACTACCAGCCTGACCACCACAAGCATGATCAGGCACATGGCAGCGAAGCACCTGACTTTGTGGGCCGAAAACCAGGGTCTAAGAACAGTGTCTGCGGGTGACACCACTGCTTGTTACGCTGTTGTGCATGCAAGCCAATCCCCTGTCCATAGTGCATGCGAAGACATCTCTTGTCTTGCACCTGTCATTGCACACACTTAACTATCGCCAAGCACATCCTTTTCCCAGTGCAGCGTTCAGTTATCTATACCCCAGTCCTTGGAACACAAGCGCAAATGAACAGACAACGCCCCCAGGCAACGCTACTAAATTCACACAGTTCACGACAGCTTGCGCTCAAAATGTTGTCTTTTCAGCTCTTGGAGACGGCTTTCCGCAACCTGATGGCGGCGGCCGTCCCTCTGTACTTGGTCCCCAGCTGCCATTTTTTCTCCCAGTGTGCCATGCCTGTATTATACAAGCATGTGTTCCACAACATTATCCGTGTCCTCAACAATGCAGTTACTGGGAACGTACACCTATCCATGGACATGTGAACAAGTGCTTGTGGGCAGGGATGGTACATCTCGCTGACCACACACTGGGTTAACATAGTGGAAGCCGGGACCCAGTCGGAAATTGGGATGGAACACGTCTTCCCGACGCCGAGGATTGCGGGTCCTACGCCAATCAAGGTAGACCCCACAGTGTACAGCTCCTGCACCTCATCCTCCTCTTCCTCCTCCTTTTCAGCCTACATCTTCAAAATGACCACATCAGTCACAAGCTGGAAGAACTGAAGCAATGCCTCAGCCAAGCGGCAACAGGCAGTGATGAAGTTAATATGTTTACGTGACAAACTGCACAATGCTGAAGAGTTGTGGACAGTCCTGAAACAGCAGGCAGATCTGTTGCTGACACCGCTGTACTTACAGCCAGGCATGGTCGAATGTGACAATGTCTGGAATCTGGTGGTGGCTCTAAAGTGAGGAGAGCTCACACATGTACCATGCCTGGCCCATGTGCTTAACCTCATGGTTCAGCAGTTTTTCAAAACCTACCAGAAGCTGCTGGATCTACTTGTCAAAGTATGCCACCTGTGTGCCCATTTTAGAAAGTCAGCTACACCTTCCACTGCCCTTGCCATGCTTCAGCAGTGTTTGCAGCTTCCAGCTTACCGACTAATGTGTGATGTCCCCACGCATTGGAACTCTACACTCCAGATGTTGGGAAGGATTTGTGAGCAGAAGAGTGCAGTTGTTGAATACCAGCATCTACAAGGCCTTCGGTATTCAGTTCAGACTCCACAAATAAGACATCAGGAGTGGACATGGTTGTCAGACATATGTACCATCCTCCAAAATTTGATGCCTCTACCAAGATGGTGAGCAGTGATGATGCCATAATTAGCACCACCATCCTGTTTTTCTGTCTTCTGAAACGCTCTCTGCTCACAATCAAAGAGGATGCATTGCTGACAGAGTACGATAAGATGAAGCAATGAACCTTACAGGGTCTTTACAGACAGCCCAGCATCATCTCATCCCAATGTCGGTTGGGTGACAATGAGGAAGAGGAGGGGGAAGAACAGGAGCTAGTTTCATGCGCTATAGATGGAATTACCTGCACAAATGTCATACCGTCTGTTCAGCGTGGATGGCATGAAGACATGAGAAGGAGGAGAGCACGATCTGTCATTTTCTTGATGAGAACATGGAAGTCTTATCTGTAAGCAGCCTGGTATGCATGTCTGAGTTTGTTACACTGCCTTGACTGTGACCCTCACGCGCTCCCAATTTTGGGTGACAGTCATAACTGGTTGGTGACACTTCTGGACCCATGCTACAAGGAGAACTTTCTATCTCTTATTCCTGAGGAGGACAGGTCTACTAAAATGGGACAGTATCAGAAGGCCCTTGTTGTGGAATTATTAAAAAAAAATTCTATCTGAAAATGCTGGTGGCAGAGGTCACAGTTCTTTAGACAACGAAGGAGTACAGGTGAGAGAACACAACTCCAATCCAGCAGAGGCAAGGGAACACTGGCAAAGTTCTGGGATAGTGTTCTCAGTCCTTCCCATTGTACATGCCCTGAGGCGCGGTGTACTCTCACAGGGAGTGTAAAGTTTGGGAAGATGCTGAGGGAGTACCTTGCTAACTGTACCAACATCCTCCGTGATTCCTCTGTGCCTTATAATTATTGGGTATCCAAGCTGGACATCTGGCAAGAACTGGCTCTCTATGCCTTGGAGGTCCTGGCCTGCCCTGCCGCTAGCATTTTGTTTGAGCGGGTTTTTAGAGCCTCTGGTGGAATTATAACTGATAAGCACATCCACCTTTCAACTGAAAATGCTAACAAATTGACTCCTAAGTGCAGGGTCATTCCACTGAGTGTCAGTGGCCCACCTCCTAAACTCTGAGCAGTACTCCTCAGCAACCCGGGCTCCCTGTTTACACCTACGGAGTCGGGATTCCGCCAGGGCGACGCCATCAGGATCCCCATACACAAGCGTCAAAGCTGCAAAAAACTCGTCCACGGACACCAATGATGGAGAATCGTCCGGTAGGGAGAAGGCCCAGGATTGGGGATCCCCTTTAAGAAGGGACATAATGATTCCCACCCATTGCTCTTCACTCCCTGATGAATGAGGGTGCAGCCTGAAATACAATTTACAGGCTTGCTGGAAAACCAAGAATTGATCTCTCCCTCCAGAAAATCTGTCAGGGAGGGATATCTTGGGTTCTGGCTGAGCCTGTCTCTGAACCAAGCCCTCAAAGCCCCCTAATCTCATCAGTAAGGGTCTGCAGCATTTGGGCAAAGGTCTGAACTGGGTCCATGGCTCAGCAGAAAAAAAAATTATTGGTTGGTGATAAGGTCACGATGACCCGTCCTGTGTGACACGACCCGCAGGCCGGTTACTGTAAACAACAAGACGCGGCATGTGATACAGTCCTGTGTGACACGGCCCAAAGGCCAGTAACTGTAAACAACAAGACAAGGGGGAGGGACAACAGTTACAGCGGTGGGCCCTGCAATAGGGAAAGGGGACGTGGAGACCTCCTGCACTCCCCTGAGTCAGTGTCTCTAACGCTCCTAACGTTCCCTATGCCGGTTCTGCACCGGGCGCCGCTCAGGATACCTGTCGCCCTAGCACACCCTACACCTATTCCTTGCTAGGGAGCTGGGTGGCGCAGGCACTGGCCCCACCACTGTACTAATAGACACGAAGGGAAAACACAAACAGAGGAGCACCACTTAGCTTTACTCTGTGCACTTGCTCCTGGCAACAGAGTCCACCACTAGAATGCAGCTCTCCTCCTGAAATGCTGCCACCAAGCTCTGTCAGAGCTCTACATGGAAATTCCCTATGACTCCTTCCACACCAGGGCTCTGACCGTGCTGCAAGGAGCTCTCTCCAGCTCCTTC
Source organism: Dendrobates tinctorius (assembly GCF_039654945.1). NCBI lineage: Eukaryota > Metazoa > Chordata > Amphibia > Anura > Dendrobatidae > Dendrobates > Dendrobates tinctorius. The sequence continues at coordinate 12,908,888 of NW_027361699.1, forward strand.
CTCCACCAGGGATGGTTGGAAATGAATACTATCACCAACGCTGATTGCAACACCTGTGACTCTTTTATAGCAGAGCCAGCAATCACACCTGCATTACAATCATGTGCACTAAACTAAAGAAACAGAGTGCAATGATGATCACCACCACCAGGGGCAAATTTAGAACAAAAGACACCACAGAGCAATAATCCCAATGGCCACGGGGGCAAAAACCAAACCTAAGCACAGAAAAAAAGGTTACCTGTGCTTTATATCAGTCCTGATCCAGCATGGATCATGACACACATGTTGATTAAGTCCCTGCCCTTTGAACACACCGCTCTTCGCTACTACCGATTGGATGGTTTAGTGAGGTCCTTCGATCTGCCCCCCCCCAGGGTCTGCCAAGACCCTGACGGAGAGCTGAGAAAACGATCAAACTTGACTATCTGTAAGAAGTAAAAGTCATAACAATGATACAACTTATGCATTGGCACTGCATTTCTTTTAAATGTCCTACGCCCTTCCTCAACAACATTCACCTTGAGGAAGTGCTTGATGAAACGTGTGTCGAGGCTGAGGGACGGAGTGCAGACCGGATTACTACATATCTCTTGTAAGCTATTTTAGCAGGGTCGCTGCATCTATCAACACTGTTGCTATTTTTCTACCTATATACTACTTTCCTAAGTGCACTTTATTCAGCAAACCATATGCCTAGCATTGATAGTGAATCTCTGTGCAATATATGACTTGCCACTAATTATAAGGGATTGCGTGCAATAATGGGCTGTTAATAACAGTGGACATTTGTGTTATAGGCATCAGCACTTTGTAGAATCTATTATGATTCAGAACAAGCCAATTTTGTATAATGATGTATATATTATTTAACAAATAAGGTGTCATGGGTGTGTCAGATGACTGGAGAAATTCACATTTTTCACTTGTGAAGGTTTGGCGCTATCGCAGTCAGCTAACTTCCTCTCTGGAGCTGTTTGAGGATGTTTGATGTCACCTCTCTGAGTCTGCTCATTCCTCTTGTCTGTCTACCTTTTTGTCTTTAGTTTAGGGGATTAACCAGTGCTCATCCCCTTCCTCTCCCTATCCAGGGTCTAGCTCAAGGGAGATAAAGGGCTTAGGTTCCTGCTCGGCGATTGGTGAGGAACCAAATTAGAGCCGGCAGGCAGGGTGTTATCAGATCTGCTTAGGGGTCTCCATACACCCTTTCCATAGTGTTTGGGCTTCCTTCAACTCATCTCTTTGTGTTGCACTTAGTCTTCCCACACTGTGTGTGACATTATGTACATGGTTGTGCTTTATTCCATTGAGGCAACACTGCTTATTAGTACACCTGCATTTCCATTATGTATTTAACATTGTTGTGAACTAGGTCTCTATCCTGTCCGTCCCTCACACTAGAGGTGTTTGCTGTTACTTTTATATTTTGCATTGTATGTTTATTATACTTACTTTATATTTTTTAATAAAGTACATTATATGATATTTAGGGTAGTGTCCACTTATGACTACTGGGCGTATCGCACTATGCAGCACGGTGGTAGACTTTGATTTAGAATCTGTGCTAGTGACACAGTATTTTATATGGATTACCCCCTTTTGCTTTAATGTGTATTTAAGAAGCAGCAGGATGGTTACAAGAAGAGGACCTGGATGGTTATATTACTATGAAATAGGACCAGGATGGGGACATTATTATAGGACAGGGAATATTGTTACAGGACAAGGGATATTATTACAGGATTAGGGATGTTAGTACAGGACAGGGGACCATTATTCCAGGGCGAGGGACGTTATTACAGAACGAGCTTCATAATTACAGGACAGGGAACATTTTTACAAGCATGGGGAAATTATTACAGGATAGGGGACATTATTACAGAACAGGACATTATTGCAGGCCAAGGGATATTATTATAAGACAAGAGACATTTTTACTGGCTGAGTGTTATTATTACAGAACAGGACAATATTACAGGACAAGAGACAATATTGTTACAAGACTGGAGACATTATGACATGACAGGGGGCCAGAATTATTATAAGGGACTAGTTGTATAACTGTATTACGGTATGAGGATGATTGGGGTAAAAAAATGAATACATTAAAATAAATAATAAAAATTATTGGAATAATATTTGGCCGCTAGAAATACTTTTTTATGTAAAACTAGCTGGAGAGCCCGGCATTGCCTGGGCATAGTAACCAACTAGTAACCAACTGTGGTTAGTTATAACAAATTATAATGATTATATTGCACATAAAAACCATGCATCTAATCCTATCCTGTGTGATACTGACTGCTGAGCCGTGTATCTAATCCTATTGTGTGATACTGTCTGCTGAGCTATGTATCTAATCCTATTTTGTGTGATACTGTGTGCTGAGCTGTGTATCTAATCCTCTCCTGTGTGATACTGACTTCTGAGCCGGGTATCTAATCCTATTGTGTGATACTGTCTGCTGAGCCGTGTATCTAATACTATTCTGTGTGATACTGTGTGCTGAGCTGTGCATCTAATCCTATCCTGTGTGATACTGTCTGCTGAGCCGTGTATCTAATACTATTCTGTGTGATACTGTGTGCTGAGCTGTGTATTTAATCCTATCCTGTGTGATACTGACTGCTGAGCTATGTATCTAATACTATTCTGTGTGATACTGTATGCTCAGCTGTGTATCTAATTCTATCTTGTGTGATACTGTCTGCTGAGCCGTGTATCTAATCCTATCCTGTGTGATACTGACTGCTGAGCTGTGTATCTAATCCTCTCCTGTGTGATACTGACTGCTGAGCTGTGTATCTAATCCTATCCTGTGTGATACTGACTGCTGAGCCATGTGTCTAATCCTCTCCTGTGTGATACTGACTGCTGAGCTGTGTATCTAATCCTATCCTGTGTGATACTGCCTGCTGAGCCATGTATCTAATCCTCTCCTGTGTGATACTGGGCTCCCCCTGCAGTCTGTGTCCGAGGGTGGTCTGTGTTGGCACGGTAATAAATTGTGTTATTTCCAGCTTTACAGAAGGACGATAACACCATAGAAATGATAAGAATAATAGGCCTCAGTTACCACAACTGTCTACAAAGAAAACTGTTGATTATAGCAACCAATCACAGCTCATTTTTCATCTTTTAAACAGCTCTGGGACAGCGTGGCGAGTTTTGAGTGGCGACTTTTGTGTTTTGACTTTTATGTGGCGAGGTTGGTGTATGTGTGGTGAAATGTGTGCTGAGGGTGGTATATGTGTTGAAGCACGTGGTAGTGTGTGGCGCATGTTGTGTATGTGTTCATATCCCCGTGTGTGGTGAGTATCCCATGTCAGGGCCCCACCTTAGCAACTGTACGGTATATTCTCTTTGTCGCTATCGCTCTCATTCTTTTAGTCCCCCTTGTTCACATCTGGCAGCTGTCAATTTGCCTCCAACACTTTTCCTTTCACTTTTTCCCCATTATGTATATAGTGGCAAAATTGTTTGGTGAATTGGATCACGCAGGGTTAAAATTTCGCCTCACAACATAGCCTATGATGCTCTCAGCATCCAGACGTGTGACTTTGCAAAATTTTGTGGCTGTAGCTGTGACGGTACAGATGCCAATACATACATAAACTTTTTCCCCATTATGTAGATAGGCATAGCTCCCAAGCGTCCCGATTCCCACGCGACAGTCCCTTTTTTGACACCCCCCGCGTCCCGCCCGGGACAGTATTTTTCACATATTGCACTGAGCCGCCACGCCACCCCCCCATCCACCGATGCCATGCTCACCGTCCCAGATAGACGCACCGCAGCCTGAAATGATGTAGCTGGGCTGTGTGTGCTCTGTCTGTGTGCAGAGGACCTGTGACAGGGGAGGAGTCAGGGGTCATATGATCAGGGGCTGTCTGCCTCCATGTCTGTCTGCGCTCTGCAGGAGTCTGGTCTGCTGTGCTGGTTGTCATGCTGGATGAGGTAAAGTTTCTGTGTGGGGTCAGGAGAGGTTTACAGTGTGGATGTAGCAAGGCCATGTGTGTATGAGGTGTACGGAGCAGAGCCACGTGTGTACGAGGTGTATGGAGCAGAGCTGTGTGTGTATGAGGTGCACGGAGCAGAGCCACGTGTGTATGAGATGTACAGAGCAGAGCCACGTGTGTACAAGGTGTATGAAGCCACCTGTGTACAAGGTGTGGGGAGTGGCGCCGCATGTGTACGAGGTGTACGGAGCAGAGCCGCATGTGTACGAGGTGTACGGAGCGGAGCCACATGTGTACGGAGCGGAGCTGCATGTCTACGAGGTGTACAGAGCGGAACAGCGCATGTATGAGGCGTACGGAGCGGAGCCGCGTGTGTACGGGGCGTACGGAGCAGAGTCGCGTGTGTATGGAGTGGAGTCGCGTGTGTACGAGTTGTACGGAGCAGAGTCGTGTGTGTACTTGGTGTACAGAGCGGAGGCACATGTGTCAGCACAGGAAAACCTCCTGGAAGATGTTGCAGAGGCAATGCAGACCCTCAATTACTGTGTCTGAGGAGACAGTGAAAACGGTTCTTTGCTGAAGAAAGGATTGCTTTATCGCAGTAGCGTGGATCACATCACCGTTACTCGTCTCCATCAAATTGTGATCACAGGGAGAGGTGTAGACATGGTCCTCACTGCCTATCATGATGTGTCTGGTCATTTTGGAGTGCAAAAGACAGAAGACACAGACCGTAGGCAATTCTATTGGATTGGCATGAGAGGAGACATTGAAAAATGGTGGCAGGAATGTCACACGTCTGTGACTATCACAACTGTGAAAGGTGATCATAAAGCACCACTGCATCCGCTTGTAAGTTGACGTCCATTACAAATGGTAGCCATTGATCATCTGAAGGTAGAGGCCAGCAGGACAGGCCATAGCTACATCATAACCATCGTCGATCAATACACCAAATTTCTAGTGGCCGTCCCTGTGAAGTATTTAACTGTCCAGACTACACAGCAGTGGAGCAGGGAGAGGTAAGTATTGCAACTTGCAAGTGCTGTGGCCATGACCAAGCAGGGGGGGGCACATTCGTGGTCGATGGTACTGGCACAGGGCGCCTCATAGTATGCTGGTGTGTCTGACGGCGAGTGGGCCCCCCCCACCGTCAGAGACACTGTATTGTACTATGAGGGGCCCTGTGCCAGAGCCGTCGGCCATCTGTGGGTCCATCCACCTGTTCAGAGCAACTGCACTTGCCTGTGTGCGCCAGGTGTTGACCCCAGGCATTGGGGGGGTGGGCAGCCCACTTAGGGAGGTTTAAAAAATGGCATATGTTGATGTGTTGGCTGGACATTCAGCTGCTGCAAAGGGCGGAATTGGGCAAGTCTGAGGAAGAGGAGGATAAAAGCGAGGCAGTTTTCTGGCAACCTATGTGTCATCAGGGGAAGGTGGGACAAAATCCTTTGAAACCCATGCATGGTTCATTTTAATGAAGGTTAGATCATCAACATTTTGGGTAGACAGACGGGTCCTTTTTTCTGTCAGGATTGATCCAGCAGCACTGAAGACTCTTTCAGATAACACGCTAGCAGCAGGGCAAGCGAACTCCTGTAAGGCATATTGTGCCAATTCAGACCAGGCGTCCAGTTTAGAGGCCCAGTAGTCAAAGGGGAATGACCTGTGAGGGAGAACATTGATATGGGAGGAGAAGTAGTTTGTAACCATAGTTGACAACTGCTGTCTCCTGTCACTTTTAATCCTTGCAGTATTAGTAGTCGTGTGAGCGGTACTTGAGAAATCATTCCACAACATGGTCATTAAACCCCAGTCTCCAACGACACTTCGGCTGTGTGCACCATGAACACCTATTCCATTGTGCCCACTACGGCTAGTGGGAAAACCATCACCGCTGCTGTGTGCTGGGAAAGCCTCAAATAAACGGTTTACCAGAGTTACTTGTTTGTTAGCCATTATTATGTCCAGGTTCTCCTGTGGCATGATGTTGTATAATTTGCCTTTGTAGCGTGGATCAAGGATGCTGGCCAGCCAGAAGTCGTCATCCCTCATCATTTTGGCAATGCGGGGGTCCCTTTTTAGGATCCGCAAGGCATAATCGCACATGTGGGCCATTGTCCCAGGTGTCAACGATGCACTGCCAGTAGTGGGTGGAGGAGCACTTTCTGGCAAATCCACATCCCTACAGTCATGCACAAACACTGTACCTGACCTTGGAATGCCAAAATTTTCTCTTGCCCCCTGAGAAGCATCCTCCTGCCCAAAATAATCATCCCTCTCATCCTCCTCCTCTTCTTCCTCTTCTTCCTCCACCTCATCCAGGACTATTCTCTTACCAGACAATGGCTGACAGTCATCAACGCTTCCCTCCTCCTCCTCCACTGCAGACGCCTGATCCTTAATGTGCATCAAACGTTGCATGAGCATATGCATAAGTGGGATGCTTATGATGGCGTCATCTGCGCTTACCAGCCGTGTGCATTCCTCAAAACACTGAAGGACTTTACAGAGGTTTTTCAGCTTTGACCACTGCACACCCGACAATTCCATGTCTTCCCTCAAACTGCCTGCCCATATATCCTCCCACAAATGCCTTACAGCCTGCCTCTGTTCGTACAGCCTCACAATTATGTGCAGGGTGGAGTTCCACCATGTTGCAATGTCTATGATTAGACTGTGCTTGGGAAGGTGGAGCAATCGCTGCAGCTTCTGCATACGATTGGAGTGGATGTTTGAGTGACGGATGTGCGAGAACAGTCTTCGCACCTTATGGAGCAGGGATGTTAACGGGATAATTATTAAGGAAGTACTGCACCACCAGGTTCAAAGTGTGAGCCAGGCAAAGTATGTGTGTGAGTTTTGCTCGGGCTATGGCTGCCACAAAATTACGGCCATTATCACTGACTACTTTGCCTGCCTCAAGACGTAGACTGCCCAGCCTTGACTCAGTTTGTCGCTGCAAGTAGTCGGCCAGTACCTCCATGGTGTGTCTGTTGTCACCCAAAGACATCATCTTTAATACAGCCTGCTGATGCTTACCACTAGCTGTTCGGTGGTGGGACACCTCGTGTGCAACACTGCCAGCTGCGGATGAAGTGCTCCTGCAACTGCGCTCTGTTGACCAGCTTTCGCTGATAGAGGAGGAGGATCGAAAGCCTACAGCCAACTGTTTCCTATACCGTGGGCTAGGCAGCACTGTTCCACTGCCGCTGTCCCCAGTGGAGCCTGCATCCACCACATTAACCCAGTGCGCAGTGATGGACACATAACGGCCCTGGCCATGACTACTGGTCCATGCATCTGTTGTAAGGTGCACCTTTCTACTCACTGACTGTTTTAGTGCATGGACAATGCGATCTTTCACATGCCGGTGGAGGTCAGGGATGGCTTTTTGAGAAAAGAAGTGCTGACTGGGTAGGTCATAGCGTGGGACAGTGTAGGCCATGAGCTCGCGGAAAGCTTCACTTTCAACCAAATGGTAGGGCATCATCTCTAATTAGATTAGTTTGGCAATGTAGGCTTTCAAGCAAAGTGTACGCGGATGAGAGGATGAGAACTTTCTTCTCCTACTCAGTGTCTGGTAAGGTGAGCTGGACTGGAGAGCTGTATATGGGGGAAGTAGCGGTGGACCGGACGGAGTGAGAGGGGGTTTGTGATGGTATTGGTGGTGATGGCCTAGATTCAGTGTTGTGTTGCAAAACCATTGTGATTCCCTGAGTGCTTTGGCCTTGCGACGACACCTCCACATTTAGTGCTGGTGGTGTGCTTAATGGTGGCGGTGGTCTTACAGTGGGGGAAGCGATGGAGCATTGCTGGCTACCTTCAGTCGGAGCAGGTGCACGTGTTACCTGAGGTTTTGTAGTCCGTCCACGCTTGCAAGTGCATGTTGATTAAATGTTGATTAATGAGTTGTTTACCTAGGCTAAAGGTCCTTCCGCACTTCTTACAGGTAACCTTTGCCTCATCAGTAGGATTTTGGACAAAGAAGTGCCACACTGCATTATTCCTACTATGGTATACAGTTTCTGGCCTTGCACGCTGTGCTAAGTTGACCGTCTGACCAAGCTATCCTGCAACTCTTTTAGTTTTTGTTCCACGTTTTTGGACAGCTACGGGCCTTGCAGATAACCGCAGCTGCGATGTCAATGCCTGCTGCGGATCCTTCTCTTTATCTGAACTATTGCCAGCGCCACCCTCCTCCCCCAATGGATGCCAATAAGGGTCAAGAATTAGATCATCCATCACCTCCTCTTCAAAGTCATCTGCACCTTCCTCTTTACCTTCCTCTGTGTCACTGTGGAAGGTGCATATATAAGAAGGAGAGAAATCCGGCTTTCAGGATCGCGCTGTTCCAGTCCAAAGTTCACAAGGAGTTAATCCAAGGACCAAGCAGTGATTATAACTTCCTTTTTATTCCATAAACTCTACGTGTTTCGTGTACACACTGTACACTTCCTCAGGAGCAAAAGTTACACTGGCATCACATTCCATTCTCCTTATATACTAGCTTCCCCAGGAAGTGAGGTAGATGCTCATTGCACTTAAAAAATTCACACATAACTATCAACATAATATAAAATCACAAAAATCACTAAATTTCATCTATAAAAAACACACTTCTATAGAAACACACAAATGTAAAACTTCACACTAGAAAAAATGTAAAACATTAAGATATAATTATGATTATACTCAATAAAAATCTAAATTTCTTGGTACATCATATCAATTAACAGAACACCATTCACAAATATCTTATATAACCGCACTTATATTTTCCTTTCAGTATTAACCCTTCATTCAACATATTATACTTTTACTTTCCTTATATTTCAGACAGATGATCATATACTAATTAATGTATGTACTCCTATGCGGATTAGATCCTGCACAGCAGACCCATGCTCTGCACTCAAGAAACTCTTCTGTTCTCTCAGTCAAAGACTCCACATCTCCAGAGCTGTCAGTACGTTTTCAAGGCACCAGCCAACTATTCCAATCATAATAAAATACCACCGATAGTATCTCTTTATATGTTAGCAATATAATCATTCCCTTGCTGTAATGTTATAGCATGGACATCACACAATCATCAGATGCCAATACTACTCTAATCCTTAGCAGACAAATATGTAGAGCACCAAAATTATTTAAAGATGTCAGATATTTAATTTAAACCGTATGGTTGCAGAGTCTGCAACCTATGAATCCAGTAAATTTCCTTTCTTCTCAGAATGACACTCCTGTTCACAGTGTTTTCTGTAACATAATCAATTGGGGCCACTTTAATACATGGTTTCTTCCCATGTGTTATAGTGCAATGTTTTGATACTCCATGAAACATAAAACCTTCAATTATATTGTGTCTGTGCGAATTCATGCGGTTATGCAGTTCTTGTGTGGTTTTACCCACATACTGAAAACCACATTCGCATTCTATCAGATATATCACAAAATTACTTTTACAATTCAGGGAAAACTTTATATCAAACACCTTGTTATTCTGAATTGAACTGAATGTGGTCATATTATGCATAATCATGCCACAACAAAGACACTGAGCGGTATTACATTTAAAGACTCCTGTTTTTTTGCATTGTTCATCCCTAATTTTTTCTTTTTTCAGGCGACTGGGGGCCAGTATATTTCTAAGAGTAGCGGATCTTTTAAAGGTTAGTCTTGGTTTATTCGGTAGCATACTCCCCAACACTGGATCATTAAGAAGAACAGACCAATGATCCTGTAAAATTTTCCTAATTTTTTGATTTTGTTTAGTAAAACTAGTTAAAAAGTTTAAGTAGAAACTATCATTCTCTTTTTCTTTCTTCTTAGGATTTACTAGGTCCATCTGTTCCAAACCCGCGCACTCATTATATGCTTTTTCTTGCAGTTTTTTGGGGTAGTTTTTCTCAATAAACCTATTTTTCAATTCCTTGGCTTGTGATACGAAATCTGACTCTAAACTACAATTTTTCTTAATCCTTTTATACTGGTTCTTCGGGACATTGATTAACCATTTATAATAATGGCCACTATTGAAATCTAACAGACTATTTGCATCACACTTCTTAAAAAAAGTTTTAGTAAAAATCTTCCCTTCTGAATGGAAAATGGTCAGATCCAAATAATCTATACTCTCCATATTATATACCCATGAAAAGGTGAGACACCAATCATTCCTCTGAATGCTCTCCAGAAATTGTTCTATGTTATTACATTTATTATCAAAGACTATCATTAGATCATCTATGTGCCGTTTAAAAAATATAATATGCTCTGAAAGGATGGAATTTTCTATATAAATGAATTAAAAAATGGCCATAAATAGGTTAGCGAAAGTTGGCGCTACTTTCGAACCCATTGCGGTTCCGACTTGTTGGTGATATAGTTTTCCTTGAAAGTCAAAAAAATTATTGTGCAGTATAAACTTCATGCTATCCATTAAAAAGGCTTTCTGATTCAATGGTAAACGGGCATCTTCTTTCACATATCTCCCAAAACAATACAATCCTAGATCATGTCTAATATTTGAATAGAGGGATGCAACATCTATAGTCAGAAACATGTATGAGTCTTTCCACACTATATCCTTCATCAAATGAATCAGCTGGGCAGAATCCCTAAGAAAACTTTTCACAGACTTCACATGGAAATACATTATATTATCTACATACGCTGCCAATCCTGACGTGAGAGAACCTATGCCAGAAATGATGGGCCTCCCTGGTGGGTGGTTTTGATCGTTATGAATCTTAGGAAGATGATAGAAAAAAGCCCTAAGGGGATTTTTCATAGTCAGAAAATTATATTCATTTTTATTTAAAATCCCCTCCTTTTTTCCAGTTGCAATTAATTTATTATATTCGGTTACCGCACTCTTATAAATATCCATTGTAACCACTTTATATGTATTCTCATCATTTAATATTCTATATGCCTCTTTCAAATATTCCTTCCTATCTTGGATTACAACTCCCCCCCTTATCAGCTGGTCTAATAACCACCTCTGTGTTCTCTTTCAGACTTTTAACAGCCTCCCTTTCTGCTTTAGTCAAATTTCTTTCATTTTTATAATCTGCAGGATTTATATTCTCAAAATCCTTCAGTACTAAATCAGAAAATGTTTTTAAATGGTGTCCCTGGTTCTGTATCGGGTAAAAATTAGATTAATTCCTCAATGTAGTGTGTAATATTCCATTTTCAGTCTGCTGTAATGAAACTTCCTCATCTAAAGACACTTTTTTGCTATCCTGTATCAGGAAGTGTCTTTTTACCGTTAATTTTCTGATAAAAGTTTGCAAATCAATAAAAAGATCCAGTTCCTGTGAATTCGTAACAGGACAAAAGGATAATCCTTTTTGCAACACAGAAATTTCTGCTGTATTTAATATGATAGATGATAAATTAAAAATATTATTTATTATTTTGTTTTCTGGTGTCTGTATCTTTATTCTGTTTTGTTGCGCTTGCCCCCCTCTGCAGCCTCTGTAACACTTTTTCTTTTTCTTGGCTGGTTTGAAAAAAAGTGCGTTATTACATTCTGCTGGTTTTTTCCTTTCACTAAAAAAGATGGTACATCATCTTGAAAAGATTGTTCGTTCTTTTGTTCACTAATGTTAAATTTTGGAAGAAAAGGGACCAAACTACTCTGATTTTTAGAGTTATCAATAATACACATTTTGTTCAACTCCTGTAAGTTTTCACATACAATGGACTCCTTCTCTGCAACTGCAATATCTGTCGCTCCCACAATTAAATTATCATCCAACCCCACTTGGGGGAGAATATAAATATTTTGTCTATGATCATCAATTTTATCCAGGAGATTGCTCTTCATGTTATCATCTGAAAAATTAATCATATCCGGTGGTTCAATCCTCATAGGAGTCATAGGGGGTGGCAAGCTTTTATTTCCATCTTTCCTATTCACCTGTTTTTTATCCTGATTTTCCTGATATCCTGATAAATAAAAATGAATATAATTTTCTGACTATGAAAAATCCCCCTAGGGCTTTTTTCTATCATCTTCCTAAGATTCATAAGGATCAAAACCACCCACCAGGGAGGCCCATCATTTCTGGCATAGGTTCTCTCACGTCAGGATTGGCAGCGTATGTAGACAATATAATGTATTTCCATGTGAAGTCTGTGAAAAGTTTTCTTAGGGATTCTGCCCAGCTGATTCATTTGATGAAGGATATAGTGTGGAAAGACTCATACATGTTTCTGACTATAGATGTTGCATCCCTCTATTCAAATATTAGACATGATCTAGGATTGTATTGTTTTGGGAGATATGTGAAAGAAGATGCCCGTTTACCATTGAATCAGAAAGCCTTTTTAATGGATAGCATGAAGTTTATACTGCACAATAATTTTTTTGACTTTCAAGGAAAACTATATCACCAACAAGTCGGAACCGCAATGGGTTCGAAAGTAGCGCCAACTTTCGCTAACCTATTTATGGCCATTTTTTAATTCATTTATATAGAAAATTCCATCCTTTCAGAGCATATTATATTTTTTAAACGGTACATAGATGATCTAATGATAGACTTTGATAATAAATGTAATAACATAGAACAATTTCTGGAGAGCATTCAGAGGAATGATTGGTGTCTCACCTTTTCATGGGTATATAATATGGAGAGTATAGATTATTTGGATCTGACCATTTTCCATTCAGAAGGGAAGATTTTTACTAAAACTTTTTTTAAGAAGTGTGATGCAAATAGTCTGTTAGATTTCAATAGTGGCCATTATTATAAATGGTTAATCAATGTCCCGAAGAACCAGTATAAAAGGATTAAGAAAAATTGTAGTTTAGAGTCAGATTTCGTATCACAAGCCAAGGAATTGAAAAATAGGTTTATTGAGAAAAACTACCCCAAAAAACTGCTAGAAAAAGCATATAATGAGTGCGCAGGTTTGGAACAGATGGACCTAGCAAATCCTAAGAAGAAAGAAAAAGAGAATGATAGTTTCTACTTAAACTTTTTAACTAATTTTACTAAGCAAAATCAAAAAATTAGGAAAATTTTACAGGATCATTGGTCTGTTCTTCTTAATGATCTAGTGTTAGGGAGTATGCTACCGAATAAACCAAGACTAACCTTTAAAAGATCCTCTACTCTTAGAAATATACTGGCCCCCAGTCGCCTGAAAAAAGAAAAAATTAGGGATGAACAATGCAAAAAACCAGGAGTCTTTAAATGTAATACCGCTCGGTGTCTTTGTTGTGGCATGATTATGCATAATATGACCACATTCAGTTCAATTCAGAATAATAAGGTGTTTGATATAAAGTTTTCCCTGAATTCTAAAAGTAGTTTTGTGATATATCTGATAGAATGCGAATGTGGTTTGCAGTATGTGGGTAAAACCACACAAGAACTGCATAACCGCATGAATTCGCACAGACACAATATAATTGAAGGTTTTATGTTTCATGGAGTATCAAAACATTGCACTATAACACATGGGAAGAAACCATGTATTAAAGTGGCCCCAATTGATTATGTTTCAGAAAACACTGTGAACAGGAGTGTCATTCTGAGAAGAAAGGAAATTTACTGGATTCATAGGTTGCAGACTCTGCAACCATACGGTTTAAATGACATATCTGACATCTTTAAATAATTTTGGTGCTCTACGTATTTGTCTGCTAAGGATTAGAGTAGTATTGGCATCTGATGATTGTGTGATGTCCATGCTATAACATTACAGCAAGGGAATGATTATATCGCTAACATATAAAGAGATACAATCGGCGGTATTTTATTATGATTGGAATAGTTGGCTGGTGCCTTGAAAAGGTACTGACAGCTCTGGAGATGTGGAGCCTTTGGCTGAGAGAACAGAAGAGTTTCTTGAGTGCAGAGCATGGGTCTGCTGTGCAGGATCTAATCCGCATAGGAGTACATACATTAATTAGTATATGATCATCTGTCTGAAATATAAGGAAAGTAAAAGTATAATATGTTGAATGAAGGGTTAATACTGAAAGGAAAATATAAGTGCGGTTATATAAGATATTTGTGAATGGTGTTCTGTTAATTGATATGATGTACCAAGAAATTTAGATTTTTATTGAGTATAATCATAATTTTATTATAATGTTTTACATTTTTTCTAGTGTGAAGTTTTACATTTGTGTGTTTCTATAGAAGTGTGTTTTTTATAGATGAATTTTAGTGATTTTTGTGATTTTATATTATGTTGATAGTTATGTGTGAATTTTTTAAGTGCAATGAGCATCTACCTCACTTCCTGGGGAAGCTAGTATATAAGGAGAATGGAATGTGATGCCAGTGTAACTTTTTCTCCTGAGGAAGTGTACAGTGTGTACACGAAACGCGTAGAGTTTATGGAATAAAAAGGAAGTTATAATCACTGCTTGGTCCTTGGATTAACTCCTTGTGAACTTTGGACTGGAACAGCGTGATCCTGAAAGCCGGATTTCTCTCCTTCTTATATATGCATTTCTAGTGACCGGCTGATTGCTGCAGTTCATCGGATCCTACCCATTTGTGCTTATGGTTGTTGTGTTTCACACAACTGAATCAGGTGAGTGGATCCATTTCTGTGAAACGTTTATATCACTGGATAAGACCCTATTGTGCGCTTCTGTCTCCCCCTTTTTTCACTGTGGAAGGTGGAATAGTATGCAGGAAGGGGCACCTGAGATCTATCAGCATCAGATTCTGGCTCAATAGACTGCGAGGGAAATGTAGTGCTCTGGGTCGATGCACCAGCAGAATCATCTAGCAGTGGCTGTGCATCAGTGCACTCCATGTCAGATTCATCTTGGACTGGGGAATTCTGGATTTGACTGGATAACCCAGGCATGGTATGTGAAAAGAGCTCCATAGAGTAATCTGAAGTGTGGGCTGCCGCATCCTTAACTTTTGGTGGGGGTTAAGGGCACAAGAAAAGGTGTTTTTCCTGACCAGAACCCTGCACTGACGACTCCGTGCTTGAAGGTTTCGAACGTTCAGAAGAGGAGGCAATAGAGCTGGTGGCTGTTTCGGCAATGAACGCCAAAACCTGTTCCTGATGCTCCGGCTTTAAAAGCGGTTTTCCTACTTCAAGAAAAGGCAACCTTACAGGCCTTCTTGGGCCAGATGTTGATGCAGGCTCAACACCTCGTGCCTTAGCTGCTATTGTGCTTTTGCCAGAACCAGCTGATGCACTACCACCATCAGTACCAGCTGCGCCCCCCCTGCCCACGTGTCCGCAGCCTCTTCCACCATACTTCTTCATGTTTGGGAAAATGTACCAAAAATACCAGCAGAGAGATGGTACTGTATGAGGTGCGTCCAGCTGTGTAAGGCTGGTTTCACATTTGCGTTAAAACAACGCTGTGCCCTGCATCGTTAAGCCCCGCCCCGAGCCGGCTCCCTGCCCGCCCCATCCGGGATCACCGCCTACTTTCGCATTTGCACGCATGTGATTGGCGCACCCTATCTTTAGCATAGGGTGCGCAGATCATGCGCTGCCAGTGTGAAAGTAGCGTGCTGCGCACTTTTGACTGTGCACCGTGCGGGCCGAAATGCAGCATGTTGCATTTCGGTGCGCACGGCGCACCGTCAAAAGTGCGCAGCACGCTACTTTCACACTGGCAGCGCATGATCTGCGCACCCTATGCTAAAGATAGGGTGCGCCGATCGCATGCGTGCAAATGCGAAAGTAGGCAGTGATCCCGGATGGGGCGGGCAGGGAGCCGGCTCGGGGCGGGGCTTGACGACGCAGGGCGCAGCGTTGTTTTAGCGCAAATGAGAAACCAGCCTAAGGTGTTTTAAAAAAAAAATTAAACCTACGTATATATTTTGTTAGTCACAGACGCTCTCACAGTAAGTATTTGACCGTATCCAACAAGCAGATATACGGAACTGCATCAGAAGTGTACAGCTGTATACGTTTTTTGTGTAACTAACAATCTCCGTGTATGTATTTACGGAGTGTCACACACACACACACTGACTCTGTATAGATGTGACTGTAATGCGAAAGGCAGATATACAATACTGTTTGAGAATCGGACAGCTCTATACGGTGTCTGTATGGAAAATTGTCAATCTCCGTCTATTTTTATACAGAGTGACACGTGCTGTCTCTGTCTAGTTTTGACCATTATCAAACAGCAGATATACGAAACTGTTTGAAAAGCGGACAGCACTCTAAGGTGTAGGTCTGGAAAAACGGAAAAACTCCTCGGCTTTTTTTTTCCAGATCACACACAGATAGCTTCTATTTGTCCATGATACAAGGTGGTACACGGTAGTGTGTGAGGAGCGTACACCGCTATATGGTGTCTGTATGGAAAATTGTCAATCTCTGTCTATTTGTATAGGGACTGACACACGCCGTCTCTGTCTAGTTTTGACCGTGATCAAACAGCAGATATACGAAACTGTTTGAAAAACGGACAGCTCTCTAAGGTGTAGGTCTGGAAAAATGGAAAAACTCCTCGGCTTGTTCTTTCAGAGTCACACCCAAATAGCTTCTATTTGTCCGTGATACCAGCCGGTACTCGGTAGTGTGTGAGGAGCGTACACCGCTATACGGTGTGTGAAAAAATGAACGCTCAGTAACTCACCAGGACAAAATAATAAAAGCTGGAGTGCTTTTAAAAAAGCAGTTTGAACAGCAGTGTGCACACAGCAATGCAGCTAGCAGGTAGCCTTAAAAGGCAGCCTAATCACCACCAGCGCTGCTGCACACAACAAAAAGCCTCCCCATTCACTGCACACTAACTGTACAGTGAAAAGCGCTATCAGCAGAAGCAGTTTTTTTTCTTCTTCCCTGCCTAACGCTCTCCCTATTCAGAATCAGCAGCAGCACCTCTCCCTATTGTAAGATCGGCAGAAGAAAAATGGCTGTCGGTGGCCACAGCCTTTTATACCGACTTTGATGCCACACAAAGCTAGCCAATCACTTCAATGCCCCTCTCTAAGATGGTGGTGGCCGCTGACCATGTCATCGCGTTGCCCACAGTGTGCATCCTCCATCATTGGCTGAGAAAAAGCGCTGGAAGCATTATTTGAAACGCGACTTTTTCGCTCTGATCGGCGACCTCATGGCCGACCTCATGCTATGGTCGGGTTTCGATTGGCGAAAGTCGGCTATTTTTGAATTTGGCCAACCCATTTCACTCAACTCTAGTGCCAACCTTGTGAAGACTTAGACTAGCTTCACACTAGCGTATGGTGGAGCTGCGGAGGGATGCGGACTTCCTCTGTGAAGCTCCACCCACTGCCGTGCCTCCTCCGTTCAGCTCCACCTACATCGACAGGCGGCCTGTGTACCTATCTTTAGCATTAGTTGTAGAAGGATAGGGAAAATAAGGGGAGGTCAGCTCACCAGTCTCAATTACGATCCATAATCCTCCTGCGCACGGAGTCACCTTGATCAGGGGCGTTGACTGAAGCAAAATAAAGGATAGAATCTCCAGCGCTGGACTTCAGTTAAAAATTCATCATTTATTGGAAATTCTTAAAATCGGACAGAAAAAAGTATGAATAAGGACATACAGGCAGATGGGGTCTCTGGTGGTCTCCAACCAACGCGTTTCGACCTAGAAGGTCTTACTCATTGTTCACACTAGACCAATACTGATGACTACAAATAATACAAAGACTGGTAAATCACAGGTGTTGGACGAAAGAATTAATGAAAATAGGGAGTATCCCTACCAGTTAACTCTTGCAAAACACTCAGCCTAATGTGGAGCTGAAATATACATTATCCCTTTTACCATTAGTAAATGAAACAATGTAAACAAAGACTTGTCGGAAAAACAGAAAAAAATATAAAAACTAATGAAAAAATATCATAAGAATATAACATTTTTTTTTTTTTATTTTCTTGTCATTCATTATATTCTTATAATATTTTTTCATTAGTTTTTATATTTTTTTCTGTTTTTCCGACAAGTCTTTGTTTACATTGTTTCATTTACTAATGGTAAAAGGGTTAATGTATATTTCAGCTCCACATTAGGCTGAGTGTTTTGCAAGAGTTAACTGGTAGGGATACTCCCTATTTTCATTAATTCTTTCGTCCAACACCTGTGATTTACCAGTCTTTGTATTATTTGTAGTCGTCAGTATTGGTCTAGTGTGAACCATGAGTAAGACCTTCTAGGTCGAAACGCGTTGGTTGGAGACCACCAGAGACCCCATCTGCCTGTATGTCCTTATTCATACTTTTTTCTGTCCGATTTTAAGAATTTCCAATAAATGATGAATTTTTAACTGAAGTCCAGCGCTGGAGATTCTATCCTTTATCTTTAGCATTGGGTACGCAGGCCATGCCGATGTATGCGGATGCCACCGCATGCATTGTTTTGACGGTGTGGCGACCTGCGCCGAACGCAACATGTTGGATATTGTTGCAGTTGCCACACCATCAAAATGCTTGACCTCTGTCATTCCCAACAAAGGATGTATATCAAAATATTGAGATGAACTTTTATTAATGACCAAATGTGGCACCCCAGGAGTCCGGTTGCCACTGTGGTATTGCTTCCCTCACAGAGAGTAATGTCATGCCTGGAAGCAAGGATGGGTCCCCTTACCAGGTGTCAGTAGGAGAGAAGTCAAGCAGAACCTGGGGGGAGTGGAGCTGTGATTAAACTCGCTCCAGAGCGGAGCGCTAGGAACCGGATACCAGAGTCCATGGTTACACGGGTGCTGAAGTCTGGAGGGCTGGAGACTGCAGGTCTCCTGGCCCAATCTAATACCTGGCAGCACAGCAGCATACCAGAACCTGGAACCGACACAAAGGAGCAGCACCTGTGATAGGCTCGAACTGCCTGCAACAGTTTGTTTTTAAAACAGAGAGAGACAGTAAGCAGCAGGAGGGTGAGATGTTAGGCAGTGAGAAAAAAGGGAGGACAGCGCAGAAGGAAGGCCTCTGTACCTACCTGGCCATGTGTATCCAAAATTGCTTCCAGGCTGCCCGGCTCTCCATTATGATCTGTTACTAGTGCCCCAGTCTGTACTATCAACCATCAAGTAAATGTTAAAGAAAACTACCTCCCTTGTGTCCTCCAGTGATCTCTTGAGCACTGAGTCCTGCACCTCAAGGTACATGAAGCCTGAGATAAACGGAATCGGTAGCCCTGGGGCCCTGCTCCACCTGTGGAGAGCAGAACCATCCCAGCTTCGTCACCATCAGCCCCAACGGTCTCCTTTAGCAGCATTGGCCATCCTTTGCCGAACACCACAGGTGGCGTCACGTTAAATCCCATATACATATTCCCATTTTACAGCACAGCCAGGGCCACGGAGTTGGGTAACGGCCTTGTGACTTCCGCAAAGAACTGTCCGACCTGGTGCGGAGTACCCCACGGCCCTGGTGGGCATGTCACAAATACTTATTTTCAACCATAATTTGAAAAATTAATCTTGACAGATCAAACAAGGTGATTTTCTGGATTTGATTTCTCATTTTGACTATCATAGTCAATTAGAGGCCTCACTCATCTTTTTAAGTGGGAGAAGTTGCACAATTTGTGGCTGAATAAATATTTTTTGCCCCACTGTACACATTGCAAAAAAAAAAGAACCTGTCTGCAGGCAGGTGCCAGCCATGGCACCTGCGCTGCAGCATATTCACATCTTTACTGTGTTAATAATAAATGTGCTTGGGATTATTCTGAGGAGTATGAAAAATATCTATTTTAAAATGGTTCCTGCCTCACCTGCACTGTAGCAGCTGTCAGTGTATATAGAGGTGATCTAATAGCTGCCATTGTGCAGACACCGGTGGCACCATCTAGCTGGAGAAGAAAATAAATTCCTTCTTCAAAATGGCGCCGCCGAGCCTGTGCAGTAGCAGCTCTCGGCTGTGTAACCAGCCTGCAGAAGGATTTTTTTTTTGCAGTATGTACATATATTCATTATGTAAACTAGGGGACAGGTTACTGAGGGATCAGTGACCTGTCAGCAGGCTGTATTATGAATATCTAATCAAATCACCAGTTGCAGTTCCCCCCACAGGCCTCAATGAAGCACGAAACTCTCATTAAAGGGGATCTGTCACCCCATTTTAGCCCTATCAGCTGCGGCCACTGCCATCAGGGGCTTATCTACAGCATTCTGTAATGCTGTAGATAAGCCTCTGATGTAACCTGAAAGTTAATAAAAAATAGTTAGATTATACTCACCCTGGCGTCCGGTCCGATCCGATGGGTGTCGCTGTCCCATCCGGCGCCACCCATCTTGATACGATGATGTCCTCCTCCTTGCTTCTCACTCGGCTCCTGCGCATACATACTTTATCTGCCCTGTTGAGAGCAAGGTAAAGTACTGCAGTACGCAGGCACCGGACCTCTCTGACCTTTCCCGGCGCCTGCGCACTGCAGTACTTTACTCTGCCATCAATAGGGAAGATAAAGTATGTGTGCACAGGAGCCGAGGGAGAAGCAAGGAGGAAGACATCATCGTATGAAGATAGGAGGCACCGGACCATGACACCCACCGCACCCGCCCCCGCCCTCGCCCCTCGGTGAGTATAATCTAACGTGTTTTTCTTATATTTTAGGTTTCATCGGAGGCTTATTTACAGCATCAAAAAATGCTGTAGATATGCCCCTGATGGCAGTGGCCCCAGCTTATGGGACAAAAATGGGGTGACAGATTCCCTTTACATCAAACTGAAAACAATTTTGAACAACAACCACAAGGTGGATTTCATCAACCAAGGTATCATTTAATCAGTATAACAGCGCCGACCTGACAATGTGTGTCGGTTACTGTGCACAATCCTGCGGACAGGCTCCCTTTGAAGAAAAGTCTTGCCTGTAAAAGAACAAAAGAGAAACTATATTATACAGAATTATACAGAGAATATATTTTCTAAAAGTCAAAAAATAGTCACTCCAATACCAATAATCATGGAAGAGGGGACTGGAGGGAGGTGCAGAACAGAAATGTATCCTCTATTTGCCTTCTTTAGTTATTGTTATTCGCTGAAGTATAGTTGTGCCTTTAAACTTGTGGATAAACCTGAAGTGGGGAAAATAAGTATTTGATACACTGCCTATTTTGCAAGTTTTCCCACCTACAAATAATGGATAGTTCTGTAATTTTTATCATAGGTACACTTCAACTGTGAGACACAGAATGTAAAAATAAAATCCAGAAAATCACATTGTATGATTTTTAAATTATTAAATTGCATTTTATTGCATAAAATAAGCATCTGATCACCTACCAACCAGCAATAATTCTGGTTCTCTCATAAATGAAAGTTTATCTTTAAGAAGTTCTCCCACTCTTCACCTATTTGAACTCGTTACCTGTATAAAGACACCTGTCCACACACTCAATCAATACACTCCAACCTCTCCACCATGGCCAAAACCAAAGAGTTGTCTAAGTACACCAAGGGCAAAATTGCAGACCTGCACAAATGCAATTTAATTAAAAACTCATACAATGTGATTTTCTGGTTTTTATTTTTATTTATTACGTATGAATTCTTCGGTATATTTTACAGTAAAGATATGTATCCAACTTTATAGGTAACTTCTCTCAAAATAAAGCTGATAAAAATCCACTTTGAATAGACTATGAAGTTATAGTGCTTGCAGATGTATTAAGAACATAAAAAAACTATGGGCAATCAACTACATTTAGAAAAGCATTCAATCTTTCTGTCTAGAAATGTTCCCTCTAGTCTTTCTCTCTTTTTATACGTTTTCTGTTAATATTATCTTATTGTGTCATATACGTACAAATATGTCATTTCTGACTATTGCTCTTGGCTAAAAGTATCTCAAGATGTGGCATGAGATGACTGATGGTATTGAAAACATGATATGTTTATGACCACGCATTAGTGTGAATTTCAGACTTTAAAAGTTTTTGCTAGAGCATACTAATATTTTAAGTTTTTCTGAATTACTCACTTTTGACCAGAAAATCCAAAAAAGAGCAAAATTAGACAAATAAATTTGCATTTTACAGTTTTGGGTTGTGGGATAAGAAACATTTGCAAATTTACCAAAATTCATTTTGGGCAGATTTGTTCATATCAGCGGGCATATTTTCTTTTGTCTCAATGAAAGTTAATCCAAATAAAAATTCCTTGAATGATGTGATAACACGTTTATTATGCTCAAAGGTCTTCCCAGACTCCAAACAATATTAAACGCAAAGGAGGGAACAAGTAAAAAATTAATCCAGAAATCATGATTCACTTATCTTTGGCCTTCTCACTGACTCCTTATGCTGTCTCTGCAACCATTCAGCTTCTTCAGTCCTTTTGTTGCTAAAGCCTACATAGTCATATTGTCATATTGAGGTGGGATATTTGGTGGACTGCTGCTTATCCCTGCAATTATATGCTATTATCAAGATTTTTTAAAATGGTACTCATTGCAAGCAGCCGATCACCAGATCAGCCTCATTTTAAAAGTGAATTGCCTCCTTAAGATTGCAAAAGCAAATAAATGCCAAAATGACTTATACTTTTCTTCAATCACACACCTTCTTTTTCTTCCTTATACAGTTATCTATATAAACTTGTATCAAGAAGAAAAAAGCACTGGATAGATTGACTTGGTAGAGAATCAGAAACCAGAGATGACCAGATCTTTTGAAATGAAAATTTGCTGACTTCGACAAATTTTCCCCTAAAATTTGTTTGGCAGCGAATAAATTATTGTGAATTGAGAATAATGGAAAGCTTGTAATTACAGAGAAAATACATATGGGTAAGAGGAAAAAGAGAGCCAAGCTATCCATAAGAGATTACATTTTACAAATGAGAGGGAAGACCCCACTGACCATAAGAACTTACACTTTACAGGAGAGAGAGAAGACCCCGCTATCCATAAGTGCTTACACTCTACAGGAGAGATAGAAGACCCCACTGACCATAAGAGATTACACTCTACAGGAGAGATAGAAGACCCCACTGACCATAAGAGATTACACTCTACAGGAGAGATAGAAGACCCCACTGACCATAAGAGATTACACTCTACAGGAGAGATAGAAGACCCCACTGACCATAAGTGCTTACACTCGACAGGAGAGATAGAAGACCCCACTGACCATAAGAGATTACACTCTACAGGAGAGATAGAAGACCCCACTGACCATAAGTGCTTACACTCCACAGGAGAGATTGAAGACCCCACTGACCATAAGAGATTACACTCTACAGGAGAGAGAGACTTATCCAGTGAATCTTGAGACATTAAACAACTCTATCGTAAAACTGTGCTCGGCTGGGAATCAGTGATCTGTGAAGGCCAAATATTGACAATCTTTGTACAAGATGTGACAAATCATACGATGTCATAAATTCAGAGTATGGCAACACAAAATGCCATTTTCCTACTCTCTAATGCTTGAGCAGTTTGTGAATTTGTGCTGGGCAAGTTTTTTTGCTTTGTGAACCGCAAAACAAATCTAAATATGTTCGAATTGTTCTGAAACTGCAAAATTTTTAGGAAATTTGGCTTGAACTCAATCCTCTGTGGATCCAATAATCTAATTTATATCAAGAATGAAATGAAAATATCTGGAAGGCTAGGTAAATTAATAACACACGCCTTTTTATGAGATTATTTCTCATGTATATATGCAAAGCTATTAATCATAAAATCATTGGTTCCAACATTCATTCACCTAAGGATGGAAAGCTAATAGTTGATATTATTGTTTTGATATTGCATAATTTAAGTGGTCTAGTGGTTGAGCACTGTAGAGATTGTAAAACAAGCTGTTGGAATTATTGATATTTGTTCTTATTACTTTACATCATGTTATGCTGTCAAATTAAGGCACAAATTACTTATTTTCACTAAAGTAACTTATTACTTTAAGAGCGAATGCTGTGTGATAAAAAAAAGAATAAAAAAATAATGTGCTTTAATGCAGTGACCTGGAAGCAACTAAAATGGCCTTTACAAGATAGCTTATTGATCACAAGTCTAAGCTAGATACAGCACATCTATTTTCAGAAAGAAACACGGTTGGTCCCATGAATGCTTTCCCATCATTTACATTGAAATACATTACTATACGTAAAATATCATTTAACAGCATAATAAATTCCGTTTGTATATTTTTAGAAAAAAATATTTCAGCTGTAATGTAATTTGTTAAAGTGATCCTGTCAATATGAAAACTGTACAATTGATGTTCTGCATCATATAGATGAGGATAAGATGATCATATTGCTGAATATATTTGATAAAAAGGATTATAATGAGTATAATATGTATTATATTAAAATACGTATTATATTAAAATTAACGTTTACCCATTCAGGTATAATGCCTTCTTGTTCTCATTTATTTTCTTCCTCACTTCCCAGGACTATTTTTTCCTTTCATGATGTAATATTTAAAACAACAATTTGCCCCCTCCTCCATTTCTAGGTTCCCCTAGCTTGCATTTACCGTATATAAAAAAAAATACTGTGGTCTTTATTAGAGATGAGCGAATGTGTTCAGAAAAACTTCACCAATCTTAACTTCAGCATGAACGTAGCACATTCGCATTCGTGTTCGGTTTCACAAGTTCGGTTTCACAAGTCGGCAAAAGTCAGTCACAGTTCAGTAAATTGTGTTACCAGAAATGCTTTTGTTATTAGTTTGGTTTGGATAGTGGTGCTGTATGAAGAGCGTTGGGGATAGAGGGGCATATTTGATGAGGGGAGGGGGTGTGGAGGGGTTACAGGAGCATCTCAAGAGATCACTGGAGCAGCGCACACTTTTTTTCCCCTTAACTTTGTGTGTCACTTCCGGCAACCAATCAGTATGCAGAAAACATCCACAAAGTCATGACACAAGGTCTTATGTGATTGGATGCCGAAGTCACATGTCCCTGGCCATATAAAAAGCAGACATCTTGTTTTGCGGTGCCATTTGCTCAATGTCACAGTGCAGAGAGTTTGCTCCTGCGCTAGTGCTTTTGCTGAAAGTGAACTTTTCAGTGAAATAGATAAGATACTGTCCTGTGTGAAATCGATTTTCCAGCATCGAAGTAGATTGTGCAAAATCTATGTGGCAGTCTCAGGAAGCCTCATTTGCTATCCCAAATCGTTTGTGATAAAACTGTGCTTCAGAAACAGATCAGAAGACCATATTTCCACTTAAAAATAATTAGTCAATTTCAACAAAAAATTATGTGAGATTAGGTAAAGAACACATAAAGGGATGGACCATAAATAGAACCAAGTACCAACAAAAATGAATAAAGTGCCAACTTACTCTCTTAAAAGGTACAATTCATTGAAAATATTAAAACAATACACAGTAAATAAAGAGATGGCATAAAGCAGAGTGCCAAAAATGGGGGGACACTATGCAAAAATACATATCGGTGAATTAAAAACATATACTGAGCACACAAACAACAGAGTGTCAGCCTGCTGCTCTCAGCTATTACAAAAAGAATGGTATGTACTGAAAACAGCGAAGTATTTAAGAAGCAGGCATAGTATTTACATCAAATGATGCACTTTAATCAGGTAGTGGTATAGTGTTGAACCCCCAGCCCCAAGCAGACTCAGACTGGAGCACCTTGGGCCCACCAGAGAAAATCATTCTTGGGGCCCACTATGTATCTACATAGAAATAAATACAAGACACCAATTGTGTGGTAAAACACCCTAATATCAGGGTATAGTATAAGGTATTACATGTCTTAATTATGTAGCAGGGGTTGGGATAGCCCCCTCATAGAATATAATGTAGCTCCCCTAATAGAATATAATGCAGCCCGCTTTCATAGAATACCATGCAGCACCCCACAAAATATAATGCAACCCCCTCATAAGGTATAATGCAGTCCCCACCATAGAAAGTAATGTAGCACCCTCATAGGGTATGCTGCAGCCCCCCTCATATAGTACAATGCAGCCCCATCACAGAATATAATGCAGCCCCCCAGAGTATACTTAGCCTCCTCATAGGGCATAATGCTACCCCCTCATATAGTATGATGTAGCCCCCACAGAATATAATGTATTCCCCTGAGAGAATAATGCAGCCCCCCACAGAATATACTGTAGCCCCCCAGAATATAATGTAGTCCTGAGAGAATAATGCAGTCCCCCCACAGAATATAATGTAGCTGCTTCATTAAGTATAATGCAGCCCATCTCCACCTCCATCATTGTTCTCCCCCTTCACCCCATCATTGTCCTCATCACCACCTCCATCATTGCCTTCTCCACCACCACCCCTATCGTTCTCCCCCACCACTCCTATCATTACCCTTTCCACCACCCTCATCATTGCTTTCTCCCCCACAACCCCCATCATTGCCCACTCCACCACCTCAATCATTGCCTTCTCCCCCACCACCACCATTGTCCTTTCCACCACTTCCATCATTGTTCTTTTACTCCAGAACCATCATTGATTTCTCCCCCACCACCCCATCATTGCCTATTTCAACACCTTCATCATTAACTCCCCCCACCACCATCATTGTCTTCACCCCCACCACCCCATCATTGCCCATTTCACCACCTCCATCATTGCCTCCTTCCCTACCACCCTATCATCCTTCCCCACTACCCCATCATTGTCAATCTCCAATACACACATCTCCAATACACACACAGCACCACTCTCTCTCACACACAAAGCACCACACCGCATGCACAAACACAGACACACAGCACCACTCACCTCTCCTCAAGTTCCCTGCAGCACATCCCAGCAGCCTCTTCCATGCTGGCAGTTTTCTGTCTGAAACAGCCGTGCACTGAATGATGATGTCATCCAGCTGTGCTGTCTCATACAGGAAGCATTGGGCAGAAAGCAGGACATCGGGATGTGCTGCGGGGAACTTACACAGAAGTGGGGGGCTGTGTGTCTGTCTGTCTGCCTGCATGTGTGTGTGTATATGATGCGGTGCTTTGTGTGTGAGTGTGAGAGAGTGGAGCGGTGGTGATGGGGTTTTACATGCGGGCAGTGTTAGCTGCAGCCTGCGGCTAACACTGTCCGCTATTACAGTGCCTTGTGAAAGTATTCAGCCCCCTGGAACTTTTCAACCTTTTCCCACATATCATGCTTCAAACATAAAGATACCAAATGTAAATTTTTGGTGAAGAATCAACAACAAAAATGTGAAGTTGAATGAAATCTATTGGTTATTTTACATTTTTGTGGAAATTCAAAAACTGAAAAGTGGGGCGTGCAATATTGTTCGGCCCTTTTAACTTACTACTTTGTTGCACCACCTTTTGCTGCGATTACAGCTGCAAGTCACTTGGGGTATGTCTCTATCAGCTTTGTACATCGAGAGACTGATATTCCTGCCCATTCTTCCTTGGCAAACAGCTCGAGCTCAGTGACGTTTGATGGAGATCATTTGTGAACAGCAGTTTTCAGCTCTTTCCACAGATTCTCGATTGGATTCAGGTCTGGACTTTGACTTGGCCATTCTAACACCTGGATATGTTTATTTGTGAACCATTCCATTGTAGATTTTGCTTTATGTTTGGGATCATTGTCTTGTTGGAAGACAAATCTCCATCCTAGTCTCAGGTCTTTTGTAGACTCCAACAGGTTTTCTTCAGGAATGGTCCTGTATTTTGCTCCATCCATCTTCCCATCAATTTTAACCATCTTCCCTGTCCCCGCTGAAGAAAAGCAGGCCCAAACCATAATGTTTCCACCACCATGTTTGACACTGGGGATGGTGTGTTCAGGCTGATGATAGGTTTGGCGTAAAGGCAACACAGCTCGTTTGGCATTGTTGCCAAAAAGTTCGATTTTGGTTTCATCTGACCACAGCACCTTCTTCCACATGTTTGGTGTGTCTCCCAGTTGGCTTGTTGCAAACTTTAAGTAAAACTTTTTATAGATAACTTTGAGAAATGGCTTTCTTCTTGCTACTCTTCCATAAGCCAGATTTGTGCAATGTATGACTGATTGTTTTCCTATGGACAGATTGTCCCACCTCAGCTGTAGAACTCTGCAGTAAATCCAGAGTGATCATGGGCCTCTTGGCTCCATTTCTGATCAGTCACCTCCTTGTTTGAGATGAAAGTTTAGATGGACGGTTGGGTCTTGGTAGATTTGCAGTGGTATGATACACCTTCCATTTCAATATGATCGCTTGCACAGTGCTCCTTGGGATGTTTAAAGTTTTGGAAATCATTTTGTATCCAAATCTGGCTTTAAACTTCTCCACAACAGTATCACGGACCTGCCTGTTGTGTTCCTTGGTCTTCATGATGCTTTCTGTGCTTCAAGCAAAACCCTGAGACTATCACAGAGCAGGTGCATTTATACAGAGACTTGATTACAAACAGGTGTATTATATTCATCATCATTAGTCATTTAGGACAACATTGGATCATTCAGAGATCCACAATGAACTTCTGGAGTGAGTTTGCTGCACTGAAAGTAAAGGGGCAGAATAATATTGGATGCCCCACTTTTCAGTTTTTGCATTTCAACAAAAATTTAAAATAACCAATAAATTTCGTTCAACTTCACATTTGTGTTCTTCTTGTTGTTGATTCTTCACCAAAAATTTACATTTGGTATCTTTAAGTTTGAAGCATGATATGTGGGAAAAGGTTGAAACGTTCCAGGGGGCCGAATACTTTCGCAAGGCACTGTAAAGTGAAATGGTATTCACTCCTCTCTACGCCCATGGGTGTGTGGAGAAGAGTGAATATTCATTTCTCTTTAGCAGTGGGGACAGGATCCTGTCTCCAGCTGCTGCTCCACTAGCAAAGGGCGGGCCCCCTTCACTCAGGGGCCCCATAGCCACTGGCTGGGGGCCCCTGGAGTATTGAGGGTCCTAGACAGCTGCTGGCCAGTATGTCAGCAGGTGTCAGAGCCTGGGTCCACCGAAGAATCCTCCGGTTCTCCAGTGGGCTAGTACGACATTGCACCCAAGTTTCGTCAGGGGGTGTGTCTAGCTAAGGGCAAGGTATGGGTATTTAAAGGAAAAGCAGTAAAGAGATGACCTTTAGGAGGGCTGGATACAAATGTACTCACAGCAAATAGTGGATGTGTATGTGTGTTGTGGCATCTGAGCTAATAGCATAAGATGTTATCAGATTATAGCTCAGCCTATCAATGGCATTAAAGGCAGATTGTTATGAATGAGTCACCGTAGGAGGCAAAAACAGAAATGCTAGCTAAGTCCAGAAAACCAGAGAAGTTGGCAGCTATCGGATTGCAGACCCCTGAACCTATCAACACAACTAGCAGTAGCCGTGGGGGGTTCCTACGATGCCCTAGACCCCTCGATCACAGCCGGAGAACTATATAGCCTAAAGACAGAAAGGGAAATCTAAACTGCCCCAGAGCAGACCCCAAAGCAAAAGGCAGCCACCAACATATAATGACGGTGAGGCAAGAAGAAAGAACACTAACACAGACAGAAAGATAGACTGAGCAAAGACGGGGCCCAAGCTAACTAGATAGGAAAGGACAGGAAGGCTGCTGTCTGCAATCCGTGAAAAACCCTATGAAAATAAGAGCCAACAAACTGACAGTGAAAAAAGGCCCTGAAGACGCTAAGCTTCAAAAAGCTATGTCAGTACTCAGGAATATTCTGAAGACAGAGCAACCGGCAAAAGGAGATTCAGCTCACCCCAGCAGGGAATGGCAGAATCCAGAAAAGCAAGGCAAACAAAAACAAAACGCAAATGCTAACAGGCAAAGCAGAAAACTTAGCTTTAGAGGAGCAGGAATCAGACTGGTCTCAAAGAAGTCCACAGAGAAAACACCCGCAGGGCAGAAGGGTGTCGGCAGGCTTATATCCTGTCCGTGACTCCACTCAGCCAGTCATCATCATTAGGCTCAGGTGCCTGATAATCAGGCTCATTACCTTCCCTTACCAGAATAGGGAGTTCACCAGACCTCAGTGACGAAGGGGAGAATGAACTCACAACAGCAGATCATGTGGTCACGAAGTGGAAGGACCTTACATAATATATGGATGTATCAACAATAAAGCTAGTGAAAACAGGAGGACATGCAGCCTTGGTCCAATGGGAGAAGAGAGGGAGTTGCCCATAGCAGAGACCACGTGAGTGACGCTTGCGCAGCAAACAACAACACTCTAAAGGGAGCTTCTGTCTGCATAGACAATGGCTGGACCCACGCATTGCCACCAGGGAAGCTCTTTACTTGGCGACGTACACATGCTTAAGTGCAGAACGCCTGGTGGGGCAGAAGCTCCAAGCAGTAGGGAACCCAGCATGCGCACATGATCAAAGCAGAGGGAACAAAATGTAAGTGTTAGTGATATGGCTATGCTTATGAAGATATGCAAAAGTGCACATGATATAAGGTATGAAGATTGAAATATTGATGAGTGACATGCTATATTCTTATCAAACTAGTGCACTACAAATAGCTGGAGATGAGCGAGTATTTCAGTGTTCGGTTCGGATTACCATTGCTGAATTTGCAATATTCACTGATTTTTTTCATCGAATATTCACCAAACACAGCTGAATGCCATTCAAATCAATGGTAGATTATTATTACTATTATTATACATTTATATAGCGCCATTTATTCCATGGCGCTTTACAGGGAAAAGGGGAAATATAGACAAGTACAATAAACATGTGCAAGACAAGGGACACACAAGTACAGAAGGAGAGAGGACCCTGCCCGTGAGGGCTCACAGTCTACAGGGATGGGTGAGGATACACTAGGAGAGGGTAGAGCTGGTTGTGCGGTGGTTCAGTAGACCGAGGAGCAGGCTGTAGGCTTGTTGAAACAGGTGGGTCTTCAGGTTCTTCTTGAAGGTTTCCATTGTTGGTGAGAGTCTGATGTGTTGCGGCAGAGAGTTCCAGAGTATGGGGGAAGTATGGGAGAAGTCTTGTATGCGGTTGTGGAAGAAGAGATGAGTGGGGGAGTAGAGAAGGAGATAATGAGGTGATCGAAGGTTGCGTGCGGGTAGCTACCGGGAGACCATGTTACAGATGTATGGAGGAGACAGGTTGTGGACGGCTTTGTATGTCATGGTTAGGGTTTTGAACTGGAGCCTCTGGACAATAGGAAGCCAGTGAAGGGCCTCGCATAAGGGGGTGGCTGGGGAATAGCGGGGAGACAGGTGGATTAGTCGGGCAGTAGAGTGTAGGATAGACTGGAGTGGTGCCAGAGTGCTGAAGGGGAGGCCAGAGAGTAGGAGGTTGCACTAATCGAGGCAGGAGATGATAAGGGCGTGCACTAGTGTTTTTGTGGTTTCATGGTTAAGGAATGCGCGGATCTGGGAAATATTTTTGAGTTTGAGGTGGCAAGAGGAGGCAAGGGCTTGGATGCATAGTTTGAAAGAGAGTCGAGGATCACCCCAAGGCACCGAGCATGCGGGACTGGGGAAAGAGAACAGCCATTGACATTGATGGATAGGTCTGGTGGAGGGGTAAAGTGAGATGGGGGAAAGCTGATGAATTCTGTTTTGTCCATGTTCAGTTTGAGAAAGCGAGCAGAAAAGAAGGCTGAAATAGCAGACAGACATTGTGGGATTTTGGTCAGTAAGTAGGTGAGGTCAGGTCCAGATAGGTAGATCTGCGTGTCATTGGTGTAGAGGTGGTACTGTAAGCCGTGGGATTCTATGAGCTGTCCCAGGCCAAAGGTGTAGATGGAGAAGAGTAGGGGTCCGAGGACTGAGCCTTGAGGAACATTGACAGACAGGGGGTGAGGTGAGGAGGTGGTGTGTGAGAGGGAGTCACTAAATGTTCGGTCTGTTAAGTTAGGTATGATGAGATCCAGGATAGGGGCAAGTCTGTGATGCCAAGAGATGAGAGAATCTGCAGCAGGAGGGAATGGTCCATGGTGTCGAAGGCAGAAGACAGGTCCAGGAGAAGGAGGACAGATTAGTGTCGCTTGCTCTTGGCGGTTAGTAGGTCCTTAGTGACTTTAGTTAGGGCAGTTTCAGTTGAGTGATGCGGTCGGAAGCCAGATAGTAACCGGTCAAAGAGGGAACAGGAGGAGAGGTGGGAGGACAGTTCAAAATATACATGCTGTTCCAGAAGTTTTGAGGCGTAAGGGAGAAGAGAAATGGGGCGATAGTTAGACACAGAGGATGGGTCGAAGGAGGGATTTTTGAGGATGGGTGTGATTGAGGCATATTTGAAAGATGAGGGAAAGACACCATTTGTAAGTGAAAGGTTGAAGAGGTGTTTTAGAGTTGGGATGAAGACTGTGGCAAAGTTAGGGATGAGGTGGGACAGGAGCGGGTCAAGCGCACAAGTGGTGAGGTGTGATCTTGACAGGAGGGTGGAGATAAAAACAATCGCATACACAACACCTTCAAAAGGGCTCAAAAGCTTCTAAAACATCAAATTGGGGGGAGATGCCAGGAATGTGGCCTCAATTCAACAACAGCACAAATTTTAGAATGGCAAGGCAGCAATCAGCCATGCATGAGGAATCCGGGTCTGGGCCAGCATTTACAGCTTTGAACTGAATGTCAAATTAAGACAAGGTGGGTTAGAGATTGGTGTATGACTGCTGTGCTGGGAACCCTGATACCACGTGTAACAGCTCAACCTGCTTTCATGCTCAGTCACACTCAGGTAGCACAAATATCAGTTTTGTAGACTACAATTGTCAGAAAAATGTAAATATAGTAACACGGGTAGTTGACTCAAAGGAAGTGGGAGCCTGACGGTCTCAGATGCCTACTGCTACAGGCACCATGCATGAAGGAGACCCAACCAGAAGTCTACATATTTCAAAAAATTGCTTGTAACATCAGGAGCAGTAGCAACAGCAGTCACAGAAGCCATGACAAAAGTGGCACAGACTGAAATAACGCAAGATCAATGCATGACACTAATAACTATACGATCGCCTAGTCTGACCAGTCTGCGACTAGTGTGGAAAACTCATTGAAGATCCCTGACTTGTTCATTTTGATGAAAGTTTGGCGGCTTACACTTTTAGGGGACAACTGTATGCACCAGAATACCACCAGCAGCGTTGAAGACATGTCCTGAGAGAACACTTGCTGCAGGGCATGACAAAAACTTCAAGGCATGAAAGGCAAACTCAAGCAACTCTTCCATTTTGAAGACCAAAATGCAAAAGGGTCCAAATTCCCTCTGACGACATTGTTATTGAGCTTGAGATACTCCTGCACGATCCTCTCCAGTCTTTCACAACATGTCACACTTGTACTCTGCTCTGCTGGTGCATGGGATGGTTAAAAAAAAGTGTGAAACGACTCCCAGGAATTGCTTATGCCACTTAGTGTTGCTGCTAATATTTTTGTGATGACACCTTGACATTCCCAAGGTTGGACGTCTAGAACTGCAATGCACACTGTGTGCCTCACTGATATCTTGGGGGAAAAACATTTTTAAAATTGTCTACAAGCATGTTTTGATATTCCAGCATGTGTGCATACCTTTCCAGCGGAAAGCATTTGGTAAAATTTACTCTTGTACTGTGAATCTAACAGAGTGGCAATCTAGTAGTCTGTACTATTCTAATGCTAAGAATACGGGCATCATGTTGAAGAAAAGAAGCGCTCATTTGTCCGGCGCTTCCATGAAGTCAAAGTCCATGGTGTGTTAGTTGAGTGGTAATACTCAAGGTTGCTTCCTTCATCCTCTCTGCTAACCACAGACTACAGAGAGGAGATCATTATCTTCCTTTTTTCCTGACTGTTTCTGAACTCTTCCTGAGTTTAAACATTAGTATTGTTGTTTCTAAATGATTATGAACTTGTTTTCTTTGCATTATTTGAGGTCTGAAACCACTGGTTATTTTATTTAATTTTGATCATTTCTCATTTTTAGAAAATAAATACAAAATTTAGTGCTTGGAAAGTCAGAGACATGTCAGTAGTTTATAGAATATTTATATGGGCATGTAGGTTATAGGAATAAATGAAGATAAAATAACAAGATACCTTGATATTTGATGTTTTTTTTTCAGAGAAATCAATGTTTTTCTTATATGTAAGTGAGCTGTTCGAGACTATGAACCGGACACTGATCTGCATGAGAATCTGCCTCCACAGATTATTAGAAATGAAACCTGGCAAAACCAATGTGATGTGTAATGGCTGCTCTCTGCTCTCCTGATCTCACTGCTGACATTATAAGTGACACAACTGCACGTGTCCCCTCAATGCTTCTGATTCAATCTCAGAAGCAGACAGTGATGCAATATTGTTGCAATACAGTCCCATGCAAATGAGTTTCTTGCTTATATTCCTAAACAGCTTATTTAAAATAATTTTTTTTTAAATATATTGTACTGATGAATTTGTATTTTTATGTAAACAAAAAGTACACATGTTTGGTATCACCACGTCTGTCATGGCAATATCCGGGTCAACAGGCTCTGCTAAGTGCATCGCATGATCTAACTAAATTGTGTCAGTGCAAAGCAAACAGTTACAAAGCATAGCACTGATCCTACATTGCTATACTTTAAAAATGAGATCAGAATGCTGAACGTGAAAGTCCCATAGTGGGCCTAAGTAAAACAAATTAAACAAAGGTAAAAGAAAAATTAAATTTTTAAAAAAAATCAGAAAATAATAAGAAAAGAAAAATATATTGTACTCATGAATTCGTATTTTTATTTAAAAAAAGAACACTTTTGGTATCACTGTATCGGGAATGTCCTGCCCCAAAAAACTGTCCAACTAGTTAACCCCTTCAATGAACAGTGTAAAAAAATTAATTAAAAAATGGGGCAAAAAACTATGCTGTTTCATCATACTGCCTAAGAAAAAGTGCAATAAAATGAGATCCAAAAGATGATTCCAAGTAAAAATGGTAACATTGAAAACATCATTTTGTCCAGCAAATATCAAGGTGTTATAGAGTTCCAGCGGTGAAAAATAAAAAAAAGTTGTAGCTCTCAGAATAGCGCAATGTAAAAATAATTATTTTTGGATAAAATAGTTTTTAATGTGTAAAAGCACCAAAACATAAAAATATTATATAAATGTGGTATCGTGATGACTAGTGATGAGCGATACCACCCGATATTGAAAAATATCAGATCGGATTGGATCGGCCGATATCCAAAAAGTATCGGGTATCACCGATTCCGATCCCGGAAGTCCCATTCAAGTCAATGGAACAGAAATAGCGGAATTAAAAAAAAAACCTTTCTTTCCTTGCAGGTTAATTCTACATGAAGAAAAACAACTAATAATAATGTAGAATGTATTGTGGGAGGTGTAGGAGACATTAAAGCCATAGAGGTTTAGCCCAATCAAATGGAATAGCAGGAATTATTTTTTTTTTAAAGACGTTCGGAGTTACAAAGATATTGACTATGTTAACCTCTTTTATATTTTGTCAGATATGTACAGTATGTTTCACTACTTCCATGCTCTTCACCTTCTTTTTTAGTTCTCCCTCACTTTCTCCTTCATCATCCTCAGCAGCAGCATCTTTTTCATCAACATCTTCTTCACCTTATTCATCTTCTTCTTCTTCACCTTCTTCCTATTATTCTTTTTTTTTACATTCTTCATATTCAACTATTATTCTTCTTCATATTCTACTTCTTCATCATATTCTTATTTGTGACAGGCATTCCTGTAGTTGTTATCTATAAAAGTTTGAAGATTACACCTTCCGTTCTGCCTGTCACAAAAGATTTACAACAGGATTTGTCCGCGTTCAGTTTGGCCTGCAGCAGCAGGCATTTTCCATGGGCACCACGAGGAGGAATGGACTCACCCCTATACACTGCTTAGTCTTCTTCTGCTTATAATTTAGATAACATAATTTGCTCTTATTTTTAGACTTATGCTTTATGTTCTTCTGCTTTTGGTTTTTCTGCTTCTTGGTCTTCTGTCTCTTGTTGTTCTGCATCTTGGTGGTTGTCTTCATGTTCTTTGTCCTCTTGGTCATCTTCTTGAGGGTCATTTTTTTGGTCTTCGGTGGCTGAGGAACTGCTGAGTACCAGCTGACGGTACTGGAACCCGGATGGTTAGCAGAATGAACAAGAGCAAATGGAACTAGCGAGGACCAGCTGACGGTGCTGGAACCCGGAGGGGCAGCATAAGGAACAAGAGCCAATGGAACAACTGTGGACCAGCTGACGGTGCTGGAACATGGTTACTAAGCAGGAGGTACCTGTGCTACAAAGCACTACCAAGGATCAGCAGACGTTGCTGGAACTCGGATACCGAGAAGGAGACACCTAGGCCAAAGGCACTGCCGAGAACCAGCTGATGGTGCTGGAACCCGGATGGGTAGCAGAAGGTACCCATAATAAACAAAGTTGCAAGGCCGCGAGCAGGCCGCAGTTGCCGAAACCAACAGTCCAACAGGGGGTGCTTGTCCTATTGGCACTACGGAACCAGCGTTTATAACCAGAACCCGCAGCCCACATAGGAAGCACCTAAACTGCAGGCACCATAGACTCGGCTAACCCGACCGCAACACGACAGGACAATGTATTGGTGGCAAAGTGACGTTGACACTCCCCGGAAACAGCAGGTGTGCTGGAACCATGCTGGGCAGGAGGGAGTACCCGTGCTAAAGACACTGCTGAGAATCAGCTGACAGTGCTCGAACCCGAATGGGTAGCAGAAGCTACAAGAGTCAATGGAACTACCGAGAACCAGCTGACGGTGCTGGAACCCAGAGTGGCAGCAGAAGGAACAAGAGCCAATGGCACAACCGTGGACCAGCTGGCGGTGCTGGATCACGTTTTCTAAGCAGGAGGTACCTGTGCTAAAAAGCACTACTAAGAACCAGCAGATGTTGCTGGAACTCAGATACCGAGGACGAGGCACCTCTGCCAAAGGCACTGCCAAGAACCAGCTGATGGTGCTGGAACCCGGATGGGCAGCAGAAGGTACCCATAATAAACAAAGTTGCAAGGCCGCGAGCAAGTCGCAGTTACCGAAACCCACAGTCCTACAGGGGGTGCTTGTCCTATTGGCACTACGGAACCAGCCTTTATTACCAGAACCCGCAGCCCACATACCAAGCAACTAAACTGCAGGCACCATAGATTCGGCTAACCCGACCGCAGCACGACCGGACAACGAGTTGGTGGCAAAGTGACGTTGACACAACCCGCAAACAGCAGGCGTGCTGGAACCAGGATGGGCAGGAGGGAGTACCCTCAGGGTCAATCAGGGTGTATGCTGAGGCCTAATTTCATCAAGTTTAATATCTATTGTAGACTACTACTGATTTTAAATGTGCTCCAACTAGGCCTCTGGCTCCACTCAGCTGTTCCCCTGATGTGTGTCCGGCAATGTCTCCTGCTCTGTCCACATTCCCACTACTAGTAGTGACTGAGCCCCAGTAACACAGGAACAAGTGTGGATTGTGCAGATGCCACTTCAGAGCAGCAACTGGCAGGGTTGGAGGCCAGGGGAAATACTAGAGACAGTGGAGCCAGAGGCCTAAGTGGAGCACGGTTAAAAATCAGTAGCAGTTTGATTGTGGAGGGAGCAGGAGACTTTGCCGTCCACACAGCAGGGGAGCAGCTGGCGTTACTGAACACCACTAACATAGGTGCTAGTGTTTTTCTCTGTGCAGACGGCACTTCTGAGCGACAACTGGCTGTGTTGAAGCCCAGGGATTACAGTTCAGGTGGTGGAAACATGAACACAACAGGAGACCTGAATACTGTTGCCAACCAATTATTTATTCTGGATCCAGGCCTTGTTCATTTTCAGAAAAGTAAGCCAGGCAAAGTTATTGGAGGATAATCGCGTGCGACGGTCTGTTAGTACACCACCTGCGGCACTAAAGACGCGTTCCGATAATACACTGGCAGCAGGGCAAGCCAGCACCTCCAATGCATACTGGCTAAGCTCTGGCCATGTATCCAGCTTTGAGACCCAAAACTTGAAGGGGGAAGAGCCATCTGGGAGTACACTGACAGGGCAAGACATGTAGTCTGTCACCATCTGACGGAAACATTCCCTCCTGCTGACTGGAGCCTTCTGTGATGGTGTAGACATTTGTGGCGGACACACAAAACTTTGCCACATTTGGGCCATAGTGGTCTTGCCTTGTGCTGAGGCGCTGCCTCTGCTCCGTCTTTGTGCAGAGCTTCCTCCACTGCCTCGACGCACAGAGCTACTTTGTAAAGCACTAGCAGCACTTCTGTCGGGTGGAATGGAGAACATGATGGACTGCACCAGTGTGTCTTGGTACTCCCGCATTTTACGCTCCCTGTTCAACGGTGGTATGAGGCTTTGTAAGTTGTCCCAGTAGCGAGGATCTAGGAGGGTGTACACCCAATAATCAGCCGTGTTGAGAATGTGGGCAATGTGGCGGTCATTTCTCAGGCACTGCAGCATGAAATCAACCATGTGCTGCAGACTCCCAACTGACAAAGAAACGCTGTCCCCTGCTTGAGTCGTCATCTCTGCCTGCTCTGCATCAACCCTCCCTCGCTGTGCATACTGACTAGAGCATTGTATACCTCCCTCCTCTGGAGAGATGTCTTCCTCCTCCATTGACTCCTCCTCATTCTCCTCACAAAGTGTCCCCTGCCTAGGCCTTTGTGAGGAACCACGTGGCGCAGACTGTCCAGAAGCAGATGGCATTTGTGACTCCTCATCTTCTACCACTTCCAAAACCTCCTCCCGTAGTGCTTGCAGTGTTTTTTGAAACAGGCAGATAAGGGGGACAGTCATGCTGACTAGTGCATCATCTGCACTCGCCATTCACGTGGAATCATCGAAGGCACGTAAAAACGAGGCAGATGTCCTTCATAGAGGCCCACTCAGTGGTGCTGAAGTGTGACTGGCGCACAGTGCGACTTGTTTGCGCCTGATGCAGCTGGTACTCCATGACTGCTGCCTGCTGCTCACACAACCGCTCCAACATATGTAACGTTGAATTCCACCTGGTGGGTAGGTCACATATGATGCGATGTTCCGGAAGGCATAATCGGCGCTGCAGAGCAGCAAGGCACGATCTTGCCGTGCTGGAACGCCGCAAGTGAGCGCACTCTATGCGGACCTTGTGCAGCAGTGCATCAAGATCCGGATAGTCCCTCAGAAAGCTCTGCACGATCAAGTTCAGCACATGTGCCAGACATGGGATGTGAGTGAGGTTGCCTAGGCCCAGAGCTGCCTCCAGATTTCGGCCATTGTTGCACACTACCAAGCCTGGCTGGAGATTCGCTGGCACAAACCACACGTCGCTCTCCTGCTTGATGGCATTCCAGAGCTTCTGCGCTGTGGCTTCGATTCCCCAAAGAAATTAATTTCAGTACGACCTGTTGACGTTTGGCCACGGTTGTGCTCATATCGGTCGTAACAGGCTCCTGCAGCACTGTTTCTGAGGAACTTGAGTAGGAGGAGGAGCCAATGTCTACAGACTGGATTCCTGCAATCCATGGAGTTGGCAGAACACGTACAGTGCCACTCGCCAGATCTGTACCCGGCTCCACAACATTGACCCAATGGGGAGTGAGGGAATGGTATCGTCCCTGTCCATGGTTACTGGTCCACGTATCGGTGGTCAGGTGGACCTTGCTACTGACGGCGTTTAGTAGCGCATGTTTTACTTTTCCCTCCACATGCTTTGGCAGGGCAGGGACGGCTTGCCTGCTGAAATAAAAGCGGCTGGGCACGGTGTATTGTGGGACTGCCAATGCCATGAAGTTCTAGAAGGTGTCACTCTCCACCAGCCTGAATGAGAGCATTTCAAGGGCCAGTAGTTTGGCAATGCCAGCATTCAGAGCCTGTGCTCGGGGATGGTTTGCCGAGTATGGCCGCCTTTTATCCCATGCCTGTGCTACCGATGGCTGTAGAGTGGCCTGGGAGTGTGAGGATGACTGGGAACATTGTGCTGTAGGTGGAATGTCACTGGGTCTCCAGACAACAGAGCCAGAGGTTCTTCCTTGGCGATCCTGTGAGGAAGCCGAACCAGCTGTGTGTGAGCTGGAGGAAGAGGCCCCAGCATTAGCTGAAGAGGTGGTATGTGGTGCTGTACGTTGGCCTACGTCTTCAGTGTGTCTGTGTAACTCCAGCTCGTGCTTGGTCCGCCCATGTTTCCACATATTTGTGGTATTGAGGTTGCTGACATTTTTCCCTCTTTTGACTTTTTGATGACACAGCTTGCATTTGACAAAGCAAATGTCATCTGCAACTGTGTCAAAAAAGGACCACACACAGCAAGTCTTGGGAGCGCCCGTTTTGGCTTTTGGAAGAGGAATGCTCCTACCGGGTGCCAAAGTGGAGGCTACAGGCAACCAAGTCTTCTCCCTCCTTCTCCCTCCTGTTTTGGCCGTTCGGGGAATCTCTTCCTCAGAGCTGCTCCCACCACCTTCCTGTTCCTCACGCCATGATGGGTCACGTACCTCATCATCTACACTCCCCTCTTCAAACACCTGCTTCTCCTGGGTTGTCTCGCCAGCACCGTATGCACCAGAAAGTGGCACCTGAGTCTCGTCATCATCTGATGCGTACTGATGTGTGCTGACCATAGGCACTGGTCCACCCGCCTCTTCAGATTCAGAGGGACAAAGAAGTTGCACATCACTGCATACTCCCTCTTCTTCACATTCTTGAATGCTGCTTGGCTGGCTTCCCCTTTCCAAGCCAACAGATTCAGACGACAGAAGTAGAGACTGTGATGGCTCCTGTCCAGGGCTCTCTGACTGCCTGGGCACTTTGGCAGGTGGTGAAGAGACAGATGGTTGCTCTTCAGTGCTCTGGCCCTGAGAGGACATGGAAGTCATTGAAGTCGATGCGTTAGCTGCCATCCATCTGACAACGGCTTCAATTTGTTCCTCCCGCAGCAGTGGGGTACGGCAAGGTCCTACAAAGCTGCGCATAAAGGACTGTTGCCTGCTAAAACTGGGGGATGCTGACTCACTGGTGCCCAGCAGGCACAGAATCCCCACATCCTCTCCCTGCAGAATCCCCACGTCCTCCCCCTGCAGAATCCCCACGTCCTCTCTCTGCTGAAACTCCACGCCCACGTTCCTTACTCCCTGCCTTCTTCATCTTGGTAGACTGATAAAGATAGGCAGAAAAGTACAAAGGGGGAGCTTAGTGTGCTTATTCCTGAACAGCTGGTAACAGGTATAAGAAACACTAATTTTCTGAAGTGTGTGTGGACTACACTTTAATATGAGCTAATGTGGCCTACACAACTGTCAAATGGAGTGTTTGGTGAACTTTATTTTGTTTTGTTTTTTCAAAAAAACTAAAAGGATCTGACCAAAGATTTGAAAGCGATAGTATCACAAACTTTTTGGAGCTATTACAATGCAGGAAGATAACCTACAATGCAAAAGATGAGGCTCCAAAAAATAGGGTAATACTAATCTGGCTGCAGCTGAAGTGCACAAGCCAGAAAAAAGGCTCCTCTATCTACTCCTATATAGTGTTTGCAACCAACCAATGTAGATGGATACGGATGGATGCACACTAATAGGAGAATAAAAAATTAGCTGCAATAAAAGAAAAATATGTGTGAGGCAGTGACGCACGCTGAGCTGCCCATAACCAGACGTAGCTGCAGGACACACTACTCAGCGTGAGCTGCACTCACACACAGACCTCTCAGACAGCCGTGACCAGTGCAGATAAGTGGGCACTAGCACTGAAAGGCTGCAGAGAGGCTCCGTTGTCTACTCCTATAGTGTTTGCAACCAACGTATATGGATACTGATGGATGCACACTAATAGGAGAATAAAAAATGAGCTGCAATAAAAGAAAAATATATGTGAGGCAGTGACGCACGCTGAGCGGCCTACAACCAGACATAGCTGCAGGACACACTACTCAACGTGAGCTGCTCTCGCACACAGAGACCTCTCAGACAGCCGTGAACAGTGCAGCAAACTGGGCACTAGCACTGAAAGGCTGCAGAGAGGCTCTGCTGTCTACTCCTATAGTGTTTGCAACCAATGTATTTGGATACGGATGGTTGCACACTAATAGGAGAATGAAAAATGAGCAGCAAAAAAAGAAAAATATGTATGAGGCAGTGACACACGCTGAGCGGCCTACAACCAGACGTGGCTGCAGGACACACTACTCAGCATGAGCTGCACTCAGACCTTGCAGACAGCTGTGAACACTGCTGTAAGGCAAAAGAAAGCTACAGTGGTGGATTATGTAGCCTGGGTAAAGCACACTATGATTGTGAAAATCGCTATCTCTAACTGTCCCTCACAGTCTTGAACAGCAGCCTGTCCCTAACTGAATTCACAGCAGAGTGAACCAGAAATGGCGGCGGCTTTTATAGTGCATCATGACATCATTTCAGCAGCCAATCACAGCCATGCCATTACTTAACATGCCTACATTCCTAACAGGATGTACCCACACTTCTGAGGATTGTCATTGGCTGAATCAAATCAAACTGGCTCATAGCATTATGGTTACTTCCGATTCCGGTATTCGATATGCTAAAAGTATCGGAACGCCGATACAGTGAATATCGGCCGATACCGACACGTGCGGTATCGGAATGCTCAACACTAGTGATGACTCTAAAAATAAAGCTGTCTTATCACTTTTACTATAAAATGGCATAAACTCCCCCCCAAAAAAAACAATTAAAAAATTACTTGTGCCCGAAAATGATACCAATAAAAACGTAAACTTGTCACGTTAAAAAAAAAAATCCCTCATATGACTCCGTTGGCACAAATATGGAAAAATTATAGCTCTCAAATATGTTTTTGCAAATAAAGTGTCTTTTTGTGTGTGGCAACAGTCAAAGAAAAAAACTATACAAATTTGGTGTCACGGTAATTGCACCGACCCGAAATATAAAGTCGTCTAATCACTTATATTGCAAGAGTAATGGTGAAAGAAAAAATAAAACCAATTCTTCACCTGCTGCTGATTTTTTTCTGTCTCCCAAAGATCGCAGTAAGGATCGTCTCACATTTATCCTGCGCTCTAGGCGAGTGCTTTTACTGGGGTTTCCATGTAAATCTCTGAAATATGTGCTTCAGATGGCACCCCCGGTGGAGGATTCCCTATGATGACGCAGATAGAGACACTGTGGTCATTGTCTGGCCTATGATCCAGCGGTGTCCAGTTTCTTAGGGGTGCAAAAAAGTCCCGTCAACCACAGTTTTGTGCAACTCTGAAATAAAGGACAAAGCTGAACAGAAGCTAGACAGAGCCCAGAATAACTCTGCTGCCTCATTATAGTGAATGGATCCCTCAGCGGTTTCATCTGAATTATGGCACTCAGAGATTTAGATGGAAACCCCGATATAAGTGCTCAGCGAAGAGTGCCTGATAAACGTGATGCAAAATGTAAAAGGTTCCCAATAAAAACTTCAACTCAATCTACAAAAAAAAACCCCACTAAGGTACCTCATCTGCTAACAGAAAGATAGGAGGCTTCCACATTACTGGTAGCCCAAAAGGCTCTGGAAAAGCACTATTGATCCTCATCCCCAAAATAAATCTAATGTTTTCTGCATTCCCAAATCCAAATTCCCTCTCCCTTCTGAGCTCCACAGTATGACTAAATCACATTTACCTTCCACATATTTGGCATTTCTGTAGCAACGATAGCCCCTTAATTTAAGGGTGCATGTCTCCAGAAGTATGGGCTAGGCACTACCACACAAAAAGTGGTCACAGAACTCTGCCCCAAGGACACTGGGTCAGAGTCCCTCTAGACCTGAGCGCGCGGCGTCGCACCTGTGGACGCCACTGTAGACGCTGACTATGGAGTGTCGAGCACGTGCACCGTGGACACTGATGCCTGTCTCAGGCTACCTACACCTAAGCCTGGGTGCTTAACAGGCTAGGCTGCACAACACATGCATATCAAGGGTAGGGGTTTCTTAATGAGTCATTCACCAGAGACATTCATACATGCATACGATACTCACTCCTCATAGTCTATTAATACAGTCTATACTAGCACATGGCCAAGCGACCATGCAAACCTTTTATAGCCGCG
The DNA here is from genome assembly GCF_039654945.1 of Dendrobates tinctorius. Classification (NCBI taxonomy): domain Eukaryota; kingdom Metazoa; phylum Chordata; class Amphibia; order Anura; family Dendrobatidae; genus Dendrobates; species Dendrobates tinctorius. The sequence continues at coordinate 12,952,706 of NW_027361699.1, forward strand.
TCCTTCCGGGACCTTCCTGATGGTCCAATCCGAGCTGGAGAAGGACCTGAGCATGTGACCTCCAATCTCCAATGAGAGATCGTCCCACGGGTATGCTCAGTGGACCGAAAGGAGGACTTAGTCCCTGGAGTAGCTCGCTGCTGACCAGCATGCATTGCTATAGCTGGGCCAGAGGTGGCAGCAGCAACCAAACCCACAGAGCTGGTTTGAGCAGAGCGCCGTGATCGACGAGTCTGCTGAGTAGGTTCCTCTGCGGCCAAAGAGGAATGGGAGACTGTCGGATGCAAGGCTCGGGATTCCTGCTGTGCAGCGACAGGAACCCGACGCCTAGCAATAGTGCTCCGTCTCTCATGAGTCTCATTGAATGGCTAAGCACATATGGAGCATTGCCAAATTCAGCAGAAATTGTGGGACAAATTTTGATGCCATTATTCATAGTTCTTCTATGCTTCATAGTGCCTATATGCATAATATTGCATCATAGTGCCTCTGTGCATAATATTGCATTATAGCGCTTCATGGTGCATCTGTGCATCATATTGCTTCATAGTGCATCATAGTGCCTCTATGCATTATATTACCTCATAGTGCTTCATAGTGCCTTGGCGCATCATATTGCATTATAGTGCTTCATAGGACCTTTGTGCATTACATTGCATCATAGTGCTTCATAGTGCCTCTATGCATAATATTACTTCATAGTATCTTGATGCATCATCGCGCTCCTGTGCACCATAGTGCTTACATGCATTATAGTGCTTTTGGGCTTCATATTGTGTCATAATGCTTCAGTGCCTCTAGGTGTGCCATTAGGGTATCTTATTACCTCGGCGCTGTGATGGGAGGAAATCTACTTCCCTCTAATTATAGAGTGTGGTTCCTCCCACCATGGCAGTTGGGGGCATAAATATTTCTAAGAAGATAGATTTTTAGGTTATAACATCAGTAAAACAGGAGTGATGATCCACATTTCCCTTTCAACGCTTCTAATGTGTCTGTAAAACGGGAATGATTGGTCCTCAGGGTCAGGCAACTGCTTCAACAAAGCTAGCTGGTCAAAGGGGCTCCAGGGATAATGCACCTTCATCTTTCTTATTCTAGTCGCACTTCTACGTCCTGATGGGGTTGGTCATCTGATGTCTACTGTTAGCTTACGCCTCAAAGGTCAATGTCCCCACTACCCACTATCCACACTATTATGTCAGCTTCTTATGATCTTGTCTGGATAGGATTTAGTGCAATTCACTTAGGTCAGTAGTACAGGTCACACAAGTAGCTATTCAGTCTGGGTTTGTCTGAGTCTGATCACAGTGTTTACAAGTCCATCTGTTTTGTCTGGGTCTCTGGTTAAACTTTGTCAATCAAAATATTCATAATACACCTTCCATACTGCTGCACATTCTCAAACATCATTTATTCACTTGCTATTTTCTTCCCTTGTCTGTGCCTTTTTGTACATCCAAACATTCACACTCTGGTATTTTTGCCTTTTTCAATATTGGTCCCACTTGTTTTCACTGCTTCCTTTCTTCTCTGTCTTTTACAATTTGCATAGCTGTCTTGGATCACATTGGGGGCACCGACTGTACACAGAAAAAGTTGCCATGGCTTCAACCTTTTTCTACCGACAGCTCACCTTTATTCTGAAATGCCCCTCTAGTGTGCCTAACCATATCTACGGGCGGCCACACGTAGCAAGTCAGAGCGAGCCTGCCAAGGTATATCCAGAGGGCTCCTTGCCCTCGCCTCTCACCCACAACAAAAAAACCCACTGACTAAAGTAAGAAGGCCCAGGTGTGATAGGCCTCTGACCTACTTTATCAGCCATACAGTCGGCTACCTCCTTTGTTGATCCACAATTTGCAATACAAATCAATCACACAACTAGAAGCAGGTTCAAAACACATTAATGACCAAACAATCACTTACAATGACCAAACAATCACTTACAATTTCCTTCTAAATTAGGCACCATATTTTACTTTCAATCTTCCAACTTACAAAATTTCATTCCACTTCAATTAAGTACTGTTGCTTTAAAATGCACAAATCTTTCAGCGCGTACCTTACGGATAGAATTACAGAGAATTTTGAGCACAGCTCACACTCAGCAGAGATAAGAGCGAAGGGAGAAGAAAAACTGCGCAGCGGCATCATTCCCCCCTCCCATCAGAATGCAGCGTCCTTCACAGAATTCCGTAGTTCTTTAGACTTATCAAAATCAATTTCTACAAAGAAGCTCAAAATCACGGGATTTCACTGTAAGAGCAGATAACTGTATAATGAGTCTTGCCCTTTTTCTGGCCAAATGCATTCAGGAAACTTTACAATGTAATGCCACATATAACACGAGCTATATCATTACTCAATTCATTCAGTCTCAGATGTAGATTTGAAATATCTATAACGCATCTGTCCGGGATCTCCCCCACAACTAGAAAGGTAACAAATCTCTTGACACAAAAATGATTTGTGATGATTCATTCATATGTGCTCATTCAGGGATTTTTTATACTCAATTACTCATCTCTCATCTTATTCAGAGGTTCTCATAGACATATATACAAGGATTCACACAGCCTGACTATCTTGCACTTTGGATTTGATTGACACTTTAACCTGCAGCAGTGTCCACTGACACTCCGAGAACACCAAAGCCAACTTCTTAAACAACAAGAAACATTGTAAACCAGAGCAACCAAAAACCACAGCCTTATACAAATTTACTGCCAGTCCAAATAACCACTGCACAGAGTCTAACCCAGACTTTGTGCTGCACAGTACACCAGTACACAACCAGTTAGTATATTAGTATATTACCAGAACAGTTTAACAGATAATACAGATGACAATTATTATCTTATTACTCTATTATTCAACTCTCATACAGACATACTCACCACTCACTGGTGATGTGGGTTAATTTGAACCGTGTTTGTACAGTCTTACCCAGAGATATGTAGATATCATTAGAAAGGTTGCAGATGCAGAATCAATGTAAGAATAAATGTTCTCACCTGCTGCAGCCTGGATTCTGCATTTTCAACCTCCCAGGAAGCTCCCATATACGGATTCCGAATAGGCTAGTTTCCACGGTCCCCGCTGGGTGTCAAAAACTGTCGTAGCTGCTTTTGTTCTGACCAAGCGTCAGCTGTGCCAGATCACCAGTTAGTCCGAATTACCAGGTTTTTCGCCCTTTCTGTTTCAAGCGCTTGGAGACAAAGAGACTTCAACACACAAGCCGTGGTCAAATCACTTTATCTGACGTAATGAAATACAAGGAATGTTTTATACCATTTACAGCAATATGTGACTCTATGGAGCTCATTTGGCCCCCACCATCACCTCAGGGCCGTACCTTGTTTACAATGTACCCAGAACACGTTGTTGAGAACACATATGATAACAAGTATAGTTTCCTTGAAGACAGAGACTAGTAATCTACATAAGAATAACACATAGCAATAATAAGGCAAAAGGCAATTGAAGTCTTAAAGGCAATTAAAGGGATATAAAAGCAAACCATTAACTCTTCTATATCAATACCTCGGGTGTTGCGGCTTTGTGCCTCTGGCTGTGGGCCTCTGGCTTAGACCTTCTGACTTGTGCCTTGTTGCATGGCTGCACCTTGTATGGTCAGCCTACCACTTCACATTTGTCTTAGGCCCCAACTCCATTTGTTGAGTCCTCGTGTTTCGGAACCCAGAGGCAGCTTCCGTCGCTTCATTCTTTGCAACTGAGCTTAGCCAGATGAACAGCTATGCTTGGTCTGGCCTAGTAGCTTTTCTTCTGTTGGAACAGAACTCTCAAGTAAGTTATTGCCTTGAGTGTTAAAGGCAAGTCTCTTTCATAAGTTAGCCTTAAAGGGAGACATACGTCTTTTGGATTTATCCTATAAGTGGACATACTACCATTCTAGGTGCAGGATCCTCCCGACTCCACATATGGCAGTCTGACTAGTTTCCTTGATCGACACCCGGTAGACTGATTCTTGTCCCATAAATCCATTATATCATGTTTACCACGGACGGCATTACTGCCTTTTGTACCTTGTGGCATATCAGCAGCACTATGTCAGGGGGCAGAGGATCCCATACCGACGGTTCTTAGAGCAGTCAGGGCTCCTAAGGTGAAAGAAGCTGTATCCAGGACTCTTATAGTTGAGAACCTAGAGTCCTTCTTCCTCGCAGTAGACAGTCCCCACTGTGATGGGAGGAAATCTACTTCCCTCTAATTATAGAGTGTGGTTCCTCCCACCATGGCAGTCGGGGGCATAAATGTTTCTAAGAAGATAGATTTTTAGGATATAACATCAGTAAAACAGGAGTGATGATCCACATTTCCCTTTCAACGCTTCTAATGAGAAACCCGATGTTGATAGTGACAGAAGATATTACCTGCCAGATGGAGTATTTCCTTAGTTTCAATAATATCCAACCCTTTCTTGGGGTTTAGACATCTAAAGGTTCGGAGTAGACGTGATCTCCTTGATTAGTAAGGTACCTACATCCCAATGCTCTGCCATTATCCATGTACTAACTGTTATTGCTTTGATCTTCCAGCAGTCCAGGGTCTCTGTCCTGCAGGTCTCCTTGGAGTATGGAAAGCTGGTCTCTAACCAAGGTTTAATCCGAACCCAGGAGGGCTGATGAAGGAACAGTCCTGCGTTGTTAAGCACATGCAGCCAATTACTGGTTTGTACAGTCCTCATTGTATTGTGTGTTGTGAGTTCATTTTTCCCTTCGCCATTGAGGTCTGATGAACTCCCTCTTCTGGTGAAGGAAGGTAGTGAGGCGGATTACCAAGCACCTGAGCTGGGAGAGGATGACTGGGCGACGGGGATCTCTGACTGGATATAAGGCAGCCGACGCCCTTCTGCCTCGCTGGTGATTTCTCTGTGGAATTCTAGGAGACCAGTCTGATTCCTGCTCCTCAAAAGCTAAGTTTTCTGCTTTGCCTTTTTGCATTTGTGTTTTGGTTTTAGTTTGCCTTGCTTTTCTGGATTCTGCCATTCCCTGCTGGGGTGAGCTGAATTCCTTTTTTGTCGGTTTGCTCTGTCTTCAGAAAATACCTGAGTACTGACATAGTCTTTTTGAAGCCTAGCGTCTTCAGGGCTTTTTTCCCTGTCAGTCTATTGGCTCTTATATTGATAGGGTTTTTCGCGGATTGCAGACAGCAGCTTTCCTATCCTGTCCTATCTAGTTAGCTTGGGCCCCATCATTTGCTCAGTCTATCTTTCTATCTGTGTTAGTGTTTTTTCATCTTGCTTCACCGTCATTATATGTTGGGGGCTGCCTATTGCTTTAGGGTCTGCTCTGGGGCAGTTTAGATTTCCCTTTCTATCTTTAGGCTAGGCAGTTCTCCGGCTGTGATCGAGGGGGTCTAGGGCATCATAGGAACCCCCCACGGCTACTGCTAGTTGTTGTTGATAGGTTCAGGGGTCTGCAATCCGATAGCTGCCAACTTCTCTGGTTTTCTGGACTTAGCTGGCATTTCTGTTTTTGCCTCCTACGGTGACTCATTCATAACAATTGTGGCTGTGGTTATCACCATTCTTTTGCTGGGCAATAAGGTTTTTAATCCTATTCCGTGACTGCAGTGTTCATAAGTATAGTGGTGTAGTAACCACTATGTCCGCTGGGGGCGCTGTGTGGAGGTTCCAAGAGAAAGGATGAGTGGCAGAATCCTGAGGGATGGTTATGTATCTCAAAGTGGGTGGCTTTGAGATAGAGACTTAGTTATGTGTATTGATCAGCAATGATGTTGCTGAAGTGTTGTTTCAAGATATAAGGGAGAAGTCTCTAGGTAACTCGGGAGTTGGATGGGCTGGTTACCTACAAACCCACCCAGGGGTGTGTCTGAAATGCCTGTCGTAAAAGACTAAGTGAGTGTGTGAAGGACCTGTGATGAGGTCATAGTCACGTGACCCAGTGGGTGTGGCTATAAACCATATAATGTGGCCAGGGTAGGTCACAGGTGGTGAATGCAGGGACCTGGTTGGTCCAGTGTGGAAGGTCCCGAGCGCAGGACTGTCTCCTGGCTAACAGCCTGTGTGTGGCTGTGTGTGTAATGGCTGCCAGAGCTTGAGAGTTCCCTGGAGGGATATGGACATCTGCTGCCTGAATGAAGGAACCATGTGGAGACCCTGACGTGGGTGAGATAACTTGGGGCTAGGAAGCCTGCACATTGAATACTGCATAGCCTATGTGACTGTAGGACACTGCTAACAGAGGGAAACTCTGTAATAGACGCTATGCTGATTATGCTTGTGAAATGAACTGTCTGTTGCTTTGATGGTTTATGATGGTGAATAAACCACAAGGACTTAATTCATTTGATGGAAAATCCGTGCCGGATCTGGTTTTTGTTCGCTGCAAGCGAGAATCCCCTAAGTAAATGACAGCGCTACCTCACAGTATCTATCACAATAACTGTAATTCACTGTGGGTCATTATTGGTATTGGGGTACAACGGGTGTGTTTCACTCTCTGTTTCTGCTGCAGATCTTGTTTACCATATTCATGCCAGAATTGGCCATTATAGACATATATCAGACACTGCGGTGATTATCTTTGTGGATCTCTTTCTATATCTATATTTCTTCTCATCTTTCAGATCATTTCTATATATAGCCTGGTTCTTGCCTGGGACTTCAGTCCTTAAGCTTCTGTACCCACCCTGGGACCTTTTCTTTGGTATCCTCCATGGTGCTGTCCGGAAGGACGTAATGGAAAAAGGGAATTAGACCTACCGGTAATTCTGTTTCCAGGTAGTCCCTCAGGACAGCACCCTTAATTCCCTCCCTTATGTTTGTCTTTAGGCTTGCATGGGATCGATCTTCTGGCAGATTGTTCATCCATCAGGTCACCACGGCTCGAGATTGAGATGGAGCCGTTATAGGGTCTTTTATATGCGTTTGTAAGGGTGCGTTTAGACCATTTCCATCCTTGGTGGTACTTTGAAAAAACACTGGAGGGTGGAGGTGGGAGGGGCATTTTAAAGTCTCTGTAATCCTGTCCCACTATAGGTCAAGGAAGGACTAGCTTCATGGTGCTGTCCTGAGGGACTGCCTGGAAACAGAATTACTGGTAGGTCGAATTCCCTTTTTTCTAGCCTTACATGACTTGAGCCCTGCCTCTAGGAACCTGTTACAAACTGTTCTTGCCGTGCACTTCACCCCAGCTGCGATTTGCCATTCCTTTTGTAGGTCACTTGATGTCATCCTGCGGTTGCTGAGTGACATTTGAATAAGATGATGGTAATCCTGGTCAGTGGAGAGTCGCTTCCTCCCTCTGCCAGTCTGTAGCTTTGTTGTCCCCAATGTCTGCTGCTTGACCCTGTTGTAATTGATTGCCATCTTAGAAATTTTAAGGATGGAGGCAACATGACGCTCACTGTATCCCTCTGCTAGTAAAGCCAGAATGGAGCCCTTCTTTTCCTCACTCAAGACTTTTCTTTTCAACTCCTTTGGCATGGTTAAAAGTTATTTTTTCATTACTATTACTTTTGTGATATTACTAGCATTTGTTTTGCCATGCAGCTTGTCCAATTGCAAGAAGATTGTGAACACCATAGCAGGGTTTTTTATACTTTCCTTCGTTAAATAACATTTGGTACAGGTGATCATCTAATCAGAAGCACATTAAGCAGAATGAGGTATGCTCTGGTTGGAATTCAACTGACACTGGAATGGAATGGCTGTCAGAACATGTATATAAGCTGATTTTTTATAAAACTGTGCAGTGGTCTCTTAATTTTTGCCAGAGCTGTATATTCCCTTTAAATTTGATCTATAGGAGTTAATGGAAATATGAGTTTGGTAGTAAATCTTGATTTCCAGTGTTATATTTGTAATAGAGTCCCACATCTGTGGAAAGGGTCAGAAATGGCATGGGTCTGTGTGCACCTCATTAGTTTTAGATCCAGGACAGCCAAATAAATTCTAATAAGGAAAGTTATATCCTGTTATGCAGGAGCATACTACAGTGGGGAAAATAAGTATTTGATGCACGTCTGATTCTGCACTGTTTCCCCACCTATAAAGAATGGAGAGGTCTGTAATTTTTATCATGGGTAAACTTCAACTGTTAGAGACAGAATCTTAAAACAAATTCCAGAAAATCTAATTGTATGATTTTTACTTAATTTGTATTTTATTGCATGAAAGAAGTATTTGATACAATAGAAAATAGAACTTAATATTGGTGCAGAAACCATTGTTTGCAGAGGTCAGTTGTTTCCTGTAGTTCTTGACCAAGTTCGTACATACTGCAGAAGTGATTTTGGCCCACTCATTCATGCAAATCTTTTCCAGATCTTTCAGGTTTCAGAGCTGTCACTGGGCAACATTGAGTTTCAGCTCCCTCCAAAAATGTTCTAATGGGTTCAGGTCTGGAGACTGGCTACGCCACTTCAGGACCTTGAAATGCTTCTTAGTTGCCCTGGCTGTTTTTTTCAGGTTATTGTCATGCTGGAAGGCCGTGCCCCATCTTCAATACTCTGAGGGAAGTAGGTTGTTAGCCAAAATATCGCTATACATGACTTAATCCATCCTCCCTTCAATACAGTGCAGTCGTGCTGTCCCCGTTGCAGAAAAGCACCCCTAAAGTATAATGTTTCCCTCATCATGCTTCACAGTGTTCTTGGCGTTGTACTAATCTTTTTTCCTCCACACACGGCGAGTGGAATTGATACCAAAAAGTTCTAATTTAGTCTCATCTGACCACATGACCTTCTCCCATACCTCCTCTGGGACTTCCAGATGGTCATTTGCAAACTTACTATGGTAATGTTTGAGACTATGGTCCCTGCTCTCTTCAGGTCCATTGACCAGGTACTCCCATGTAGTTCTTTGCTCATTCCTGACCTTTTTCAGTATCATCCTTATCCCACGAGGCGAGCTCTTGCTTGGAACACCAGATCAAGGAAGATTGACAGTCATTTTATGTTTCTTCCTTTTTCTAGTAATTTTGCCAACAGTTGTCGCCGTCTCATCAAGTTGGTTGTCTATTTTCCTGTAGCCCATCTCAGCCTTGTGCATGTCTACAATTTTGTCCCTGATGTCCTTAGACAGCTCTTTGGTCTTGGCCATGGTCGAGAGGGTGGAGTGTAATTGATTGAGTGTGTAGACAGGTGTGTTTTATACAAGTAAGGAGTTCAAACAGATGCAATTAATGCAGGTAAAGAGTGCAGAGTAAGAGGACATCTTAAAGCAAAATTAACATGTCTCTGACAGCTAGAATTCTTGCTGGTTGGTAGGTGATCAAATACTTTTTTCATGCAATAAAATGCTATTTAATTATTTTAAAATCATACAATGTGATTTTCATGGTTTTTTTTTAGATTTGGTCTCTCACAGTTGCAGTGTACTTATGATAAAAACTACAGGCCTCTCAATTCTATGTAGGTGGGAAAACTTGCACAATTGTCAGTGTACCAAATACTTATTCTCCCCACAGTATACATATCTGAATTATGTCAAGAGTTGTTTGTATGAAAATTTTAGAAATTATGTATTGTAAGTGGTCCACCATAAAGTTTGTGACAAGTTTAGGTTTATTGTAATATTGTCCCTGCTATTAGAACTTTACATATAGAACTTGCAGTATTTTGACATATGGGCAGCTCACATTTACCAAAATATAATTAGACATAATTGTAGCTTAATAGAATCAATAGTAAGAGCATTCACTCTCTTGAGCTACGCCATCTGTTAATTCACTTTTCCATAAACTTCTTTTATATATATTGTATAAATTGATTTTAATTCAATAGTCTTTTCATTGCAAAGTGGTTAGAAAAGCATGCACATGTACAGTATCTAACATTACAATATACTTATATTGCTCTGGAGAAAGGAAGTAATATCTGATATAAAGTGATATCTTTTCAATCCTGTAAAGTGTCATCACTTTTTCCATTGTGTGTTTATTAGTTATAATACCTTGCCACTCTGGACCCAGTTTTCACTGGGATAATGTATGGTAATTTTACGTGCTGATAAGATACCTCTAAGTATTTAAACAAAGATTTTTTTTTCATATTTTGGATGTTATCTATAGAAAATGTTGTTATTTCAATTTGTTCTAAATATAGCAAATAGGCTTTATTTTAATACAGTACATTAATTTTTACTTCAATATGATTTGTTAATTCTACAATCAAACGGTTTTAAAGTATGGTTTTAAAACCCAATAATTAAATTATAGTCAATGCCAGTTATTGTCATTCATATGACACAGTCTGCTAAGCGTGTTAATGAGTAAAATCTAACAGCTGCTTACAAGTAACAGATGTGTTCTTCAGCCATTTTTCATTGAAGAATAACAGAAAAAGAGTTTCCAAATAAACCTCAAAATACTAAACTGAAAATAATAGAAAATATGAGGAAACATATAGAATAAATTTTATATCTAGTGAACTGTCCTAACTTCCATACCGGGCATCCCTTTAAGAGAGGCCTGGGGTCAAAACCAAAGTGCTGGATGGATATGCTCTGACTTCCATACCAATGATCACTTTAATAGAAGCCTGTGGTCAGAATCAGAGCGCTGAGGGATTTGCCCTAACTTCCATACCGAAGATCCCTTTAAGAGGGAAGATGTGCCTATGGAATGGAGGATGTGTGATGGGTATATGGGCATGGGAGGGGGTGATTCATTTCTGTTATGTGCTCTCTGCTCCTTTCTGGGGGGCAGACAATGGCTGGGAGCTTATGTTTCCGGGGATGCTAGATTTCTCCCACCCGGTCAGTGTCTGCTGAGGTGTTGTGGAGTGGGAAAACTGTTGTTCATAGCAACCAATCACAGCTCAGCTTCTTTTAAACAGCTCTGGTGAAATGAAAGATGCTTCGTGATTGGTTGGTGATACGCATACATATACATTCAATTTTATATATATAGATTTTAAAAAGCGTTGAAACATTTTTGTATATTCAATTACGCATCCATACAGACATTCAGCACAATGACTGCTGGGGGCAGGCATGGAAGTGAGCGATGTCAGTCATTGACACTGCTCACCCATCTCTCTGCCCACCCTCTGGCCATCACTCCCTCCCTGCACTCAATTGCATTCTTTCCTTTCAGATGTGAATGCAATTGCTGTGTGCACCACCCAGGACAGGAACGGAGGAGTTGTCATCTCCCCTGCTTTGGCGGGATCACAAGGCACAGGACACTTTTGGGACATTGGATGTCATGATGCAGTGACATCGTTGCCCCATCCTGCACCCACTGCTGCACAGAGGCGTTGGATGGGAGATGGGATTATGTGAGTATGAAATTTTTTTATTGTTATATTTCTGTGCACGGGGGCAACAGTTGAGCCTGCTTGATGCTCAGCCACACTCAGGTGGCACAAATATGAGTTTCGTAGACTACTATTGTCAGAAAAATGTAAGGATAGTAATACAGGTACTTGACTCAAAGGCGGTGGAGGCCTGCCAGTCTCAGAGGCTTACTTCTACAGGCAACACACATGAAGGAAACCCAACCAGGAGTCTACACATTTACAAAAATTAGTGTCAGACACCAACAAAGGTGCACCGATTTCACCACAGTAGAAATAGAATAACAGGGAGTGACATCTCTTCCACTACAGACAACCCAGCAGATAGACACACAACCAGGAGTGTACACATTTCCAAAGATTAGTTGGAGACAGAAAGTGGCATCAATTTCCCAAGAGTAGAAGTAGTATAATAGGGACTGACACATCTTCAGCTACAGTCAACCCAGCAGATCTAGACCCAACCAGGAGTGTACACTGTTGTGAGTTCATTTTCCCCTCCGTCACTGAGGCCTGGTGAACTCCCTATTCTAGTGAAGGAAGGTAGTGAGCCTGATTATCAGGCACCTGGTACTAATGAAGACGATTGGCTGAGTGGAGTCACTGACTGGATTTAAGGCAGCCTACGCCCTTTCTGCCCTGCGGGTGATTTCTCTGTGGACTCTTGGACACCAGTCTGATTCCTGCTCTCCTAAAGCTAAGTTTTCTGTTTTGCCTTTTTGCATTTAAGATTTGTTTTTGTTTTTCTTGCTTTTTGGATTCTGCCACTCCCTGCTGGAGTGTGCAGTGTTCCGTTAGCTCTGTCTTCTGAAAGTACCTGAGTGCTGATTTAGTTTTTGAAGCTTAGTTGCTTCAAGGCCATTTTTATATCAGCTTGTTGGCTTTTGTCTCTGATAGGGTTTTGGCAGATTGCAGACAGCAGCCTTCCTATCCGTTCCTATCTAGGTAGTTTTTGGGCTCCGTCTTTGCTCAGTCTGTCTTTCTGTCTGTGTAAGTGTTTTCATCTTGCTTCACCGTCATTATATGTGGGGGGCTGCCTATTGCTTTGGGGTCTGCTCTGGGGCAGTTAGATTTCCCCTTTCCTTCTTTAGGCCTATGTATCTTTCCGGCTGTGATCGAGGGGTCTAGGTCATCGTAGGAACCCCCCACGGCTACTGCTAGTTGTGTTTATAGGTTCAGGGGTCTGCAATCTGATAGTTGCCAACTTCTCTGGTTTTATGGACTTAGCTAGCATTTCTGTTTTTGCCTCCTACGGTGACTCAATCATAACAGTACACATTTCCAAAACTTAGTTGGAGACACCAACAAAGTAGCATCAATTTCACGAGAGTAGAAATAGGATAATAGGGAATGACACATCTTCCGCTACAGCCAACCCAGCAGATGAACACTCAACAAGGAGTGTACACATTTCCAAAAATTAGTTGGAGACACCAACAAAGTGGTATTAATGTCATGAGAGTAGAAATAGTGTAATAGGGACTGACAAGTCTTCCATTACAGCAAACTCATCAGATGGACACCCAACCAGGGGTGTACACATTATCAAAAATTAGTTGGAGACACTAGCAAAGTGGCATCAATGTCAGGAGAGTAGAAATAGTATAATAGGGAATGACACATCTTCTACTACAGTCAACCCAGAAAATGGACACCCAACCAGGAGTCTTCAAATTTCAAAAAATTAGGGCCTGACACCACCGAAGTGGTATCAATTTCACGAGAGTAGAAATAGTATAGTAGGGACCGACACCTTTAACACTACAGCCAACACAGCAGATGGACACCCAACCACGAGTCTACACATTTAAAGAAATTTGTTGGAGACACCAAAAAGTGGCATAACAGTAGAAATAGCAATATAGGAAGCGACATTTCTTCCACTGTAGCCAACCCAGCAGGTGTAGACTCAACCAGGAGTGTACTTATTTCCCAAAATTAGTTGGAGACACCAAACAAAGTGGCATCAATTTCACATGGGTGGAAATAGTATAATAGGGACTGACATCTTCCAATACAGCCATATCAGCAGTTGTAGACCCAACCAGGATTCTTCAAATTTAAAAAAAATAGGTGCATGTGTTGTGAATTCTCTCTATGGCTTCTCTCTGGTAATTACTGAAGGTAGTAGAGCTGGTCAGATTGACAGAGGGGTTGCGAGTTCTCTTTCTGGGCTCCTTCTGGTGGTTACTGGAGGTAGTGGAGCTGATCTGATTGACAGAGGCTTGCCACCTGATAATGAGGAAGACGATTGGAGATCTGGGGTTTCTGATTGGGATTTAAGACAGCTGACTCCCTCTATCCCTGCTGGTGATTTTCTTCCAGTGCCTTCTGAGGTCTTATGTCTCCTGCTCTTTCCCTGCATGGTTCAGCTAAGTGGTTCATTTGATATTCTGTTTGCATTTGATCTGGTTTTGTCTATCTCTACTTTGTGCGGGTCAGCTAGCTCCCTCCGGCTGGGGCTGTGCTGAATCACCGCCCATATGTTACTGCTTGTGCCAGTTTGTTTTGTCCCCTGTTATATTGGTCTCTTTTTGCTTTGCTTTCAGAATATATCAGAGTGCTGATATAGTGGGCGAAGTCATGCGACTTCAGTGTTTTTTGTGCATCAGACGTGTTGGACTTTTTGCAGGGTTTTTGATGTGATTGCAGACAGTGTCTTTCCTTTCCTGTCCTATCTAGTCATTGTGGGCCCCATCATTTGCTCAGTCTATTTTTCTGCCTGCGTTTGTGTTTTCATCTTGTCTTACCGACAATATATTTTTGGGGGTTATCTATTCCTTTGGGGTCTCCTCCAGGGCAGTTTAGATTTCCCCTTTCTTGCTTTAGGCTTAGTTAGCTCTCTGGCTGTGCCGAGGTGTCTAGGATCATCGTAAGTATGCTCCACTGCTACTGCTAGTTGTGTGGACAGGATGAGGGGTCTGCAATCTGCTTAGCTACCAACCTCTCAGGTTTTCTGTGGCTTAGCTTGGGCCTGCTATCCTCCTCGGTGACCCATTCACAGCAGAATCGCCAGCCTTAACTGTAGACTATGGGGTACTCTAAAGAAGGAAAGAATTTAAAAAAAAGTGTCAGAATTTTTTTATATATTTTTTCCGGGGCTGTAGGAAGATATTTTTTGTCTAAATGGAGACTAAGCAATTGTCTGATCATGTTGAGCAGCTTGCTGCTGAAGTGCGGGGAATTTTTGTCTGTCTCGCTCAATCATTTGCTGTTGAACCAAAAATCCCGACTCCTGATGTGTTTTTTGGGGATTGGTCTAAATTTTTGAATTTTAAGAATAATTGTAAATTATTTTTTGCTTTGAAACCTAACTCATCGGGGAGCTCTGTGCAGCAGGTTAAAATTGTCATCTCCTTGCTGCACGGCGATCCCCAGGATTGGGCCTTTTCTTTGACATCCGGAGATCCTATTCTGGCTAATGTGGACACGTTTTTTCCAGCCTTGGGGTTGTTGTTTGATGAACCTAATGTTATTGATCAAGCTTAGAAAACCTTATTGGCATTGAACCAGGGTCAGAAGTCTGCAGAGTTATATTGTCAAAAATTCTGAAAGTGGGCGGTCCTTACTAAATGGAATGACGATGTCCTATCAGCTATCTTTCAGAAGGGTTTGGCAGAGACTGTAAAAGATGTTATGGTGGGATTTCCTGTTCCCTCGGGTCTTGACGACTCTATGTCATTGGCCATTCAGGTTGATCAGCATTTATGTGAACAAGAAACTACACGAGAGGCGTTGCCGCCTTTCAAACAAACTTCTGAACCCATGCAATGTGATAGGGTTTTGTCTAGGGCGCAACATCAGGAGTTTGGAAGGTGTAATAAGTTGTGTTTTTTCTGTGGTGATGCCTCTCATACTATTGCTGTCTGCCCTAAATGAGAAAAGCGCTTTGCTCACACATTTGCGGTGGGCAGTGTACAACCTAAATTCCTTTTGGCGATTACCCTGATCTGCTCCTTGTCTACATTTTCCGCTAAGGCTTTTGTTGATTCAGGAACAGCTTTGAATCTGATGGATTTGGACTTTGCTAAACATTGTGGCTTTCCCATGATACCCCTGCGGACTGCTATCCCTTTGAGGGGTATTGATGCAACCCCTTTGGCAGAGAATAAACCCCAGTTTTGGACCCAGTTGATAATGCGGGTCGCCCCGGACCTCCAAGAAAATTGTAAATTTTTGGTGTTGCATAATTTGCATGATACTATTGTTCTGGGTTTCCCTTGGTTGCAAACTCATAATCCTGTTTTAGTTTGGAAATCTGTGTCTGTGGTGAGTTGGGGTTGTCAATGTGTTCTTAGTGACACTCCTGTTTTCTCCACCTCTCCCCAGTCTCATGATGTTCCTGACTATTTGACTGATTTTTCTGATGTATTCAGTGAGCGTAAGTCTGCGTTTTTGCTTCCTCATAGGAGTTATGACTGTGCAATTGAGTTAATGCCCGGGTGTAAATTTCCCAAGGGTCGGTTTTTCAACTTATCGGTACCCGAACATGATGTTATGCGATCTTATATCAAGGAGTCGTTGGAGAAGGGTCATATTAGACCATCCTCTTCACCTTTAGGTGCCTTTTTTTGTGGCCAAGAAAGATGGTTTATTAAGGCCATGTAATGACTATTAGAGATGAGCGACTTTTTAGGGTTGACCTTTTTTAGGGTCGAGTCTTTCATGAAACCCGACTTTCTCAAAAGTCGAGTCGAACAAAATCGGCCGACTATAGTGAAAAGTCGGGGGTCCAACTGAAACACGAAATCCAATGCAAATCAATGGGGAAGCAAAGTCGGCAGGGAGTGTAGGACAGTAAACACACCTACAGTTCCCATTTCAATGCCAACAACATCAATTCTTATTACTTAAGCTTGTCAACCTTAATTTACTTTATAATAATAGTTATAATAGTTACGCATTGAAAACTGGGGGTTATTTGGCTAAAGTTGTGGGGGGTAGGGCTGGCTCCAGGTTTTCGTGTGCCCCGAGCCAAAGAGTGTCAGTGCGCCCCTTTAACACATACCTCAATTCATGATGCTCCGATACGGCACAGAAATAAAGGTATAGTATAATGAAAAATACTTCACTTCTTACATGACATGACTGATATCTATTTTAAATTCTACAATAGCTCAAAAAATGGACAGTATATTACTCCATACAGTATTATGGCCACCACATGGTGCGCCATACAGAATAATGAGCCCCATATATTTCTCCATGCAGAATAATTGGTCCCATATAATGGTCCATACAGTATATGATGAGCTCCACATAATGCTACAGTATATGTTGGTCCCCATGGATGAAGCTCCACTGTCTTATGGGCCCAAATAATGCTCCATATAGATTGGGCCCCTTTTTCTAATGCTCTAGTGTATAATGGGCCCTGTAAATGCTGCTCCAGTGTCTGATGTCCCCCATTTGGAATGCTCCAGTATATGATGGGCCTCATGGATGATGCTCCAGTGTATGATGGGCCCAAATAATGCTCCATATATAATTAGCCCCATTTCTAATGCTCCAATGTGTAATGGGCCACGCAAACTGATGTCCCCCATTTGGAATGCTGCAGTATATGATGGGCCTCAAGGATGATGCTCCAGTGTATAGTGGGCCCAAATAATGCTCCATATATAATATGCCCCATTTAGAATGCTCCAGTATATGATGGGCCACATGGATGATGCTCCATTGTGTTATGGGCCCAAATAATGCTCCATATATAATGAGCCCCATTTCTAATGCTCCAGTGTATAATGGGCCCCGTAAATGCTGCTCCAGTGTCTGATGTCCCCTATTTGGAATGCTCCAGTATATGATGGGCCTCATGGATGATGCTCCAGTGTATGATGGGCCCAAATAATGCTCCATACATAATGTGCCTCATTTAGAATGAACCCAGGCATGGTATGTGAAAAGAGCTCCATGGAGTAATCTAAAGTGTGGGCTGCCGCATCCTTCACTTTTGGTGTGGGTGAAGGACCCAAGGAAAGGGGTTGCTCCTGACCAGAAGCCTGCACTGATGACTCAGTGCTTGCGTTTTTTGAAACTTCAGAAGAGGAGGTGATAGAGCTGGAGGCTGTTTCAGCAATGTAAGGCAAAACCAGTTCCTGATGCTCCGGCTTTAAAAGCAGTTTACCTACTCCCAGAAAAGGGAGCCTTACAGGCCTTCCAGAGCCAGACCATGATACAGGCTCAACACCTCCTGCCTTAGCTGCTATTGTGCTTTTGGCACTACCAGCAAATGCACCACAACCACGGTCAGAACCTAGTGGCCCCCCCCACGCCCACGTTCGTGGCCTCTTCCACCATACTTACTATTTTTTGTGAAAATGGACCCAAAATACCAGCAGATATATGGTACTGTATCAGAAGCGTACAGCTCTATACAGTCTAGGGATAATTGTAAATCTCCGTATATATTTCATGAGTCATACACAGACGCTCACAGGCTCAGTATGGATTACACAATAATATAAAAAGTTGAAAAAGGGTACAGTATCACCAGATACAAGGTATATATAGTATAGTTTAAACATTCTGAATCTCCGTATATATTTCAGGAGGCAGACACAAAATCTCTCAGGCCAAGTATGGATTAGACAAGAATATAAAAAGAAGTAAATGGGTAATGTATCACAAGCATACAGCTGTATACAGTGTTGGTGTAATCTTAAATCTCCAACTATATTACAGGACTAACAGATAGACGTTCACAGGCTCATTATTGATTACACCAGAATCAAAATAGCAAAAAAAGGGTACTGTATCAGAAGCGTAGAGCTGTATACAGTGTTGGGCAAATTTGAAATCTCAGTATATATTTCCGGAGTCACCCTCAGATGCTCACTCAGTCTGGATTTGACCATAATGCAAAATGTTGAAAAAAAGGTACTGGATAACAAGATAGCGTGTATATATTTTATAGGGTACAATTTAAATCTCCGTATAGATTACCCTCAGACACTCACTCAGTATGGATTTGACCGTAATACTAAATGTCAAACCAAGGGTCTGTATAACAAGATAGAATGTTATGATTGAGTCACCGTAGGAGGCAAAAACAGAAATGCTAGCTAAGTCCAGAAAACCAGAGAAGTTGGCAGCTATCGGATTGCAGAGCCCTGAACCTATCAATACAACTAGCAGTAGCCGTGGGGGGTTCTTCCTACGATGCCCTAGACCCCTCGATCACAGCCGGAGAAATAGCTAGGCCTAAAGAAAGAAAGGGGAAAACTAAACTGCCCCAGAGCAGACCCCAAAGCAATAGGCAGCCCCCAACATATAATGATGGTGAAGCAAGATGAAAACACTAACACAGGCAGAAAGATAGACTGAGCAAAGACGGGGCCCAATCTAGCTAGATAGAAAAGAACAGGAAGGCTGCTGTCTGCAATCCGTGAAAAACCCTTTGAAAATAAGAGCCAACAGACTGACAGTGAAAAAGGCCCTGAAGATGCTAGGCTTCAAAAAAGCTATGTCAGTACTCAGGAATATTCTGAAGACAGAGCTACAGGCAAAACGAGATTCAGCTCACCCCAGCAGGGAATGGCAGAATCCAGAAAAGCAAGGAAAACAAAAACAAAACACTAATGCAAACAGGCAAAGCAGAAAAACTTAGCTTAGAGGAGCAGGAATCAGACTGGTGTCCTAGAAATCCACAGAGAAATCACCCGCAGGGCAGAAGGGCGTCGGCAGCCTTATATCCAGTCCGTGACTCCACTCAGCCAGTCATCCATCATCAGGTTCAGGTGCCTGATAATCAGGCTCATTACCTTCCTTCACCAGAATAGGGAGTTCACCAGACCTCAGTGACGAAGGGGAAAATGAACTCACAACAGTACCTCCCCCTTGAGGAGAGGTCACCGAACCCTCAACCACGCCACCAGAGCGATCAGGGTGAGCCCGATGAAAGGCACGCACCAATCTTTTGGCATGAATATCAGAGGCAGAGACCCAGGAATTATCCTCCTGACCATAACCCTTCCACTTAACCAAATACTGGAGTCTCCATCTAGCCAGACGGGAATCCAGTATTTTCTCTACCTCATATTCCATGTTACCTTCAACCAATACAGGGTCCGGAGGTGCCACCCCAGGAACAACTGGTTCAACAAACCTCTTCAACAAGGACTTATGGAACACATTATGGATTTTAAATGTGACAGGAAGAGCCAAACGGAAAGAGACCGGATTAATAATCTCCAAAATCTTGTAAGGTCCAATAAATTTAGGCTTAAACTTAGGAGAAGCCACCTTCATAGCAATATTTTTTGATGATAACCACACCATATCACCAGTCTTAAACTGGGGACCAATGGTCCTATGTCAATTGGAAAACCGCTGGGCCTTTTCCTGGGAGAGAGATAACTTATCCACCACTTGGTCCCAGATCTGGTGCATTCTCTCCACCACAGTGTCAACACCTGGGCAGGCAGAAGGCTCCACCTGTCCTGAAGAAAATCGAGGATGAAACCCAAAGTTACAAAAAAAGGTGACATCAAAGTGGCAGAACTAGCTCTATTATTTAAAGCAAATTCGGCCAAGGGCAAAAATGAAACCCAATCATCCTGATCAGCGGAAATAAAACATCTCAAATACGACTCCAAGGTCTGGTTTGTTCTCTCTGTCTGCCCATTGGTCTGAGGGTGAAAAGCAGAGGAGAAGGACAACTGAATTCCCAGCCTGGAACAGAAAGTCCTCCAAAATCTAGACACAAACTGAACTCCTCTGTCAGATACAATGTTCTCAGGAATCCCGTGTAAGCGAACCACCTGTTGCAAAAAACAGGGGCACCAACTCAGAGGAAGATGGCAACTTAGGGAGCGGTACAAGATGAACCATCTTAGAGAACCTATCACAAATCACCCAAATAACAGTCATTCTTTGAGAGACCTGCATATCAGAGATGAAATCCATTGAAATATGGGTCCATGGCCTCCTGGGGACAGGCAAAGGCATCAACAACCCACTAGAACGAGAACAAGATTTAGACCGGGAGCAAGTCCCACAGAACTGCACAAAATTCCTGACCTCATGAGACAAGGTGGGCCACCAAAAAGAGCGACTCACCAGATCTCTAGTACCAAAAATACCTGGATGACCAGCCAATGCAGAGCAATGAACTTCAGACATCACTCTCTTCTTCCACTGGTCAGGAACATACAACTTTCCACTGGGACAACGCTCAGGTTTGTCCTCCTGGAACTCTTGCAGAGCAAGTCTCAAATCGGGCGAGATGGCAGAAAGAACTACCCCTTCGCCTAAGATGGTAGCAGGCTTGGTCACCACAGGAGAATCAGCAAAGAAACTCCTAGAGAGGGCGTCTGCCTTGACATTCTTAGTTCCAGGAAGAAAAGAGACCACAAAATCAAAACGTGTAAAAAACAAGGCCCACCTTGCTTGTCTAGGGTTCAAGCATTTAGCCAACTCTAGATAAATCAAATTCTTGTGGTCAGTGAGGACCACAACTTGATGTTTAGCTCCCTCCAACCAATGTCTCCACTCCTCAAATGCCCATTTCATGGCCAACAGTTCCCGATTCCCCACATCATAGTTACGTTCAGATGGAGAGAACTTTCGGGAAAAGAAAGCACAGGGATTCATTTTAGCTGTTACAGGATCCTTTTGGGACAAAACAGCTCCTGCACCAATCTCAGAAGCATCCACCTCTACCTGGAATGGGAGTGAGACATCAGGTTGCCGCAAAACCGGGGCGGAGGTAAATCTTCGCTTCAGTTCCTGAAAGGAAGCAACAGCCTCCGGAGACCAATTCAACACATCAGCACCCTTCTTAGTCAGATCAGTCAATGGCTTGGCAATACTAGAAAATTTTGCTATAAATTTCCGGTAAAAATTAGCAAAACCCAAAAACTTCTGGAGGGCCTTCAAAGAAGTGGGCTGAACCCAATCATAAATGGCCTGTACCTTGGCCGGGTCCATTTCAATAGTTGACGGAGACAAAATAAATCCCA
This sequence comes from Dendrobates tinctorius, assembly GCF_039654945.1. Lineage (NCBI taxonomy): Eukaryota > Metazoa > Chordata > Amphibia > Anura > Dendrobatidae > Dendrobates > Dendrobates tinctorius. The sequence continues at coordinate 12,973,957 of NW_027361699.1, forward strand.
AAAATGAAATCCTCTGTACTCCAAAAAGGCATTTCGATCCTTTGACATACAGGGAATTCTCCCTCAAGATCCGGAACACAGTCCGAACATGTTCCACATGAGAATCCCAATCCTTGGAGAAGATCAAAATATCATCCAAATAGATAATCAAAAATTTATCGACAAAGTCTCGGAAAATATCATTCATGAAGCACTGGAAGACAGAAGGGGCATTAGTGAGCCCAAAAGGCATCACCGGGTACTCAAAATGTCCCTCCGGAGTATTAAACGCCGTCTTCCATTCATCCCCCTGCTTAATGCGGATAAGATTATACGCCCCCCTGAGGTCAAGCTTGGTAAACCAGCAAGCACCTCTAACTCTAGAGAATAGATCCAAAATCAGGGGTAATGGATACTGATATTTAATAGTAATTTTATTGAGGGCACGATAATCAATAGAAGGCCTGAAAGAGCCATCCTTTTTGGCCACAAAAAAAAAACCGGCACCTAAGAGTGAAGAGGATGGTCTAATATGACCCTTCTCCAACGCCTCCTTAATATACGACCGCATAGCCTTGTGCTCGAGTACAGATAAATTGAAGAGCCGACCCTTGGGAAATTTACACCCCGGGCTTAGTTCAATTGCACAGTCATAACTCCTATGAGGAGGCAAGGACGCAGACTCATTCTCACTAAATACATCATAAAAGTCCGCCAAATAGTCAGGAACATCATGCGAATGAGGAGAGGTGGAAAAAAACGGAGCCTCACTAAAGGTACACCGACAACCCCAACTCACCACAGACAAAGATTTCCAATTCAAAACTGGATTATGAATTTGCAACCAGGGAAACCCCAGAACAACGGCATCATGCAGACCATGCAACACCAAAAATCTGCAATTTTCTTGATGGTCTGGGGCGACCCACATGACCACCTGGGTCCAAATCTGAGGTTTATTTTTAGCCAAAGGAGTAGCATCAATCCCCCTCAAAGGGATAGGCGTCTGCAGAGGTGTCATCGGAAATCCACAACGTTTAGCAAAATCCAAGTCCATTAGGTTTAGCGCTGCTCCCAAATCCACAAAAGCCTTGGCGGAAAATGTGGACAGGGAGTAGATCAGAGTAATTGCCAGAAGAAACTTAGGTTGAACACCACCAACAGAAAACGTGTGTGCAAAGCGTTTCTCTCGTTTAGGACAAAGAGAAATAATATGCGAGGCATCTCCACAGAAAAAACACAGCTTATTACTAGAGTTGAGCGATACCGTCCGATACTTCAAAGTATCGTATCGGATGGTATCGGCCGATCTTTAAAAAAAGTATCGGTATCGCCGATTCCGATACCGGAAGTCCCATTCAAGTCTATGGGACTTCCGGTATCAGAATAAGAAAAACCCTTTCCTGCCCTTGTACAGCCTCTCTGGGGTCTGTACGGGCCTTTCGGGGGGCTGTGCCGGCCTGCCAGGGGGTCTGTGCAGGCTCCGGTGGTCTGTGCCGGCCTGCCGGTGGTCTGTGCAGGCTCCGGGGGGCTGTGCCGGCCTGCCGGGGGGCTGTGCCGGCCTGCCGGGGGGCTGTGCAGGCTCCGGGGGGCTGTGCCGGCCTGCCGGTGGGCTGTGCCGGCCTGCCGGTGGTCTGTGCAGGCATCGTCCGATGGGACTACAAGTCCCATCGGGCGATGCCTGCTACCATGACAGTGATTGACACATTAGCCAATGATGGGACAGTAGTAGTCCCATCATCCGGCTAATGTGTTAAATGTAAAAAAAAAAAAAATTACATGCTACATACATACTACATGCATGCTACATACATACTACATGCTACATACATACTACATATATACTACATGCATGCTACATACATACTACATGCTACATACATACTACATATATACTACATGCATGCTACATACTACATGCTACATACATACTACATATATACTACATGCATGCTACATACATACTACATGCTACATACATACCACATACATACTACATATATACTACATGCATGCTACATACATACTACATATATACTACATGCATGCTACATACATACTACATGCATGCTACATACATACTACATGCTACATACATACCACATACATGCTACATATATACTACATGCATGCTACATACATACTACATATATACTACATGCATGCTACATACATACTGCATGCTACATGCATGCTACATACATACTACATACATACTACATGCTACATACATACCACATACATACTACATGCTACATGCATGCTACATACATACTACATACATACTACATGCTACATACATACCACATATATACTACATACATACAATACATTCATACAATACATACATAGACATACAGTACATATAACATAGAGTAACATACTTACCAATACTTGTCACATTGTTCCCCGAAGCCATTGTCGTCTACGGAATAAATATTAACATAACAAACCACAAAAATACTCACCCACGATCCGAAGCAGTCCACGAGTGTGTCCCACGACGATCTTGGGTAGAGAACGGCAGCATCAGCTGATGCTGCCGTTCTCTACGGGCTGCAGGAATCCAATGACGGAAGGTAGGTATCCTTCCGCACTGTATTCCTCCGCCACTTAAAAAAAAAAAGTCCCTAGTCTCACTTTATGCCATTGCTGTGTGGGAATTTCCCACGCAGCAATGGCATAAAGTGAGACTAGGGACTTTTTTTTTTTTAAGTGGCGGAGGAATACAGTGCGGAAGGATACCTACCTTCCGTCATTGGATTCCTGCAGCCCGTAGAGAACGGCAGCATCAGCTGATGCTGCCGTTCTCTACCCAAGATCGTCGTGGGACACACTCGTGGACTGCTTCGGATCGTGGGTGAGTATTTTTGTGGTTTGTTATGTTAATATTTATTCCGGAAAAGACAATGGCTTCGGGGAACAATGTGACAAGTATTGGTAAGTATGTTACTCTATGTTATATGTACTGTATGTCTATGTATGTATTGTATGAATGTATTGTATGTATGTAGTATATATGTGGTATGTATGTAGCATGTAGTATGTATGTAGTATGTATGTAGCATGCATGTAGCATGTAGTATGTATGTAGCATGCATGTAGTATATATGTAGTATGTATGTAGCATGCATGTAGTATATATGTAGTATGTATGTAGCATGTAGTATGTATGTAGTATGTATGTAGTATGTATGTGGTATGTATGTAGCATGTAGTATGTATGTAGCATGCATGTAGTATATATGTAGTATGTATGTAGCATGTAGTATGTATGTAGTATGTATGTAGTATGTATTGTATGTATGTAGTATATATGTGGTATGTATGTAGCATGTAGTATGTATGTAGTATGTATGTAGCATGCATGTAGCATGTAGTATGTATGTAGCATGCATGTAGTATATATGTAGTATGTATGTAGCATGCATGTAGTATATATGTAGTATGTATGTAGCATGTAGTATGTATGTAGTATGTATGTAGTATGTATGTGGTATGTATGTAGTATGTATGTAGCATGTATGTAGCATGCATGTAGTATGTATGTAGTATGTATGTAGCATGTAGTATTTATGTAGCATGCATGTAGTATGTATGTAGTATTTTTTTTTTTTTTTTTTTTTAACATTTAACACATTAGCCGGATGATGGGACTACTACTGTCCCATCATTGGCTAATGTGTCAATCACTGTCATGGTAGCAGGCATCGCCAGATGGGACTTGTAGTCCCATCGGACGATGCTTGCACAGACCCCCGGACATCAGCACAGCCCCCCGGCAGGCCGGCACAGCCCCCCGGCAGGCCGGTACAGACCCCCACAGGGTGCACAGACCACCGGCAGGCCGGCACAGCCCCCCGGCAGGCCGGTACAGACCCCGGGCAGTCCACACAGCCCCCCGGCAGGCCGGCACAGCCCCCCGGCAGGCCGGCAGAGACCCCCGGAAGGCCCGAAATGACGGCGCATCATGATGCGCACACACCGCGCATCATGATGACGTCAGGCCGTCAATCAACTGAACTTCCGATTCCGATGCCGAATTCCGATATTGAAAAAATATCGGAAGTCGGTATCGGAATTCCGATACAGCAAGTATCGGCCGATACCCGATACTTGCGGTATCGGAATGCTCAACACTACTTATTACGCCTTCTGAACTCCTGACGTTGCACCTTAGGCAAAACTCTATCACATTGCATAGGTTCAGACGTCTGTTCAACCGGTGGCAACACCTCTCGTGCAATCCTGCGTTCACGTAAACGCCGATCAACCTGAATGGCTAATGACATAGAATCGTCCAGACCAGAGGGAACAGGAAATCCCACCATAGTATCTTTTACGGCTTCTGACAAACCCTCCCGAAAGAGAGCAGCCAAGGCATTATCATTCCAGGTAGTAAGGACCGCCCACTTTTGGAACTTTTGACAGTACAACTCTGCAGAATCTCGACCCTGGTTCAATGCGAACAGGGTCTTTTCAGCCTGATCAATAGGATTAGGTTCGTCATACAACAACCCCAAAGCTTGAAAGAATGCGTTCATATTAGTCAGAATAGGATCATCTGGTTTCAAAGAAAACGCCCAATCCTGGGGATCGCCACGCAGCAAAGAGATGACAATTTTAACCTGCTGCGCGGAGCTCCCTGACGAGTTAGGCTTCAAGGCAAAAAATAATTTACAATTATTTTTGAAACTCAAAAATTTAGATCGATCCCCAAAAAATACATCAGGTGTAGGGATCTTTGGTTCAACAGCATGCGAACGAGCAAGGTAGGTGGATATTCCCCACACTTCCGCAGCAAGCTGCTCCACATGATCAGACAATTGCTTTATCTCCATTGAGAGAAAAAAAAATTCCCCCTACGGCCTCAGAGATATAGAGGAAAGAATATACGCACACGTTTTTTTTTTTAATCACAATTCTTTCCTGCTATTGAGTAGCCTAGGATCTGCGGTATGGTGGGTGATTCTGTTATGATTGAGTCACCGTAGGAGGCAAAAACAGAAATGCTAGCTAAGTCCAGAAAACCAGAGAAGTTGGCAGCTATCGGATTGCAGACCCCTGAACCTATCAACACAACTAGCAGTAGCCGTGGGGGGTTCCTACGATGCCCTAGACCCCTTGATCACAGCCGGAGAAATAGCTAGGCCTAAAGAAAGAAAGGGGAAAACTAAACTGCCCCAGAGCAGAGCCCAAAGCAATAGGCAGCCCCCAACATATAATGACGGTGAAGCAAGATGAAAACACTAACACAGGCAGAAAGATAGACTGAGCAAAGACGGGGCCCAATCTAGCTAGATAGAAAAGGACAGGAAGGCTGCTGTCTGCAATCCGTGAAAAACCCTATGAAAATAAGAGCCAACAGACTGACAGTGAAAAAGGCCCTGAAGACGCTAGGCTTCAAAAAAGCTATGTCAGTACTCAGGAATATTCTGAAGACAGAGCTACAGGCAAAAGGAGATTCAGCTCACCCCAGCAGGGAATGGCAGAATCCAGAAAAGCAAGGAAAACAAAAACAAAACACTAATGCAAACAGGCAAAGCAGAAAAACTTAGCTCAGAGGAGCAGGAATCAGACTGGTGTCCTAGAAGTCCACAGAGAAAAACCGGCAGGGCAGAAGGGCGTCGGCAGCCTTATATCCAGTCCGTGACTCCACTCAGCCAGTCATCCTCATCAGGTTCAGGTGCCTGATAATCAGGCTCATTACCTTCCTTCACCAGAATAGGGAGTTCACCAGACCTCAGTGACGAAGGGGAAAATGAACTCACAACAATAGAAGCTGTATATAGTATAGGGTAAAATTTCTATCTCCGTATATATAGAAGGAGGAAACCACACACGCTCACTCAGCATGGATTATACCGTAATAAAAAATTTAGAACAAAGGTACTGTATCAGCAGATACCTGGTGTATCCAGTCTAGAAGTAATTGTAAATTTCCATCTATATTTCTGGAGTCAAACACAGACACTCACAGGCTCAGTATGGATTACACTAGAATATAAAAAGGAGAAAAAGGAAAATGTATTCGAAGCGTACACCAGTATACATTGTTGGGGTATTTTTATATCTTCGTATATATTTCAGTGTCAGTAAGCCAGTCCAGACTCTCCGCTACTGGAAACTAGATGGATACAAGTACAGACGAAAAGTCAAGTGTTTGCAGAAATTTGGTAATTACTGATCACGGAAAACCCTCCCGGTAGATTTCGCAGAGGCGATGCTGACCCTCAATTACTTTGTCTGTGGAGACAGCGAAAATGGATCTTTGTGAAGAAAGGATTGCTGTATCGCAGTAACGTGGATCCCATCACCCTTACTCGTCTCCATTAAATTGTGATCACAGGGAGAGATGTAGACATGGTCTTCACTGCCTATCATGATGTGTCTGTTCACTTTGGAGTGCAAAAGACAGAAACCACAGGCCGTAGGCGATTCTATTGGATTGGCATGAGAGGAGACATTGAAAAATGGTGGCAGGAATGTCACACATCTGTGACTGGGAAAAGTGTGAAAGCTGATCATAAAGCACCACTGCATCCGATTGTGAGTTGACGTCCATTACAAATGGTAGCCATTGATCATCTGAAGGTAGAGTCCAGCAGGACAGGCCATAGCTACATCTTAACCATCAACGATCAGTTCACCAAATTTGTAGTGGCCGTCCCTGAGAAGGATTTAACTGCCTAGACTACACAGCGGTGGAGCAGGGAGAGGTAAGTATTGCAACTTGCAAAAGCTGTGGCCATGAGCAAGCAGGGGGGCCCACTCGTGGGCGACGGTACTGGCACAGGGTCCCTCATAGTACGCCGGTGTGTCTGATGGCGAGTGGGCCCCCTCACCATCAGACACACTGTATTGTACTATGAGGAGCCCTGTGCCAGTGCCATCGGCCAAGAGTGGGCACACCCACCTGTTCAGAGCAACTGCACTTGCCCGGGTGCGCCAGGTGGTGACACTAGCCCTTGGGGGGGGCAGCCCAGTTTGGGAGGTTAAAAAAATGGCATTTGTTCATGTGGAGGCTGTACATTAAGCAGCTGCAAATGGAGGAATTTTGCAAGTCCAAGGAAGAGGAGGACAAAAGCGAGCCAAATTTCTGGCAACTTATGTGTCATAAGGGGAAGGTGGGACAAAATCCTTTAAAACCCATGCATGGTTCATTTTAATGAAGGTTAGATCATCAACATTTTGGTTCAACAGAAGGGAACTTTTTTCTATCAGGATTGATCCAGCAGCACTGAAGACTCTTTCAGATAGCACACTAGCAGCAGGGCAAGCGAGCTCCTGTAAGGCATATTGTGCCAATTCAGGCCAGGTGTCCAGTTTGCAGGCCCAATAGTCAAAGGGGAATGGCCTGTGAGAGAGAACATCGATATGGGAGGAGAAGTAGTTTGTTATCATAGTTGACAACTGCTGTCTCCTGTCACTTGCAATCAATGCAGTATTACCAGTCGTGTGAGCGGTACTTGAGAAATCAGTCCACAACATGGTCATGAAACCCCGGTCTCCAACTCCACTTCGGCTGTGTGTCCCATGAACACCTCTTCCATTTTGCCCACTTCAGTTCGTGGGAGAACCAGCACCGATGCTGTGTGCTGGGAATGCCTCAAACAAACGGTTTGTTAGCCAATGTTATCTCTAGTAGAGTTGATCGAAACGGGTCGAAAAAATTCAAAAGTCGCCGACTTTCGCCAAAGTCTGGTTTCATGAAATGAAACCCGACCTTAGCATGAGGTCGGCCACGAGGTCGGCGACTTTAGCGCCAAAGTCGAGTTTCAAAAGATGCTTTAGCACCCTTTTTCAGCCAATCAGGAAGAAAGGACACTGGGCAACGTGAAGACATAGGCAGCGGTCACCACCATCTTGGAGAAGGGCATGCAAGTGATTGGCTTGCTTTGTGTGGCATCACAGGGGGTATAAAAGGGCGGAGACGCCGACCGCCATGCTACTCATGCTGATCTCAGAATAGGGAGAGCTGCTGCAGCTGCTGATTCTGTAGGGAGAGCGTTAGGAAGGCAAAAAGAAAAAAAATACTGCTTCTCCTGCTAGCGCTTTTAACTGTAGTTACTGTGCAGTGAAAGGTGAAGATTTTTGCTTTTGTGCAGCAGCGCTGGTGGTGATTAGCCTGCCTTTTAAGGCTAGCTGCATTGCTGTGTGCACACTGTTGTTCAAACTGCTTTTTTAAAAGCAATCCAAATTATATTGTTTTGTCCTGGTGAGGTAGTGAGCATTCATTTTTTCATACACCGTACAGCGGTGTACGCTCCTCACACAGTACCGTGTAACGGCTGTTATCATGGCCAAATTGAAGCTATCTACGTGTGTGACTCTGTAAGGAAAAGTCGAGGAGTTTGTCCGTTCTTACAGGACTACACCTTATAGCTCTGTCCGTTTTTCAAACAGTTTAGTATATTTGCTGTTTGATTACATTCAAAACTAGAGAGAGACAGCGTGTGTCAGTCCATATACAAAAACACGGAGCTTGACAATTTTACATACACCGTACAGTGGTGTTCGTGCCCGCTCCTCTCTCAGTACCATGTAAAGGCTGTTATGCCGGCCAAATTGAAACTATCTACGTGTGTGACTCTGTAAGGAGAAGTCGAGGAGTTTGTCCGTTCTTACAGACCTACACCTTATAGTTTTGTCCGTTTTTCAAACAGTTTAGTATATTTGCTGTTTGATTATATTCAAAACTAGAGAGAGACAGCATGTGTCAGTCCATATACAAAAACACGGAGCTTGACAATTTTACATACACTGTACAGCGGTGTACGTGCACGCTCCTCTCTCAGTACCATGTAACGGCTGTTATCACGGCCAAATTGAAGCTAAGTGTGTGACTCTGTAAGGAAAAGATGAGGAGTTTGTCCGTTCTTACAGACCTACACTCTAGGGAGATTCCAATTCTGCCCAATTCTATATACACCTTGTAGTTTGTCATACACTAGGCAATTTCTGCCAGTCACATTGCGGTGTTATAGACACAGGGCCTGACAGAATCCAACTGTGTCCTGAAGTGTAGAGAGATTCCAATTCTCCACAGTCCTCTATCCACCTTTCTTACAACATCCAGAATCTGCCTGTCACATTGCGGTGTAAAATAAACAGGGCCTGACAGAATCCAACTGTGTCCTGAAGTCTACAGAGATTCCAATTCTCCACAGTCCTCTATCCACCTTTATTACACCATCCAGAATCTGCCTGTCACATTGCGGTGTAAAATAAACAGGGCCTGACAGAATCTAACTGTGTCCTGAAGTCTACAGAGATTCCAATTCTCCCCACTACTATATACACCTTGTACCTTGTTTTACAGTACCATATAGTTGGTGGTTTTTTGGGTACATTTTCACCAAAAACGAGGAAGTGTGGTGGAAGAGTCCGTGGAAGTGGGCGGGGTTGGCAGCTGGTAATGATGGTGTTGGTGGTGGATCTGCTGGTAGTGGCAAAAGCAAAATAGCACCTAATGCAGGAGGTGTTGAGCCTGCGTCATCATCTGGCTCCACAAGGCCTCGAAGACTCCCTTTTCTGGGAGTTGGTAAACCACTTTTAAAGCCGGAGCTTCAAGAACAAGTTTTAGTTTACATTGCTGACTCAGCCTCCAGCTCTATCGCCTCCTCTTCTGAAGTTTTAAAAAATAAAAGCACTGAGTAGTGTTGAGCGATACCATCCGATATTGAAAAATATCGGATCGGATTGGATCAGCCGATATCCAAAAAGTATCGGGTATCGCCGATTCCGATCCCGAAAGTCCCATTCAAGTCAATGGGACAGAAATATCGGAATTAAAAAAAACCCTTTCTTTTCTTGTAGGTTAATTCTACATGAAGAAAAACAACTAATAATAGTGTAGAATGTATTGTGGGAGGTGTAGGAGACATTAAAGCCATAGAGGTTTAGCCCAATTAAATGGAATAGCAGGAATTATTTTTTTCTTAAAGACGTTCGGAGATACAAAGATATTGACTATGTTAACCTCTTTTATATTTTGTCAGATATGTATGTTTCACTACTTCCATGCTCTTCACCTTCTTTTTTACTTCTCCCACACTTTCTCCTTCATCATCCTCAGCAGCAGCATCTTTTTCATCAACTTCTTCTTCACCTTCTTCCTATTCTTCTTCTTCATCATATTCTTATTTGTGACAGGCATTCCTGTAGTTGTTATCTATAAAAGTTTGAAGATTACACCTTCCGTTCTGCCTGTCACAAAAGATTTACAACAGGATTTGTCCGTGTTCAGTTTGGCTGCAGCAGCAGGCATTTTCCAGGGGCACCAAGAGGAGGAACAGACTCACCCCCATACACTGCTTAGTCTTCTTCTGCTTATACTTTAGATAATATCTTTTGCTCTGATTTTTAGTCTTATGCTTAATGTTTTTCTGCTTTTGGTTTTTCTGCTTCTTGGTCTTCTGTCTCTTGTTGTTCTGCATCTTGGTGGTTGTCTTCATGTTCTTTGTCCTCTTGGTCATCTTCTTCAGGGTCATCTTTTTGGTCTTCTTCGGTGTGGTCTTCAGGGTCGTAGTCAGGGAGATCCAGAGTGAGAACCAAAAACCATTTCCACAAGCTCGAACTTGCAAAAGTAGCAGAAGGTACAAGAAGGCTGAGGAACTGCTGATAACCAGCTGACGGTACTAGAACCCGGATGGTTAGCAGAAGGAACAAGAGCAAATGGAACTAGCGAGGACCAGCTGACGGTGCTGGAACCCGGAGGGGCAGCATAAGGAACAAGAGCGAATGGCACAACCGTGGACCAGCTGACAGTGCTGGAACACGGTTATTAAGCAGGAGGTACCTGTGCTGCAAAGCACTACCAAGGACCAGCAGATGTTGCTGGAACTCGGATACCGAGAAGGAGGCACCTTGGCCAAAGGCACTGCCGAGAACCAGCTGACAGTGCTGGAACCCGGAGGGGCAGCATAAGGAACAAGAGCCAATGGCACAACCGTGGACCAGCTGACGGTGCTGGAACATGGTTACTAAGCAGGAGGTACCTGTGCTACAAAGCACTACCAAGTACCAGCAGACGTTGCTGGAACTCAGATACCAAGAAGGAGGCAACTCGGCCAAAGGCACTGCCGAGAATCAGCTGACGGTGCTGGAACCCGGACGAGTAGCAGAAGCTGCAAGAGCCAATGGAACTAGCGAGGACCAGCTGACGGTGCTGGAACCCGGAGGGGCAGCAGAAGGAACAAGAGCCAATGGCACAACCGTGGACCACAGTCCTACAGGGGGTGCTTGTCCTATTGGCACTATGGAACCAGCATTTATTACCAGAACCCGCAGCCCACATAGGAAGCACCTAAACTGCAGGTACCGTAGACTCGGCTAACCCAACCGCAACACGACAGGACAACGTATTGGTGGCAAAGTGACGTTTACACTCCCTGGAAACAGCAGGCGTGCTGGAACCAGGATGGGCAGGAGGGAGTACCCGTGCCAAAGATACTTCTGAGCAGCAACTGGCGATGTTGGAGCCCAGGGTCAATCAGGGTGTAGGCTGAGACCTAATTTCATCAAGTTTAATATCTGTTGTAGACTACTACTGATTTTAAACGTGCTCCAACTAAGCCTCTGGCTCCACTCTTTCTCTAGTATTTCCCCTGGCCTCCAACCCCGCCAGTTGCTGCTCAGAAGTTGCATCTGCACAATCAACACTTATTCCTGTGTTACTGGGGTTCAGTAACATCAGCTGTTCCCCTGATGTGTGTCTGGCAATGTCTCCTGCTCTGTCCAGTAGTGTGAATGTTGACAGAGCAGGAGACATTGCCAGGCACACATCTACACATCTGGGGTTCAGCTGACGTTACTGAACCCAAGTAACACAGGAACAAGTGTTGATTGTGCAGACGCCACTTCTGAGCAGCAACTGGCGGGGTTGGAGGCCAGGTGAAATACTTGAGACAGAGTGGAGCCAGAGGCCTAGTTGGAGCACATTTGAAATCAGTAGTAGTGTGAATGTGGAGGCAGCAGGAGATATTGCCGTCCACACAGCAGGGGAGCAGCTGGCATTACTGATCCCAACTAACACTGGAGCTAGTGTTTCTCTCTGTTCAGACAGCACTTCCAAGCAACAACTGGCTGTGTAGAAGCCCAGGAACAGTCATGGAGCAGGCTGAGGCCTAATTGCAGCAAGTTTTATATAGGTTGTAGACTACTACTGATTGTAACCTTGCTCCACTTCGGCCTCTGGCTCCACTCTCTCTAGTATTTCCCCTGGCCTCCAACCCCGCCAGTTGCTGCTCAGAAGTGGCGTCTGCACAATCCACACTTGTTCCTGTGTTACTGGGGCTCAGTCACGTCAGTTGATCCCCTGATGTGTGTCCGGCAATGTCTCCTGCTCTGTCCACATTCCCACTAATAGTAGTGGGAATGTGGACAGAGCAGGAGACATTGCCGGACACACATCAGGCGATCAACTGATGTGACTGAGCCCCAGTAACACAGGAACAAGTGTGGATTGTGCAGACGCCACTTCTGAGCAGCAACTGGCGGGGTTGGAGGTCAGGGGAAATACTAGAGACAGAGTGGAGCCAGAGGTCTAGTTGGAGCTCATTTTAAATCAGTAGTAGTCTACAACAGATATTAAACTTGATGAAATTAGGCCTCAGCCTACACCCTGATTGACCCTGGGCTTCAACATCGCCAGTTGCTGCTCAGAAGTGTCTTTGGCACGGGTACTCCCTCCTGCCCATCCTGGTTCCAGCACGCCTGCTGTTTCCAGGGAGTGTCAACGTCACTTTGCCACCAATACGTTTTCCTATCGTGTTGCGGCCGGGTTAGCCGAGTCTATGGTCCTTGCAGTTTAGGTGCTTCCTATGTGGGCTGCGGGTTCCGGTAATAAAGGCTGGTTCCGTAGTGCCAATAGGACAAGCACCCCCTGTAGGACTGTGGGTTTCGGTAACTGCGGCCTGCTCGCGGACTTGCACCTTTGTTTATCATGGGTACCTTCTGCTACCATCCGCGTTCCAGCACCGTCAGCTGGTTCTCGGCAGTGCCTTTGGCCAAGGTGCCTCCTTCTCGGTATCCGAGTTCCAGCAACGTCTGCTGGTCCTTGGTAGTGCTTTTGTAGGGCAAGTACCTCCTGCTTAGTAACTGTGTTCCAGCACCGTCAGCTGGTCCACGGTTGTGCCATTGGCTCTTGTTCCTTCTGCTAACCCTCCGGGTTCCAGCACCGTCAGCTAGTTCTCGGTAGTTCCATTGACTCTTGTAGCTTCTGCTACCCATCCGGGTTCCAGCACCGTCAGCTGGTTCTCGGCAGTGTCTTTGGCACGGGTACTCCCTCCTGCCCAGCCTGGTTCCAGCATGTCTGCTGTTTCCGGGTAGTGTCAACGTCACTTTGCCACCGATTCGTTGTCCGGTCGTGCTGCGGTCGGGTTAGCCGAGCCTATGGTGCCTGCAGTTTAGGTGCTTCCTATGTGGGCTGCGGGTTCTGGTAATAAAGGCTGGTTCCGTAGTGCCAATAGGACAAGCACCCCCTGTAGGACTGTGGGTTTCGGTAACTGCGTCCGGCTCGCGGCCTTGAAACTTTGTCTTTTTCATGGGTACCTTCTGCTACCCATACAGGTTCCAGTACAGTCAGCTGGTTCTCGGCAGTGCCTTTGGCCTAGATGCCTCCTTCTCGGTATCCGAGTTCCAGCAACATCTGCTGGTCCTGGGTAGTGCTTTGTAGCACAGGTACCTCCTGCTTAGTAACCGTGTTCCAGCACCGTCAGCTGGTCCACTGTTGTGTCATTGGCTCTTGTTCCTTCTGCTGCTCCTCCGGGTTCCAGCACCATCAGCTGGTCCTCGCTATTTCCATTGGCTCTTACAGCTTCTGCTACCCATCCGGGTTCCAGCATTGTCAGCTGGTTCTCGGCAGTGCCTTTGGCCTAGGTGCCTCCTTCTCGGTTTCTGAGTTCCAGCAACATCTGCTGCTCCTTGGTAGTGCTTTGTAGCACCGGTACCTCCTGCTTAGTAACCGTGTTCCAGCACCATCAGCTGGTCCACGGTTGTGCCATTGGCTCTTATTCCTTCTGCTGCCCCTCCGGGTTCCAGCACCGTCAGCTTGTCCTCGCTAGTTCCATTGGCTCTTGCAGCTTCTGCTACCCATCCGGGTCCCAGCACCATCAGCTGGTTCTCGGCAGTGCCTTTGACCTAGGTGCCTCCTTCTCGGTATCTGAGTTCCAGCAATGTCTGCTGGTCCTGGGTAGTGCTTTCTAGCACAGGTACCTCCTGCTTAGTAACCATGTTCCAGCACCGTCAGCTGGTCCACGGTTGTGTCATTGGCTCTTGTTCCTTCTGCTGCTCCTCCGGGTTCCAGCACCGTCAGCTGGTCCTCGCTAGTTCCTTTGGCTCTTGCAGCTTCTGCTACCCATCCGGGTTCCAGCACCATCAGCTGGTTCTCGGCAGTGCCATTGGCCTAGGTGCCTCCTTCTCGGTATCTGAGTTCCAGCAAGGTCTGCTGGTCCTTGGTAGTGCTTTGCAGCACAGGTACCTCCTGCTTAGTAACCATGTTCCAGCAACGTCAGCTGGTCCATGGCTGTGCCATTGGCTCTTGTTCCTTCTGCTAACCATCCGGGTTCCAGTACCATCAGCTGGTTCTCAGCAGCTCCTCAGCCTACTTTTACTTTCTGCTACTTTTCCAAGTTCGAGCTTGTGGAAATGGTTTTTGGTTCTCACTCTGGATCTCCCTGACGACGACTCTGAAGACCACACCGAAGAAGACTAAAAAGATGGCCCTGAAGAAGATGACCAAGAGGACAAAGAACATGAAGACAACCACCAAGATGTAGAACAACAAGAGACAGAAGACCAAGAAGCAGAAAAACCAAAAGCAGAAGAACAATAAGCATAAGACTAAAAATCAGAGCAAAAGATATTATCTAAAGTATAAGCAGAAGAAGACTAAGCAGTGTATGGGGGTGAGTCTGTTCCTCCTCTTGGTGCCCCTGGAAAATGCCTGCTGCTGCAGGCCAAACTGAACGCGGACAAATCCTGTTGTAAATCTTTTGTGACAGGCAGAACGGAAGGTGTAATCTTCAAACTTTTATAGATAACAACTACAGGAATGCCTGTCACAAATAAGAATATGATGAAGAAGAAGATGAAGAAGTAGAATATGAAGAAGAATAATAGTTGAATAAGAAGAATATGAAGAATGTGAAAAAAAAGAATAATAGGAAGAAGAAGAACAGGATAAGTCTCAGAAGACTGGAGAAGAGCAAATGTTGTTCCTATCTTCAAAAAGGGGAAGAAGGTGGACCCAGGCAACTATAGGCCGGTGAGTCTGACTTCTATACCAGGAAAGATCTTTGAACAAATTATTAAACAACATGTATGTCAGTACCTGGATAAGAATGAAGTGATTAAACAGAGTCAGCATGGGTTTGTAACTAATAAGTCATGTCAGACTAACTTAATTTCCTTCTATGACGGAATCACTGATTGGGTGGATCAAGGAAATGCTGTAGATATAGTATATCTTGACTTCAGCAAAGCATTTGACAAAGTATCTCACAGAATCCTTTGACACCTCAACATTTAGTGCTGGTGGTGTGCTTAATGTTGACGGTGGTTTTACAGTGGGGGAAGCGATGGAGCATTGATGGCTACCTTCAGTTGGAGCAGGTGCACATGTGCTACCTGAGATTTTGTAGTCCGTCGACGCTTGCAAGTGCATGTTGATTAAATGTCTAAGCATGCAACTGGTATTCAAATTTCTGAGTTGTTTTCCTCGGCTAAAGGTCCTACCACACTTCTTACAGGTAACCTTTGCTTCATCAGTAGGATTTTGGACAAAGTGCCACACTGCACTCTTCCTACTATGGTATATATTTTCTGGTCTTGCACGCTGTGCAAAGTTGACCGTCTGACCAAGCTGTCCTGCAACTTTTAGTTTTTGGTCCACGTTTTTGGACAGCTACGGCCCTGCCAGATAACTGCTGCTGCAATGTCAATGCCTGCTGTGGATCCTTCTCCTTATCTGAACTATTGCCAGCGCCACCCTCCTCCCCCAATGGATGCCAATCCGGGTCAAGAACTGGGTCATCCATCACCTCCTCTTCAAAGTCATTACACCTTCCTCTTTCCCTTCCTCTGTGTCACCGGGTAAGGTGGTATAGTATGCTGGAAGGGGCACCTGAATTTCATCAGGGTCAGATTCTGGCTCAGTAGACTGTGAGGGCAATGTAGTGCTGTGGGTCAATGTACCAGCAGAATCATCTAGCAGTGGCTGTGCATCAGCGCAGTCCATGTCAGATTCATCTTGGACTGGGGAATTCAGGATTTGACTGGATAACCAAGGCATGGTATGTAAAAAGAGCTCCATAGAGTAATCTGAAGTGTGGGCTGCCACATCCTTAACTTTTGGTGGGGGTGAAGGACACAAGGAAAGGTGTTTTTCCTGACCAGAACCCTGCACTTATGACTCCGTGCTTGCAGGTTTCGAACGTTCAGATGAGGAGGCAATAGAGCTGGTGGCTGTTTCGGCAATGTACGCGAAAACCTGTTCCTGATGCTCCGGCTTTAAAAGCGGTTTTCCTACTCCAAGAAAAAGGAACCTTACAGGCCTTCTTGGGCCAGACGATCATGCAGGCTCAACAGCTCCTGCCTTAGCTGCTATTGTGCTTTTGCCAGAACCAGCCGATACACCACCACCATCGTTCCCAGCTGCGCCCCCCAGCCCATGTCCGCGGCCTCTTCCACCATACTTCCTCATGTTTGGGAAAATGTGCCAAAAATACCAGCAGAGAGATGGTACGGTATGAGGAGCATCCAGCTGTGTAAGGTGTATTAAATAAATTGAATCTACGTATATGTTTTGTTAGTCAGTGATGCTCTCCCAGTATGTATTTGACTGTAATCCAACAAGCAGATATATACAGAACTGTATCAGAAGTGTACAGCTGTATACGTTTTTTGTGTAACTAACAATCTCTGTATATGTACTTACGGAGTGTCACACACACACGCTGACTCTGTATAGATGTGACTGTAATGTAAACGGCAGATATACAATACTGTTTGAGAATCGGACAGCTCTATACGGTGTCTGAATGGAAAATTGTCAATCTCCATCTATTTTTATATGGAGTGACACACACGGTCTTTGTATAGTTTTGACCATAATCAAACAACAGATATACGAAACTGTTTGAAAAGCGGACAGCTCTATAAGGTTTAGGTCTGGAAAAATGGAAAATCTCCTCGGTTTGTTTTTCCAGAGTCACACACATATAGCTTGTATTTGTCCGTGATACCAGTTGGTACACGGTAGTGTGTGTGGAGCGTACACCACTATACAGTGTCTGTATGGAAAATTGTCAATCTTTGTCTATTTTTATATGGAGTGATACACGCGGTCTTTATATACAGTCATGGCCAAAAGTTTAGAGAATGACACAAATATTATATTTTCACATGATCTGCTGCCCTCTGGTTTTTATGTGTGTTTGTCAGATTTTTTATCACATACAGAAATATAATTGCAATCATATTATGAGTAACAAAAGGTTATATTGACAGTTAGAATGAGTTAATGCAGCAAGTCAATATTTGCAGTGTTGACCCTTCTTCTTCAGGACCTCAGAAATTCTCCCTGGCATGCTCGCAATCAACTTCTGGATCAAATTCTGACTGATAGCAGTCCATTCTTGCAAAATCAATGCTTTTATTTTGTCTGAATTTGAAGGTTTTTGTTTGTCCACCCGTCTCTTGATGATTGACCACAAGTTCTCAATGGGATTAAGATCTGGGGAGTTTCCAGGCCATGGACCCAAAATATCTATGCTTTGTTCCCTGAGCCATTTAGTTATCACCTTTGCTTTATGGCAAGGTGCTCCATCATGTTGAAAAAGGCATTGTTGATCGCCAAACTGCTCTTGGACGGTTGGGAGAAGTTGCTCTTGGAGGACATTCTGGTACCATTCTTTATTCATGGCTGTGTTGTTAGGCAAGACTGAGAGAGAGCCCATTCCCTTGGCTGAGAAGCAACCCCACACATGAATGGTTTCAGGATGCTTGACAGTTGGCATGAGACAAGACTGGTGGTAGCGCTCACCTGGTCTTCTCCGAATAAGCCGTTTTCCAGATGTCCAAAACAATTGAAAAGGGGATTCATCAGAGAAAATGACTTTACCCCAGTCCTCAGCAGTCCACTCCCTGTACCTCTTGCAGAATATCAGTCTGTCCATGATGTTTTTTCTGGAGAGAAGTGGCTTCTTTGCTGCCCTCCTTGAGACCAGGCCTTGCTTCAAGAGTCTCCGCCTTACAGTGCGTGCAGATGCACTCACACCTGCCTGCTGCCATTCCTGAGCAAGCTCTGCACTGCTGGTAGCCCGATCCCACAACTGAAACACTTTTAAGAGACGGTCCTGGCGCTTGCTGGTCTTTCTTGGGCGCCCTGGAGCCTTTTTGGCAACAAGGGAACCTCTCTCCTTGAAGTTCTTGATGATGCGATAGATTGTTGACTGAGGTGCAATCTTTCTAGCTGCGATATTCTTCCCTGTTAGGCCATTTTTGTGCAGTGCAATGATGACTGCACGCGTTTCTTTAGAGATAACCATGGTTAACAGAAGAGAAACAATGATGCCAAGCACCAGCCTCCTTTTAAAGTGTCCAGTGGTGTCATTCTTACTTAATCATGACAGATTGATCTCCAGCCCTGTCCTCATCAACACCCACACCTGTGTTAATGGAGCAATCACTGAAACGATGTTAGCTGGTCCTTTTAAGGCAGGGCTGCAATGATGATGAAATGTGTTTTGGGGGATAAAGTTAATTTTCTTGGCAAATATTGACTTTGCAAGTAATTGCTATTAAGCTGATCACTCTTTATAACATTCTGGAGTATATGCAAATTGCCATTAGAAAAAATGAAGCAGTAGACTTTGTAAAAATTAATATTTGTGTCATTCTCTAAACTTTTGGCCATGACTGTAGTTTTGACTAGAGTTGAGCGACTTTTGCTTTTTTAGGGTCGAGTTTCGTTTCATGAAACCCAACTTTTCCAAAAGTCGGGTAGAGCAAAATCGGCCGACTATAGGGAAAAGTCGGGGTCCGACCGAAACACGAAACCCAATGTAAGTCAATGGGGAATTAAAGTCGGCAGTGAGAGGAGGACAGGAAACACACCTACAGTGCCCATTTGAATGCCAAAAGCATCAATTCTTCTTACTTAAGCTTGTCAATCTTAATTAACTTCATAATACTAGTTACGCACTGAAAAATGGGGGTTATTTGGCTAAAGTTGTGGGGGGGTAGGGCTGGCTCTAGGTTTTCATGTGCCCTGGGCAAAAGAGCGCCCCTTTAACACATACCACAAGTCATGATGCTCCAATACGGCAGAGAAATAGCGGTATAGTACAATGAAAAATACTTCACTTTTTACATCTCATGACGAGGCCCATCTACTTCTCCATACAGAATCATTGGTCCCATATAATGTTTGAAACAGTATATGATGAGCTCCACATAATGCTACAGTATATGTTGGTCCCCATGGATGAAGCTCCACTGTCTTACGGGCCCAAATAATGCTCTAAACATAATGGGCCCCATTTCTAATGGTCTAGTGTATAATGGGCCCTGTAAATGCTGTTCCAGTGTATGGTGGGCCCCATCTATCATTCTCCAGAGTATAGTGCTCACCACAAATTGCTGTTCCAACATTGAAAACAATGAAACAAGTCTCCTTGCTAGGGAATCCCTGTACTAGTCTGGACTCCTCATCGTCCCCATCTTCCATCTCACTGCACAGTATTTCAACCTTGCAAGTGCTGTGATCCTGAGCAAGCAGGGGGGGCCCACTCGTTGGCGACGGCACTGGCACAGGGCCCCTGATAGTACGGTGGTGTGTCTGACAGCGGGTGTGCCGAACCTGCACTTTCATCTGCAGCTTCCTCTTTGTCACCGTGTAAGATGGAACTGTATATGGGAAGGGTAACCTGAGTTTCATCAGGGTCAGATTCAGGCCGTGTAGCGTGCGAGGGGAATGTAGTGGTCTGGGTCAATGTACCAGCAGATTCATCGAGCAGTGGCTGGGCATCAGTGCACTTGTGTCGCCCCCAGGAGTACGGTCGCCACAGTAGCATTACCTTCCTCCTAGGGAGTGTGATGTCATGCTTGGGAGCAACGAAGGATCTCTCTAGCAGGTTAACTTATTGGGCGGCGTTATTCCCACCAGTCACGACCCTCCAAACAGTGTTCATGAAGGAAAAGTGTTTGTTTTAAGTGGGCAGTATGGTTGCAAAGCTGAACCTTAAAGGAATGTCCAGAAGGGCACCACCAGGAGTGGAGCCTACGGCGTAATTTGACTCAACATGGGCAACCTCAACCATCCAGCCACAAAAAAGATGCACACATTGCAAGCTTAATTCCGTTAACGAGCGAGACTCCGTCATGCCCCGCGGTCTGAGTCCGGCTTACTAGAGGGACACACGAGGCTCTGGCACGTGAGATTGGCCAATAACTCGTGTGTCTTGCCCTTACATGTCCGTGGCTGCATGTGCGCTACACTGAAAAGGCCAGCGTTTGTCACTTACAGGTGCAGATAACCCGCTAAACAACGTTAGTGATGGGGATCTGGGATTACAATTATTACCCGCGAACGATGATTTCCCAGTAAGTGCAGGTCAACCGCAGTTCCGGAATTAGGCCTAACCGTCATTCCTGAAAAAATGAAAAACTTACGTGTGCAAACCACAGGTGCTGTAGCTTGCTTAACAGCTCGCCAGCCATTCTCAGGCCCAGTATGGATTACATGTGATTGCACAAAGGTGAGAAAGGTTACCGTATCACCGGATAACATGTATGGATAGCATAGTGTACACATTCAAAATATATGTCTATAGATCAGGAGGCAGGCTCAAACGGTGTCAGGCCCAGTATGGATTACACGTGATTGCACAAAAGTGAGAAAGGTTACCGTATCCCCGGATAACATGTATGGATAGCATAGTGTACACATTCAAAATATATGTCTATAGATCAGGAGGCAGGCTCAGACGGTGTCAGGCCCAGTATGGATTACACGTGATTGCACAAAGGTGAGAAAGGGTACCGTGTCCCCGGATAACATGTATGGATAGCATAGTGTACACATTCAAAATATATGTCTATAGATCAGGAGGCAGGCTCAGACGGTGTCAGGCCCAGTATGGATTTGACAGCCCAGACTACACAGCGGAGGAGCAGGGAGAGGTAAAGATTGCAAATGCTGGGGCCCTGCCCAAGCAAGGGGGGCCCACTCGTGGGCGTCGGTACTGGCACTGGGCCCCTCATAGTACGGTGGTGTGTCTGACGGTGGGTGTGCACCACCACCGTCAGAGACACTTGATTGCACTATGAGGGACCCTGTGCCAGTGCCCGTGCCCAAGAGTCGGCCTACCCACCTGTCCAGGGCAACGGCACTCGCACGTTTTCGTGCGCTAGGTGGTGACCCCGGACATGGGGGGGAGGCAGCACAGTTATGGAGTTTTAGAAAGTGGCATATGTTGATATTGGACATTCAGCTGATGCAAAAGGCGAAATTGTTCAAGTCCCAGGAAGAGGAGGACCAAAGCAAGCCATTTTTCTGTCACCCTATGTGTCATCAGGGGAAGGTGGGACAAAATCCTTGGAAACCCATGCATGGTTCATTTTAATGAAGGTTAGATCATCCACATTTTGGGTTGACAGACGGGTCCTTTTTTCTGTCAGGATTGATCCAGATGCACTGAAGACTCTTTCCGATAGCACACTTGCAGCTGGGCAAGTGAGCTCCTGTAAGGCATATTGTGCCAATTCAGGCCAGGTGTCCAGTTTAGCGGCCCAATAGTCAAAGGGGAATGACCTGTGCGGGAGAACATCGATATGGGAGGAAAAGTAGTTTGTAACCATAGTTGACAACTGCTGTCTACTGTCACTTTCCATCGATGCAGTATTACCAGTTGTGTGAGCGGTACTTGAAAAATCAGTCCACAACATTGTCATGAAACCCCTGTCTCCAACGCCACTTCTGCTGTGTGCACCACGAACACCTCTGCCAAGCTGCCCCCGGCCCGTACGGCTCGTGTGAGAACCATCACCGCTGCTGTGTGCTGGGAATGCCTCAACCAACCGGTTTACCAGAGTTGCTTGTTTATTAGCCAATATTAGGTCAAGGTTCTCCTGTGGTATGATGTTTTGTAATTTGCCTTTATAGCGTGGATCCAGGATGCTGGCCAACCAGTAGTCGTCATCGTTCATCATTTTGGCAATGCGGGGGTCCCTTTTTAGGATCTGCAAGGCATAATCTGACATGTGGGCCAATGTTCCCGGTGTCAATGATGCACTGCGAGTGCTGGTTGGAGGAGCACTTTCTGGCAAATCCACATCCCTCCAGTCACGCACAAACGCTGTACCAGACCTTGCCATGCCAACATTTTCACTTGCCCCACGAGATGCATCCTCCTCCCCTTAGTAATCATCCCCATCATCATTCTCCTCCTCCTCTTCTTCCTCCACCTCGTCCAGGAGAGGTCCCTGAGCAGACAATGGCTGAATGTCATCAAGGATTCCCTCCTCCTCTTCCTCCTCGTCAACATTGGCTGCAGACGCCTGCTCCTTAAGGTGCGTCAAAGTTTGCATGAGCAGACGCATAAGTGGGATGCTCATGCTTAGGATGGCGTCGTCTGCGCTTACCAGCTGTGTGCATTCCTCAAAACACTGAAGGACTTTACAGAGGTCTTTCAGCTTCGACCACTGCACACCTGTCAACTCCATGTCTGCTCTCAAAGTGCCTGGCCGTGTATCCTCCCACAAATGCATTATGGCCTGCCTCTGTTCGCACAGTCGCTCAACCATGTGCAGGGTGGAGTTCCACCTTGTTGCAATGTCGATAATGAGGCGGTGGTTGGGAAGGAGGAGCAATCGCTGCAGCTTCTGCATACGAATGGAGTGTACAGGCGACCGGCGGATGTGCGCGCACAGTCTTCGCACCTTCTGGAGCAGGGCTGTTAACTCCGGATAATTGTTGAGGAAGCACTACACCACCAGGTTCAAGGTGTGAGCCAAGCAAGGTATGTGGCTAAGTTTTGAAAGGGCTATGGCTGCCACAAAATTACGGCCGTTATCACTAACTACCTTGCCTGCCTCAAGATGTACACTGCCCAGCCAAGACTCAGTTTGTCACTGAAAGTCCTTGGCCAGCACCTCCGCGATGTGTCTGTCGCCCAAACACATAATCTGCAACACAGCCTGCTGACGCTTTCCACTAGCTGCTCGATAGGGGGACACCTCGTGTGCAACAGTGGCAGCTGCAGATGGAGTGCTCGTACGACTGCGCTCTGTGGACGAGCTTTCGCTTCTGGAGTAGGAGGAGGGTCGAACGCCTACAGCCAACTGTTTCCTATACTGTGGGCTAGGCAGCACTGTCCCACCACCGCTGTCCCCTGTGGACCCTGCATCCACCACATTAACCCAGTGCGCAGTGATGGACACGTAACGGCCCTGGCCATGCCGACTGGACCATGCATCTGTTGTGAGGTGCACCTTTCCACTCACTGACTGCTTGAGTGCATGGACAATGCGGTCTTTCACATGATGGTGGAGGGCTGGGATGGCTTTGCGAGAGAAGAAGTGGCAACTGGGTAGGTCATAGCGTGGTACTGCATAGGCCATGAGCTCGTGGAAAGCTGCGCTTTCCACCAACCGATAGGGCATCATCTCTAGCAAGATTAGCTTGGCAATGTGGGCGTTCAAACCCAGTGTAAGCGGATGAGAGACTGAGTACTTTCTTGACCTACTCATAGTCTCTGGGAGGGTGAGCTGAACTTGAGAGCTGCATATGGTGGAACTAGCGGTGGACAGGGCGGACTGAGAGAGTGTTGATGATGGTGATGGAGTTGGTGTTCTTCCTGATGGCCTAGATTCAGTCTTTCGTTGATATAAGTGGGATTCCCTGACTGCTTTGGCCTTGCAACGACACCTCAACATTTGCTGCTGTGCTAACCGGTGGGCTTACAGTGGGGGAAACAATGTAGCGTTGCTGACTACCTTCTTTGTGATCAGTTGCACATGTGGTACTTGAGGTTTGGTGTTGTGTCCACGCTTGCAAGTGCATTCTGGTTAAATGTCTAAGCATGCAACTGGTATTCAAATTTTTCAGATTTTTCCCTCGGCTAAAGGTCTTTGCGCACTTCTTACAGATAACCTTGGCCTGATCATGAGGATTTTGTTCAAAAAAGTGCCACACTGCACTCTTCCTACTTTGGAAGACATTTTGCTGCCTAGCACGCTGTGCTATTTTGACCATCTGGACAAGCTGTCCAGCAACTCTTTTGATTTTTGGAACCTGTCTTTGGAGTGCTCCGGGCCTGCCAGATAACAGCTGTTGCGATGTCGATGTCTGCTGTGGATGCTCCTCCTCCTCATCTGAGCTATTGGAAGCAGCACCCTCTTCCCCCAATGGATGCCAATCTGGGTCAACAACTGGGTCATCCATCACCTCCTCTTCAATGTCATGTGCACCATCCTCTGTGTCACCGTGTATGGTGGTATAGTATGCGGGAAGGGGCACCTGAGTCTCATCAGGGTCAGAATCTGGCTCATTACACTGCGAGGACAATGTAGTGCTCTGAGTGAATGTACCAGCAGAATCATCTATCAGTGGCTGTGCATCAGTGCACTCCATGTCAGATTCATCTTGGCCTGGGTAATTCACCATTTCACTTGATAACCCAGGCATGGTATGTGAAAACAGCTCCATGGAGTAATCAGTTGTATGGCCTGCGTCATCCTTCAATCTTGGTTGGGGTGAAGAACACAAGGAAAGGTGTGGTTCATGAACATGACCCTCCAATGACGACTCTTTCATTTTTTACAACTTAAGAAGAGGAGGCGATAGAGATGGAGGCTGAGTCAGCAATGTAAGCCAAAACTTTTTCCTGATGCTCTGGCTTTAAAAGCGGTTTGCCAACTCCTAGAAAACTAAGCCTTCGAGGCCTTGTGGAGCCAGACGATGACGCAGGCTCAACACCTCCTGCATTCGGTCCTATTTTGCTTTTGCCACTACCATCAGATCCACCACCAACACCATCATTACAAGCTGGAAACCCCCGCCCAATTCCACGGCCTCTTCCACCAGCCTTCCTCATTTTTGGTAAAAATGTACACAAAATCCCACAAACTGTATAGTAATGTAAAACAAGGTACAAGGTGTATATAGGACAGGGGAGAAGTCGAATTTCTGAACACACTTGTGGACACTGTTGGATTGTGTGAGGCCCAGTTAATATCACACCGCTATGTCACAGGCTCAATGTCGCAGGTGTGAAAAATGTCACTATAGGACAGGGGAGATGTAGAATTTCTGAACACACTTGTGGACACTGTTGGATTGTGTGAGGCCCAGTTAACATCACACCGCTATGTCACAGGCTCAATGTCGCAGGTGTGAAAAATGTCACTATAGGACAGGGGAGATGTAGATTTTCTGAACACACTTGTGGACACTGTTGTGTGAGGCCCAGTTAATATCACACCGCTATATCACAGGCTCAATGTCGCAGGTGTGAAAAATGTCACTATAGGACAGGAGAGATGTAGAATTTCTGAACACACTTGTGGACACTGTTGTGTGAGGCCCAGTTAATATCACACCGCTATGTCACAGGCTCAATGTCGCAGGTGTGAAAAATGTCACTATAGGACAGGGGAGATGTAGAATTTCTGAACACACTTGTGGACACTGTTGTGTGAGGCCCAGTTAATATCACACCGCTATGTCACAGGCTCAATGTCGCAGGTGTGAAAAATGTCACTATAGGACAGGGGAGATGTAGAATTTCTGAACACACTTGTGGATACTGTTGTGTGAGGCCCAGTTAATATCACACCGCTATGTCACAGGCTCAATGTCGCAGGTGTGAAAAATGTCACTATAGGACAGGGGAGATGTAGAATTTCTGAACACACTTGTGGACACTGTTGTGTGAGGCCCAGTTAATATCACATCGCTATGTCACAGGCTCAATGTCGCAGGTGTGAAAAATGTCACTATAGGACAGGGGAGATAAAGAATTTCTGAACA
This sequence comes from Dendrobates tinctorius, assembly GCF_039654945.1. Lineage (NCBI taxonomy): Eukaryota > Metazoa > Chordata > Amphibia > Anura > Dendrobatidae > Dendrobates > Dendrobates tinctorius. The sequence continues at coordinate 12,999,971 of NW_027361699.1, forward strand.
CACTTGTGGACACTGTTGTGTGAGGCCCAGCTAATATCACACCACTATGTCACAGGCTCAATGTCGCAGGTGTGAAAAATGTCACTATAGGACAGGGGAGATGTAGAATTTCTGAACACACTTGTGGACACTGTTGTGTGATGCCCAGTTAATATCACACCGCTATGTCACAGGCTCAATGTCACAGGTGTGAAAAATGTCGCTATAGGACAGGGGAGATGTATAATTTCTGAACACACTTGTGGACACTGTTGGATTGTGTGAGGCCCAGTGAATATCACACCGCTATGTCACAGGCAGAAATTGGCTAGTGTATGACAAACTACAAGGTGTATATAGAATTGGGCAGAATAGGAATCTCCCTAGAGTTTAGGTCTGTAAGAACGGAACATGTACTCGACTTATTCTTACAGAGTGACACACAGATAGCTTCACTGTGGCCGTGATGACAGCCGTTACACGGTACTGAGAGAGGAGCGTGCACGTACACCGTTGTCCGGTGTCCGTAAAATTGTCAAGTGTTTTTTTAGTATACTGACTGACACGCTGTCTCTCTATAGTTTTGAATGTGATCAAACAGCAAATATACTTAACTGTTTGAAAAGCAGACAAAACTAGAAGGTGTAGGTCTGTAAGAACGGAACATGTCCTCGACTTATTCTTACAGAGTGACACACAGATAGCTTTGCTGTGGCCGTGATAACAGCCGTTACACGGTACTGAGAGAGGAGCGTGCTCGTACACCGCTGTCCGGTGTCCGTAAAATTGTCAAGCTCCGTGTTTTTTAAGTATACGGACTGACACACGCTGTCTCTCTATAGTTTTGAATGTGATCAAACAGCAAATATACTTAACTGTTTGAAAAGCAGACAAAACTAGAAGGTGGAGGTCTGTAAGAACGGAACATGTCCTCGACTTATTCTCACAGAGTCACACACAGATTGCTTCACTGTGGCCGTGATAACAGCCGTTACATGTACTGTGTGAGGAGCGTACACCGCTGTATGGTGTGAAAAAATGCACGCTCAGTACCTCACCAGGACAAAAAAAAAATTTGGATTGCTTTTAAAAAAGCAGTTTGCAGAGCAGTGGGAAAACAGCAATGCAGCTATCAGGAAGCCTTAAAAGGCAGCCTAATAACCAACAGAGCTGATGCACCAAAATATAGCCTCCCCTTGCACTGCACAGTAACTGGTGTGTTGTACAGGCTAAATCGCTAGCAGCAGAAGTAGTTTTTGGTATCTTCTTCCCTGCCTAACGCTCTCCCTACAGAATCAGCAGCAGCAGCTCTCCCTATTCTGAGATCAGCATGAGTAACATGGCGGTCGGCGTGCACCCACCTTTTATACCCCCTGTGACACCTCCCAAAGCAAGCCAATCACTTGCATGCCCTTCTCAAAGATGGTGGTGACCCCTGCCTATGTCATCACGTTGCCCACAGTGTCCGTGGATCCTGATTGGCTGAAAAAGGGCGGAAAACAAACTTTTGAAACACGACTTTGGCGCTAAAGTCGCCAAGCTCATGGCCGACCTCACCCTAGGGTCGGGTTTCGTTTCATGAAACCTGACTTTACAAAAAGTCGGCGACTTTTTAAATTTTTCGACCCGTTTCGCTCAACTCTAGTTTTGACCATATTCAAACAGCAGATATACGAAACTTTTATGAAAAGCGGACAAGTCTATAAGGTGTAGGTCTGGAAAAATGGAAAATCTCCTCGGTTTGTTTTTCGAGAGTCACACACAAATAGCTTGTATTTTTCCGTGATACCAGCCGGTACTCGGTATTGTGTGAGGAGCATTCACCGCTATACAATGTGTGAAAAAATGAACGCTCGATAACTCACCAGAGCAAAATAATAAAAGTTGGAGTGCTTTGAAAAAAGCAGTTTGAACAGCAGTGTGCACACAGCAATGCAGCTATCAGGTAGCCTTAAAAGGCAGCCTAATCACCACCAGCGCTGCTGCACACAACAAAAATCCTCCCCTTTCCTGCACACTAACTGTGCAGTGAAAACCGCTATCAGCAGAAGCAATTTTTTTTTCTTCTTCCCTGCCTAACGCTTTCCCTTATTCAGAATCAGCAGCAACACCTCCACCTATTCTAAGATCTGCAGAAGTAATATGGCGGTCAGCGGTCACGGCCTTTTATAGCCACTGTGACGCCACACAAAGCCAGCCAATCACTTCAATGCCCTTCTCTAAGATGATGAGGCCTCTACCCATGTCCTCGCATTGCCCACAGTGTGCGTCCTCCACCATTGACTGAGAAAAGGCGCTGGAAGCATTATTTGAAATGCGACTTTGGTGCTCGGCGATCTCATGGCCAACCTCACGCTATGGTCAGGTTTCGATCGGCGAAACCCGACTTTAGCTAAAGTCGGCCATTTTTTAATTTGACCCGTTTCGCTCAACTCTAGCAAGGACCACATGGAATATGCTTTGAAGAAACTGGATGATACAAAATTTCATTCCCATGAATGTGAGAAATCTTAAATTCATGACTGTGCTTAAAGGCATGCTGCTGGACTGTCCCCGATAAGTGGAGAAGGATGATTGGAAGCCTATCATGCCTTGGCTAATTAAGATGAGGGAGTAATGCGATGACACAGCCGATAATTTTAATTATCCAGACGTCTATTTTGAGTTGATCAAGAACCAATAGACTGTTGTCATATGTGTCTTAAAAGTTGATTCTTGATATATTTGAATGGCTGCTGTTTGCCTCCTATTTCAGCTCATACAGCTTAATGCCAGTCAGGATTTGGACCCACCTGTCACCTGAGCCACATGGATAAGTTTGGGGAAAGCAGTACTGATGAGCGAGTATACTCGTTGCTCGGGTTTTCCTGAGCATGCTCGGTTGTTCTTCGAGTATTTGGGCATGCTCGGAGATTTAGTTTGTGTTGACACAGCTGCATGATTTCCAGCTGCTAGACAGCCTGAATACATGTGGGGTAGTCAGTCCTAGAAGCTCTGGAGTCTTACCTGCTTTAATCCTGGTGAATCCATGGACGGGTGGGACTCTGTAATTTTGCACCATCTTGGGTATTTTGCTGGGAATGTTCTATATGTTTCTTCATTTTTGGTTCAATAAAGTATTGCCACACTGTTTTACCCTCACCTTGTGTAGTCTTAATAGTGTTATGCCCACAGTAAAAAGAGAGCTGGCATTCAGTGGGATGAGCCCTGGTTCATGCGGTCTCGAGCCAGGGGAAGAGAGCGCCCACTGACTCGCCGTGTCTCCACAGAAGTTATGATGATTTTGGGTATGCCTGAGATTGGGAGAGGAAGCTGGACCCTGCCAATTCTACACAGGAGTGGCAGAAAGCCTTTTCTCATAAAATGTCAAACTCTAACTAAGTACAAGAGAATAATGTAAAAATACTAGATGGTACCCTTGCTCCACGCTGGCATGCATTCCTTCCTAATGTATCAGAGATTTGTTGTTTCTGCAAAACAGAAACTGGAAAAATGTCCCATATTTGATGGTGCTGCCCTAACATTAAGTATTTCAGGAGTAGGGTTTTTCAAATTAGGAACTTTTTAAGTGGTCAGACAATCGAATATGCCCCCTACACTGCCTACTTTCCATACTTCTGAGTTCAATTGGGTTTCAGAGATAAACAATCTGTGGCACTGTCTCGCTGCTGCTAGGGCAATAATTTTACATCACTGTTTCTCTTCCAATCCTTCTATGTCAAAGTGAAAGCGGGAAATGTTGGAGAAGTTATTGATCTTGAGCTCTGGAAAATGTGAAACATTTTGGCTAATATGGCATCCCTCAGGGGAAATTAGAGACATTTAGTTTTAATACTTTTGAGATATGATGGGAGATGGGGTAGATGTCATTGAAGCAACCCCACCTACTCTCAACCCCTTTCACCTTTTTATACACATCATTCAAACCTCCTCCCATTCTGTTTTTCTTCTTACACCTGCTCTATTCTTTTCAGGTCCAACTCTCTACCAAATGTCCATTCAATATTTGACATGCAGAGCTAATTTGTGTCTTTATTTGAATATAATAGAGTCTGAGCATACAACTTTGTGTTAATATACTAGAGAGATAAGTCTGTTATGCCCAAGTTTTATGATATTTTGTTTTTACTGCATTGTGTCTTCTGTTTTTGTTTTACTTATTTCTATGTATTTTCTGTCCCTGAGTGACTTGTAAAAGTGTGTTTATTTTATTGAAATCATTCAATAAAACCTGAGTCGCCATAAAAATAAGATTGTTTTCATTTCCAAAAATTTGTGGAGAAATAGTCACTAAAATGATAAAAATAACAAGTGCAACATTAAAAAATAGCATTTTCTTTAGCTTTAAATTCATGAAGACAAGATGTTTTAGTTTATACAAAATGATTTAACCTGACTTATCTGATGTTGCTATGTGATAAATAGCTTTTGAATTTTGTAACTAAGAGAACTGTCCGGAGAATTTCATGTTTCCATTTTAAGTTGAGGGCAATTGAGAAAATTCTCTAGAGTTTAAAAGGATTATAATGGACAATTAATTTTAGGTTAGACCCTGATAATAGGCTAATTAAATATCTGTATAGGTAATTGATCTTTTGCTGAAGATTATCTTTATTCTTCACTTAAAGAATTCCCCTCAGTTTAACTTTCTTTCATTTGTATCTTTCTTATCACCTCCAAGCAGATAACATGCATGTGCATCCAGTTTCTTTGAATCTGCAGAATTGTTGAATTCAGTAGAATCTGCAGCCAACTTTGCAGTAATGAGATTAATTTTGTATTTTCAAAATGCAAATTATGTTTGTTGCTATATTAAAAATAACAGTGATAACAATATTAATTGTTATTGGTATTATTAATATTATGACTTTTTTATTTATATAGTGTCATCATATTCAACAACCCAATCAGAGGTACCGTGTATACTCGTGTATAAGCCAAGATTTTCAGCCCATTTTTTTGGGCTGAAAGTCCCCCTCTCGGCTTATACGCAAGTCATATACCAGGGGGTCGGCAGGGGAGGGGGAGCGGGGGTGTTAGGTCACACTTCCCCCCCAACATGGTCTCTGCAGCACCCCGCTTCTCCCGGTCTCAGGCTAGTTCCTTTAGCGGTCACATGGTACCGCTCATTAAAGTGAGGAATATGCGCATATTTATGACTTTAATGAGCGGTACCACATGACCGTTAAAGGAAGGAAGGGAGACCGGGTGAAGCGGGGCTGCAGAAACCGTGCCAGGAGGGGGTAAGTATATGTTATATTCTCCTGTCCCTGGTCCAACGCTGTGCACTGCTGTTCTCTCCCCCGCGTCCTCTGTCTGTGATGTTCAGGTCAGAGGGCGCGGTGACATAGTTAGTGCGCGCTGCGCCCTCTGCCTGAACGTTATTGACAGAGGGACCCGACAGACAGAGCGACGTGCAGCCATGGAGCAGGGATTGGTAAATATTGCCACTGCCGGGGTCCTGAGCCAGCGGTGACATCCGAATCTGTCACTGTCTGCTCAGGACACTGACACCTGGCCCCCAGCGACAAGAGGTGAGTATGTCATTTTTTTTCATTTGCAGCATCAGCAATATATGGGGGCATAATCTACGGAGTAGCATATGGGGGCATAATCTATGGAGCAGCATATGGGGGCATAATTATGGAACAGCATATGGGGGCATAATTATGGAGCAGCATATGGGGGCATAATCTATGGAGCAGCATATCGGGGCTTAAACTATGGAGCATTTTATGCGGACATAATCTATGAAGTATTTTATGGGGCAGGATATGGGGCATAATCTATGGAGCAGCATATGCGGGCATAATCTATGGAGCATTTTATGGGGGCATACTCTATGGAGCATAATCTATGGAATATCTTATGGGACCATAACCTTTATGAGGCAGCATATGGGGCATATTATTCTATGGAGCATCTTATGGGGGCATTATTAACCTTTGTGCAGCATTATATGTGGAATATTTTGTATGGACCATCTTACGGGGCCATCATGGACTGTATGGAGCATTACATGGGGCTCCTGATTCAATATGGATATTCAAAAACATTTAACCTACTGCTGTCTCAATTAATTTTACTTTTATTGGTATCTATTTTTATTTTTGAAATTTACCAGTAGCTGCTGCATTTTCCACCCTAGGCTTATACGCGAGTCAATACGTTTTCCCAGTTTTTTTGTGGCACAATTAGGGGGGTCGACTTATACACGGGTTGACTTATACACGGGCATATACGGTGTATTTGCACCAGAATAGTTCACAGTTTAACATTTTAAGCAAGAGGCATAAGAGCCTTGCTTGCAAGAGCTTACGATGTTTAAACATATGGGCAACACAGACTGTAAAAAGTGATTGTAGTAGTTAGACAGGTGCAGAGAAAGACCTGGACCTTATTGTGTTATACTTGCCTGTAGAAATCTAAATAGACATGGTGCACTGCTAGAAGAGGAGGGGCATGCCACCATATGTAAAAAGTGAAAGGTAATAAAGCAAAACTGAAAAAAAAAATTATATGGGTACAATGTGCAGGTATGCATTCATACTGTGGCTGCTGACAGACAAACACAACCTAGAATAAAAACAGTGAGTAGATATCATGCAGTAGCAGTAAACATGTAAAAACATAGGATACTTAGTTGATGCTCTTTTGATTAAGAAAGAGTAAAAGCCACCCAATCACGACAAAGTGTACTCAATCAGGATGATAATAATATCTATTCTGTGGTTTACTCTCCCACAGATTGATCCACAGGGTAGATATATTATCCAAGTAGCTTCTGTTAACAATGACAATTGTTGTTTACACACCGAATAATTGTTAAAGGGTTTTTTTGCATAGACTCCTAAAAAGAGTCAATGGATTGAAATAAGGTTATGTGGTATACTGTGGAGACTTTAATTCAATACATGATTCAATATCACCCACTCAATTGCCACTTATGCTAAATAAAGAGGACCTTTATGACATTTGGCGTATACAACACGATAATGGGTAATTCATAATTCATATCTGAATATTTATAAATTTCTTATAAGCAGATCTTTGATAGACAATGTAAACTCCTCTTCCATTAACCTGATAACGTGGTCACATCATGCCCCAATTCTTTTATGCATAGATGAAAAACATTCAAACCCATTCACTTCTCACTGGATGGTGAACCCTTACATTCTAGCAACCCCACAACATATTGTCTGCCTGAAAGAGAGCCTACAGTTCTTCCAGGTGGAATATCCGCAAAGCATATATACAAGGTATCCTCATAAAACTTGGACATAGGGTCAAATAGGAGAGAGAGGAAGTTAAATGATTGATTAACCCTATTTGAGTTCTGCAGATCTGCAAAATAACCTATAGTTGGTATACAGTTGTGGCCAAAAGTATTGACACCCCTGCAATTCTGTCAGATAATACTCAGTTTCTTCCTGAAAATGATTGCAATCACAAATTCTTTGGTATTATTATCTTCATTTACTTTGTCTTAAATGATAAAACACAAAAGATAATGAAGCAAAAAGTAAAACATTGATCATTTCACACAAAACTCCAAAAATGGGCCAGACAAAAGTATTGGCACCCTCAGCCTAATACGTGGTTGCACAACCTTTAGCCAAAATAACTGCGACCAACCGCTTCCGGTAACCATCAATGAGTTTCTTACAATGCTCTGCTGGAATTTTAGACCAATCTTCTTTGGCAAACTGCTCCAGCTCCCTGATATTTGAAGGGTGCCTTCTCCAAACTGCCATTTTTAGATCTCTCCATAGGTGTTCTATGGGATTCAGGTCTGGACTAATTGCTGGCCACCTTAGAAGTCTCCAGTGCTTTCTCTCAAACCATTTTCTAGTGCTTTTTGAAGTGTGTTTTGGGTCATTGTCCTGCTGGAAGACCCATGACCTCTGAGGGAGACCCAGCTTTCTCACACTGGGCCCTACATTATGCTGCAAAATTTGTTGGTAGTCTTCAGACTTCATGATGCCATTCACACGGTCAAGCAGTCCAGTGCCAGAGGCAGAAAAGCAACCCCAAAACATCAAGGAACCTCCTCCATGTTTGACTGTAGGGACCGTGTTCTTTTCTTTGAATGCCTCTTTTTTCTCCTGTAAACTCTATGTTGATGCCTTTGCCCAAAAAGCTCTACTTTTGTCTCATCTGACCAGAGAACATTCTTCCAAAACGTTTTAGGCTTTTTCAGGTAAGTTTTGGCAAACTCCAGCCTGGCTTCTTAAGTCTCGGGTTAAGAAGTGGGGTCTCCTACCATACAGTCCCTTTTCATTCAGACACCGATGGATAGTACGGATTGACACTGTTGTACCCTCGGACTGCAGGGCAGCTTGAACTTGTTTGGATGTTAGTCGAGGTTCTTTATCCAAAATCCGCACAATCTTGCGTTGAAATCTCTTGTCAATTTTTCTTTTCCGTCCACATCTAGGGAGGTTAGTCACAGTGCCATGGACTTTAAACTTGATGACACTGCGCATGGTAGACAGAGGAACATTCTGGTCTTTGGAGATGGACTTGTAGCCTTGAGATTGCTCATGCTTCCTCACAATTTGGTTTCTCAAGTCCTCAAACAGTTCTTTGGTCTTCTTTCTTTTCTCCATGCTCAATGTGGTACACACAAGGACACAGGACAGAGGTTGAGTCAACTTTAATCCATGTCAACTGGCTGCAAGTGTGATTTAGTTATTGCCAACACCTGTTAGGTGCCACAGGTAAGTTACAGGTGCTGTTAATTACACAAATTAGAGAAGCATCGCATCATTTTTCGAACAGTGCCAATACTTTTGTCCACCCTCTTTTTTATGTTTGGTGTGGAATTATATGCAATTTGGCTTTAGGACAATTCTTTTTGTGTTTTTTCATTTAAGACAAATTAATTGAAGATAATAATACCAATGAATTTGTGTTTGCAATCATTTTCAGGAAGAAACTGATTATTATCTGACAGAATTGCAGGGGTGTCAATACTTTTGGCCACAACTGTAGAAAGTATTTAGACTCCTTTAAATGTTTCACTCTTTGTTTTATTGCAGCCATTTGGTAAATTCAGAAAATTTCACTTCTTTCTCATTAATGTACACTCTGAAGCCCATCTTAACTGAAAAAAAACGGAAATGTAGAAATTTTTGCAGCTTTATTAAAAAAGATATGTAATGCAGGGCCGCCATCAGGGCATTACTGCCCTGACTGGTGTATGGGGCCCGGTGATCAGAGGGGGCCTGGAACGGGACCTGTCTCTTCTGGTCACGGGCCCCAGCAGCAGGATTATGCTGGTGCAGGGGCGAACATACTGCCGATGCACCTGCATTAGGAACCAAAGGTGGAGGGGGCCCTTGCAGCCAGGGGTGCACTGCCCATAGTGGCACAGTATGCAGCCATTATGGGGCAACTGAGTCATGATTGCAGGGGTGAGAGAGAGGGGTCTGGTGTCATGCAGCTTCGGACCATTCTCACTCCCTCCTATAATCATGCAAATACCCAGAGCCGGAAAGAAAGCAGTGTACAGAGTTCAAAAAGGGGGCATTAATTCTCTGTGATCCCCTGCTATAATGTCAGTATTGTTTTTTGCTTCCTCCCCTGCCCAGGAGATGTGATATGCGTCGTACATGGTCAGACACAAACAATTTTTAAAGTGAACTTTCATTGAATTTTAAAGTGACCGGCTTCCTCTACCTGTAAACATGTCACGCATCTGCCGCCAAGATCAGCTGAATGATTCACTGCACCTCCGTGTTCTGCTGGTGGTACCGCGCAAGAGGCTGAGTGTGTTAGGCATCAGGTTCCTGCCACTGCACAGCAGGAATCCAGAGCCTTGCACTCGGCGGTCTCCCATTCTCCTTCGGCCGCAGAGGAGCCTGCTCAGCAGACTCGTCGTTCCCTGCGCTCTGCTCAGACCAGCACTGTGGGCTTGCTGGCTGCTGCCACCTCTGGTCCACATATGGAAACGCAGGCTGGCCAGCAGTGAGTCTCTCCAGGTCCTAAGTCCTCCTTTTGGTTCACTAAGAATGCCCATGGAGTGATCTCCCATTGGAGACCGAAGCTCACATGTTCAGGTCCTTCTCCAGCTCAGAATGGTCCATCCGAAAGGCCAGGAAGGTTCCGGAAGCACGCGGGTATAAAAGGTTTGCATGGCCGCTCGGCCATGAGCTAGTATAGACTGCATTATCAGACTATGAGGAGTGAGTGTTGTATGTATGTATGAATATCTCTGGTGAATGACTCATTAAGAAACCCCTACCCTTGGTACTCATGTGCCTTGCCTGTTAAGCGCCCAGGCTTAGGTGTAGGTAAGACAGAGTCTGTGACAGGCATCAGTCTCCACCAGTGGCTCGGCATGCCTCAGTGCACATGCTCTACACTCCGTAGTCAGCATCTATAGCGGCATCCGCAGTTGCGACGCCGCACAGTCAGAAGGTCTAGACGGACTCTGACCCCGTGTCCTTGGGGCAGGGTTCTGTGACCGCTTTCTGTGCGCTCCTTGGCCGGGCTCTGTGAGCTAAACAGGCTCCGACATTTATGTTCAGCGGTCGTGCGGCTCTGTGAGTTAACAGAGTTTGCTCCTGTTCACACTGGGTGACGTTAACTGACGTGTGACCTTTCCACACCGCTCTATACTCCCACCATTACCTAGCAGCAGTGTACCACCTCTGCATGGTGGACCCCTGCGAACGCACCTACTATTATTTTATAATTTGGTGCTTTCCGCCAGCCCTAACAGGGTGAGTGTATGAGTGTGAGTGTATGAGTGTGAGTGTGAGTGAGCGTGAGTGAGAATGAGTGTGAGTGAGTGTGAGTCTGGGTGTGTGAGTGTGAGTGTGTTGTGTGAGTTCCCACTCCACTGCCTAGTTTAAGCACTCCTCCAACAGCCCTACTTTTCCACAGGATGGCTGCATCATCATGATTGAAATGCAGACTTAAGACAAAAAACCCTCCTTACTACATAAATTCTTGAGCCATCTATTTACCGCTGTAATCTCAAGCTGCCTCTCAGGTGTGGCATATGATAAAGGTACTGCTACCTTTAAGGTCCTTACCTTAAGCTTGTGGACTAATTGGGTGTGCCACATAAGGGCTAACGTTTGTGAGACTGTTTCGTCTATCCTCTCTATCCCAACTTCTGACTGTGAACCAGCTAGCTGGCTTATTGTGTTAGAACTCCCTGCTAGTGTTCTCTTCAATATCTACCCAAGCGATCAACTGCTCAGTGAGCAGCAAACTCATTTCTATATTATCAATAGATCTCAAAGTTGCAAGTTGCTAATTTAGATCCAGTATTTCGGCTTAAAAATGTTCAATCTGCACACATCTAGCACGGCAGTATGCACCCTCATTCTGTAGCTATGAAGGGTGGGGTTGTTGCTATAGAGGGCATGTTTGGAGTAGAGTAGGAGGTTATGACTAGTTCTCATTTCAATCCAATAACACACCCCACCTGGACATTCTGTTCAGAATATCTAGAAAACCGTGCAAACTAGTGACAGAAAGTAAATTACTTATTGTCATAATTCTGCAGCCCAGATATGTACTGAAATTATGTGAAAAGCCCGGACAACCCCTTTAAACACATTCATCAAGAATCGCAATGTTCACATTTTTCTTGATGAGGGAGCGTGATGGTGTCAGACGGTCCTGATTCATTTAAAGGCACATTTTGTGCTCTTAGCTACAGTTAAGTAAAAGGTTGTTGTGACTTGTAGAGAGAAAAAAATAGATAAAAATAAATAAATAGTAATGTCATTAGAGGTATGCTCATAAATGCAAACAGGTACAGTATTATTCACAAATATATTTTGCCGTGAAGTTGAGATAACTTGTCCATAACTGTCCTTAGACATAGTTACTAATTATTTTGCAGTGCAATATGCACTTCTATATAGGTTTATAAATACTTTTACTGTCATGGTTTAATTCTATGTTATAGCTATCTTTTGGTCCTTCTTTTAAGAAGAAAAGGATAATTGCAAATCCACATCTCTAAATATATAGACAAATAAACAAACAGAAAGACAGAGGACTTTATTTAGTCTTTTATTTGAAGTGGCTATCATCACATAACATGTCATTATTGAGACCTTGCTAAATTGTTTCCATATTCTGATTTAATGCATAACAAATCTGGTTTTCAGCTTGTCAACAGTTACAGAAATTCAGTACTGAGAATATCATGGCATGAGACTGGATAATTTCCTTTCTACTATGCAACTACTGTTAGGAACGGTGGAACGCGCTAAATAAAAATAATAATAAAGTGCGTTCGCCGCTCGGGGTCCACCGTGCAGTAGGTGTTACACCGCTGCTAGGTAATGACAGACGAGCAATATGGCGGTATAATGCGCACAGGTTCAACTTCACCCGAAGTGCGCAAAGCGGGCTCTGTTCACACACAGAGGCGCCGCAACAAAAACATACAAAAGCGCTGAGCCTGTTAGTGTCACAGACCACAGGCAAATGCACACACAGTATCAGGTCACAGGAGCAGGACCCAAGGCAGAGGAGCTGCGTCCGTCTAGACCTACCGTGTGTGTGGCGTCGCTACTGCGGACGCTAAGGAGTATTGCAACTGCAGGGCAGGCGTAGGACACTGCCGCTAGTCGACAAATCTAGGAAGCAGGCACAATGTCGGACGCTAGAGAAGAGGTGCGGTGAGCACAGTGGCCTAAGGCTTGCCACTGACTGGCGCTGACTGCTGCACTAATTCCCTATCCACATGCGTAATATCAGAGGGAAGGGGTTTCAAATGAGTCAGTCACCAGAGTCATACATCCATCACCATTCACACATTTAGCTTGAAAAGTCTATACTAGCGCATGGCCGAATGGTCATGAGCACTTTTTATAGCCATGTGGGACCTTCCAGATCTCCGAGATGGACCAATGAGATCTGGAGCAGGACCTGGGCACATGACACCCGATCTCCAATGGGAGATCGTCTCGTGAGCATGCCCAGTAGGAGCACAGAGGAACATAGTCTCTGGAGCGGTTTTGTGCAAAGTAATCTTCTCTGCAGTAGATAGACAGCAGGAGACCGCAGAATGTGAGGCTCTGGATTCCTGCAGAGCAGACGCAGAAACTTGACACCTAACAACAACTTCTGTATGTTACTACAGTAGATTAAAAACACAGAGGGTGTTTTTCATTCACAGCTTTATCACAATCCCAAGACATGAACATGAGATATTTTGAACTTTAACCCCTTCCCGACTAAGCAATTTTCAGGATTTGTGCTTTCATTTCTTCCTCTCCTTCTTCCAAGAGCCAGAACTTCTTTTAATTTCCCATTGATATAGTAATATGTGGGCTTCTTTATTGTGGGACGTTAGACTTTTGAATGATCCTATCCATTTCTGTTATTAATGGATCACCGAGGAGGATAGCAGGACCAGGCTAAGCCACCAGAAAACCAGAGAGGTTGGTAACTAAGCGAATTGCAGACCCCTGATCCTATCCACACAACTAGCAGTAGCCGTGGAGCGTACCTATGATGCCCTAGACGCCTCGGCACAGCCGGAGAACTAACAGCCTAAAGCAAGAAAGTTGAAATCTAAACTGCCCCGGAGCAGACCCCTAAGGAATAGACATCCCCCAAACATATATTGTCGGTGACACAAGATGGAAACACAAACGTAGTCAGAAAAATAGACTGAGCAAATGATGGGGCCCAAACTGACAAGACAGGACAGGAAAGGAAAGACACTGTCTGCAATCATACAAAAACCCTGAAAAATCCCACACGTCTGATGCACAAAAAACACTGAAGTCACATGACTTCTCCCCCATTATATCAGCACTCTGGTATATACTGAAAGCAAAGCAAAAAGAGACCAATATAACAGGGGACAGAACAAACTGACACAAGCAGTAACATATGGGCGGTGATACAGCACAGCCCCAGCAGGAGCAAGTTGACCCGCACAAAGCAGAGATAGACAAAACCAGATCAAATGCAAAAAGATTAGCAAATGAACCACTTAGCTGAACCATGCAGGAACAGAGCAGGAGACATCAGACGTCAGACCTCAGAAGGCACAGGAAGAAAATCACCAGCAGGGATTGAAGGAAGTCAGCTGTCTTAAATACAACAGTCATAAACCCCAGATCTCCAATCGTCATCATCATTATCAGGTGGCAAGCCTCTGTAAATCTGACCAGCTCCACTACCTCCAGTAACCACCAGAGGGAGCCCAGAAAGAGAATTCACAACACATTTCATCATGTGCTAAACTGAAAAGAAGGAAAAAAAAGTCCAAGAAAAATTGAGAGAAAAGCAAAATTCTTCATTTTTTCTCAATTTTGTTTATGGTTGCTTCCTAAAGATGTGCCTGTCACTTTTGTAACTCGATGAATAAAAGCAGCAAGTTAATACATTTATTTGGATTGACGTCTTCAATAATCGGCAGTGAGGGAAGTATACACAAATTCCCCAGATCTTCCTGGATCCGCAGCAGCTGAATATCAACTTACAACGCATAATACTACACATCAGGTTAGCACAATCTGATGAAAATACTTATGTTTGTTGGATAAGACTCTATTTGCACTACTTTCTCCCTAGTGTTTTATCTATAATTCAGAATTTGTTTTTTGACTTTTGTCTTTATACATTATACAGTAAAAATGTCCTGGCGATATTATTCTCCAATTCACTTTGACTATGATGATATCAAATATGCATTTTTTATAGCAAACAAAACTAAAAAAAAAAGGAAATTTGCTTGTGTTTTCTTTTTCCAAGATTTGTAACATTTAAAATTTTCAGTCCATATTATTTTGCAACCTGACCTGAAGTTTTTATTGACACCAATCTAGAGATATGACGTGTTGATAACCTCCTAATGCATTGCTTTCTGTGCTCTGGCAGCCGAAAAACTGCAATTCTGGAGTTTAGAATTTTTTTCTCATTACACCCTTTACCGTTCACGTTAATTTATTTTATGATTGCGAGAAGAAGCTATTTAATTCCATCTTTTTAATTTTTTTTTATTTCTCTATAATTAAGTAGGAGAAAAGTGTCATGCTTGCCAGGGGTACATGTGGTTCGTTGACCCACTGTGCCACGAGGCCGTACTTGCCTAGGAGGAGAGTAGCTAAGCGGCTACATGGTGTTCACTCGATCTTCTGAGGGTGGAGTCAAGCTTGAGCTGAAGGTAGTCGCCAAGTACCACTCCTAGGCAGTACCTCAGTACTGCAGCTGCTAATCCCAGGGGTCAGGTACACTGAAAGGGGAATCAAGAGTGGAAACACAGACAGGAAGGATTCGGAGACTGATGGACAGTTCAGACAATGTGCACTTCGGGTAAAGGTTCATGTTTAGACACACAGGTCTTGGCAAACGGTTCAGGTACCAACAATGCAGGTAGAGGGTTCAGGTACCACCAGATCCGCTTCAGGGTCATGAATATACTACAGAATGCTACAGGGATGATACCTAATAAGTAAATAACTATATTAGACTACGGATGGGGTACCTGGCAATATACAGTTGCACACGCACTACCACTAAGAGACTATAGGGGTTGCTAAGGCACTTACCTATTGGGGAGGGTGCCTTTTATACATGATTCCTCCCTCCTATTGCCTGGAGGCATTTTTGCAGGTGCACATGCTGCCCCTTTAAGAACAGGGTAGAGCATGCACTAGGACTGCTGCTGGAAACCAATGTGGTGTGCACAGGGGAACAAGGGAGAGATATACAAGGACACTGCTATGGTCAGGATGATGAGTATATTGGCATCCCTGCATGGAGAGAGCAGGACAACCATGTGAGTGCGCAGTCAATGGACATTACAGAATTTAATATTTGCATGTTTCCTATTGAAAAAAACAATTAACCATCCTACTCACCTACCTGCTCTCCATGGGTGCTGGCACTGCATCTCGTTCCAGCTGCCAGTGCCTGCAGCTCTTCCTGCTGTCGATCACGTGGCCCCACTCATTAAGGTAATGAATATGATTTCCACGCCTAGGGGAGTGGAAAGCAATGCATATTTATTACCTTAATGAGTGGGGTCAAGTGATCATCCGGCAGGAAGAGCTGCAGGTGCCGGTGGCCAGTGGCCGGAACGAGATGTAGTCCAGCACCCAGCGCGCGCAGGTAGGTGAGTATGATGTGTGCTGGAAGCTGGTGGCTGGCACTGTGCGCTATTACAGCAGCGGCACAGGTTTTAGCCATAGCCGCTGGCTCCTGCCTCTGTGACCCACCACTCCCCCTCCCCTGCCGGCTTTCTGGGACAATGACTCGTGTAAAATCTGAGGGGGGGCATTTTCAGCACAAAAAAAGTGCTGAAAAAGTCAGCTTATACACGAGTATTTACTGTATTGCCGCATCTGGAATGACCCAACCTATAAAACTGTTCCATTAGTTAACCCTTTAGTGAACACCATAAAAAAGGCAAAAAACAATGCGATATCATCATAATGCCGAAAAAAGTGGAATAACACACAATCAAAAAGACAAATGTAAATAAACATGGTACCACTAAAAAAGTCATCTTGTCCCGCAAAAAACAAGCTTCTATACAGCTCCATCAGCAGAAAAATAAAAAAGTTAAAGCTTTCAGAATAAATTGATGCATAAATAATTATTTTTTCTATAGAATAGTTTTTATTGCATAAAAGCACCAAAACATAAAAAAAAGATATAAATGAGATATCGCTGTAATCATACACTGGAAAATCCTAAAACAAAGGGAAACAATAAGACAGGATGGGCAGAAAGGTAGGAACAGATATGAGCAAGTCAGTAAGCGCAGCAGGAAAAATCAGGGTACTAACAGACTCAGATACTCCCGCCGTAGGCAGAAAATATAACTGACATTGCCTGCAGGATGCAGCAGGGAGAAATAGCAGACCTGAAACCAAAATGATGCAGGACAAAGTTAACCCCTGACTTGACTAGACCGAGAAACGGGCAGATATGACTCAAAACCCGGTCTGGATCATGAGACTTACACCACAAAGTGGCATCAATTTCACCACAGTAGAAATAGTATAATATGGACAGACAGGTCTTCCAATACACCCAACCCAGAAGATGGACACCCAATCTATAGTGTTCACATTTTAAAGAATGAGAGCCTGACACCACTAAAGTGGAATAACTGTCACGAGAATAGAAGTAGTTTAACCCTCCGTCAGGAACAATATTCGCACTAACTCATAAAGGAACAATGTGCCTGTCAAGCGCAGGCTAGAAAAATGCCTAGAATATCTAATTTTCTCAATTTCAGTGATCTAAAAGTCATCAGAGACCTTCATAGGGATCTAATAAAAGAGACTACACATTATCAGGTGCAAAACAAACCCATTTACTCAACATAAAAGTAATAACTTTGATATACACAAATTTCAAAACTCCTGAGAAGTACACTTTCATTTGTAAGAAAATCTGCCTTATTTATATGAAATATCCACAAACCTTTCTCTATCCATTCATAAAACAAGCTAAATAAACAATAGTAATGACTAAAAACATTACATACCAACCTTATAAAGTGTGATGTGTTCGGGACCAATGAGCCTGAGAAGCCAGCACAGCTATATCTTCCTTCCTGAAGCTCTGCAGACCAACTGTGGTATCAGGTTTCACACAGCAGCTAGAGCCAGGAGACTATCTAGAGGGAGGGGGTTTCCTGAAAATCTGGTGAGAAGGGAGAAATGAAAGTAGAAGAGCTGTGCCTGTCAGATCCATTGTTCCTAACGGAGGGTTAATTGGGACTGACATGTATTCCACTACAGCTAACCCAGCAGATGTAGACCAAACATGTCTGTTCATATTTCCAAAAATTTGTGCTGACATCAGCAGCAGCCACAGCAGGCACAAAAGCCACACTAAAGATATCACAGAATGCAGTTACGTGACATTAATGCATCACACTAAAAAATGCAATATCAACTAGTCTGTGCAGTCTGCGATTGCGGTGCAAAAGTGATTGGAGATCCATGACTTGTTCATCTTAATGAAAATTAGGTGGTCTATACTTTCAGGGGACAGCAGGATGCGCTAAACCATCAGGACTAGTGTTGAGCATTCCGATACCGCAAATATCGTGTATTGGCCGATATTCGCGGTATCGGAATTCCGATACTGAGTTCCGATACTTTTTGCATATCGAATACCGGAATCGGAAGTTCCCATAATGCTATGAGCCAGTTTGATTTGATTCAGCCAATGACAATCCTCAGAAGTGTGGGCACATCCTGTTAGGCATATAGGCATGTTAATTAATAGCATGGCTGTGATTGGCTGCTGAAATGATGTCATGATGCACTATAAAAGCCGCCACCGCCGCCATTTCTGGTTCACTCTGCTGTGAATTCAGTTAGAGACAGGCTGCTCTTCAAGACTCTGAGGGACAGTTAGAGATAGCGATTTTCCAAATAATATTGTGCTTTACCAAGGCTACATTATCAATCAGTGTAGCTTTCTTTTGCCTTGCAGCGTTGTTGACAGCTGTCTGCAAGGTCTGTGTGAGTGCACCTCATGCTGTGTAGTGTGTCCTGCAGCTACGTCTGGTTGTAGGCCGCTCAGCGTGCGTCACTGCCTCATACATATTTTTCTTTTATTGCTGCTAATTTTTCATTAATTCTCCTATTAGTGTGCATCCATACGTATCCATATACATTGGTTGCAAACACTATAGGAGTAGACAGCGGAGCCTTTCTGCAGCCTTTCCGTGCTAGTGTCCAGTTATCTGCACTGTTCACGGCTGTCTGAGAGGTCTCTGTGTGAGTGCAGCTCACGCTGTAGTGTGTCCTGCAGCCACGTCTGGTTGTAGGCCGCTCAGCGTGCGTCACTGCCTCACACATATTTTTCTTTTATTGCAGCTCATTTTTCATGAATTCTCCTATTAGTGTGCATCCATCCGTATCCATATACATTGGTTGGTTGCAAACACTATATAGGAGTAGATAGAGGAGCTTTTTTTCTGGTTTGTGCCCTGCAGCCGCAGCCAGATTAGTATTACCCTATTTTTTGGAGCCTCATCTATTGCATTGTAGGTTACCTTCCTGCATTGTAATAGCTCCAAAAAGTTTGTGATACTATCACTTTCACATCTTAAATTAAAGTTCACCAAACAATCCACTAGACAGTTGTGTAGGTCACATTAGCTCATATTAAAGTGTAGTCTACATGCTTTATAAAATTAGTGTTTCTTATATCTGTTAGCAGCTGTTCAGCAATAAGCACACTAAGCCCCCCTTTGTACTGCCTACCTTTATCAGTCTACCAAGATGAAGAAGGCAGGGAGTAAGACACGTGGTCGTGGAGTTAAAGCAGGGAGAGGACGTGGGGATTCTGTGCCTGCTGTGGGCACCAGTGAGTCAGCATCCCCCTATTTTACCAGGCAACAGTCCTTTATGCGCAGCTTTGTAGAACCTCGCCGTACCCCACTGCTGCGGGAAGATCAAATTGAAGCCATTGTCGGATGGATGGCAGCTAACGCATTGACTTCAATGACTTCCACATCCTCTCAGGGCCATAGCACTGAAGAGCAACCATCTGTCTCTTCACCACCTGCCAAATTTCCCAGGCAGTCAGAGAGCCCTGTACAGGAGCCATCTCAGTCTCTACTTCTGTTCTATGAATCTGTTGGCTTGGAAAGAGGGGGCCAGACAAGCAGCATTCAAGAATGTGAAGAAGAGCGAGTATACAGTGATGCGCAACTGCTTTGTCCCTCTGAATCTGAAGAGGCGGGTGAGCCAGTGCCTATGGTCAGCACACCTCAGTACGCATCAGATGGTGAGACTCAGGTGCCACTTTCTGGTGCGTACGGTGCTGGCGAGACTACCCAGAAGAAGCAGGGATTTGAAGAGGGGAGTGTAGATGATGAGGTCCTTGACCCATCATGGCGTGAGGAACAGGAAGGTGGTGGGAGCAGCTCTGAGAAAGAGATTCCCCGAACGGCCAAAACAGGAGGGAGAGGGAGGGGGCAGACTTGGTTGCCTGTAGCCTCCACTTCGGCACCCGTTAGGAGCATTCCTCTTCCAAAAGCCAAAACGGGCGCTCCTAAGACTTGCAGTGCATGGTCCTTTTTTGACACAGTTGCAGAATACATTTGCTTTGTCAAATGCAAGCTGTGTCACCAGAAAGTCAAAAGAGGGAAAAGTGTCAGCAACCTCAATACCACAAACATGTGGAAACATGTGCGGACCAAGCACGTGGTGGAGTTACAAAGACACACTGAAGACGTAGGCCAACCTACAGCACCACCTACCACCTCTTCAACTCGTGTTGTAGCCTCTTCCTCCAGCTCACACACAGCTGGTTCGGCTTCCTCACAGGATCGCCATGGAAGAACCTCTGGCACTGTTGTCCTGAGACCCAGTGACATTCCACCCACAGCACCACGTTCCCGTTCATCCTCACACTCCCAGGCCACTCTACAGCCATTGGTAGCACAGGTATGGGAGAAAAGGCGGCCATACTCGGCAAACCATCCCCAAGCACAGGCTCTGAATGCTGGCATTGCCAAACTACAGGCCCTTGAAATGCTCTCATTCAGGCTGGTGGAGACAGACACCTTCCGGAGCTTCATGACATTGGCAGTCCCACAATACACCGTGCCCAGCCGCTTTTATTTCAGCAGGCAAGCCGTCCCTGCCCTGCAAAAGCATGTGGAGGGAAAAATTAAACATGCGCTACTAAACGCCGTCAGTAGCAAGGTCCACCAGACCACCGATGCATGGACCAGTAACCATGGACAGGGACGATACCTTTCCCTCACTGCCCATTGAGTCAATGTTGTGGAGCCGGGTACAGATCTTGAGAGTGGCGCTGTACGTGTTCTGCCAACTCCAAGGATTGCAGGAATCCAGTCTGTACACATTGACTCCTCCTCATACTCCAGTTCCTCAGAATCAGCGCTGCAGGAGCCTGTTACGACCGATATGAGAACAGCCATGGCAAAATGTCAACAGGCCATACTGAAATTCATTTTTTTGGGGAATCGAAGCCACACAGCGCAGGAGCTCTGGAATGCCATCAAGCAGGAGAGCGACGTGTGGTTTGTGTCAGCGAATCTCCAACCAGGCTTGGTAGTGTGTGACAATGGCCGAAATCTGGTGGCAGCTCTGGGCCAAGGCAACCTCACTCACTTCCCATGTCTGGCACATGTGCTGAACTTGATCGTGCAGAGCTTTCTGAGGGACTATACGGATCTTGATGCACTGTTGTACAAGGTCCGCATAGAGTGCGCTCACTTGCGGCGTTCCAGCATGGCAAGATCGCGCATTGCAGCTCTGCAGTGCCGATTATGCCTTCCGGAACATCGCATCATATGTGACATACCCACCAGGTGGAATTCAGCGTTACATATGTTGGAGGGGTTGTGTGAGCAGCAGGCAGCAGTAATGGAGTACCAGCTGCATCAGGCGCAAACAAGTCGCACTGTGCGCCAGTCACACTTCAGCACCACTGAGTGGGCCCCTATGAAGGACATCTGCCTCGTTTTGCGCTCCTTCGATGATTCCACGCAGATGGCGAGTGCCCCTTATCTGCCTGCTTCAAAAAACACTGCAAGCACTAAGAGAGGAGGTTTTGGAAGAGGTGAAGGATGAGGAGTCACAAATGCCATCTGCTTCTGGACAGTCTGTGCTACGTGGTTCCTCACAAAGGCCTAGGCATGGGACACTTTGTGAGGAGGATGAGGAGGAGTCAATGGAGGACGAAGACATCTCTCCAGAGGAGGGAGGTACACAATGCTCTAATCAGTATGTACAGTGAGGGTGGGGTGATGCAGAGCAGGCAGAGATGACACCTCAAGCAGGGGACAGCGTTTCTTGGGCAGTTGGGAGTCTGCAGCACATGGTTGATTTCATGCTGCAGTGCCTGAGAAACGACCGCCGCATCGCTCACATTCTCAACATGGCTGATTATTGGGTGTACACCCTCCTAGATCCTCGCTACCGGGACAACTTACAAAGCCTCATAACACCATTGAACCGGGAGCGTAAAATGTGGGAGTACCAAGACACACTTGTGCATTCCATCATGCTCTCCATTCCACCCGAGAGCAGTGCTGCTAGTGCTTTACAAAGCAGCTCTGTGCGTCGAGGCAGTGGAGGAAGCTCTGCACAAAGAGGGAGCAGAGGCAGCACCACAGCACAAGGCAAGACCAGTATGACCCAAATGTGGCAAAGATTTGTGTGCCCGCCACAAATGTCTACACCATCACAGATGGCTCCAGTCAGCAGGAGGCAACGTTTCCGTCAGATGGTGACAGACTACATGTCTTGCCCTGTCAGTGTACTCCCAGACGGCTCTTCCCCCTTCAAGTTTTGGGTGTCTAAGCTGGATACATGGCCAGAGCTTAGCCAGTATGCATTGGAGGTGCTGGCTTGCCCTGCTGCTAGTGTATTATCGGAACGCGTCTTTAGTGCCGCAGGTGGTGTACTAACAGACCGTCGCACGCGACTATCCTCCGATAATGTTGACCGGCTTACATTTCTGAAAATGAACAAGGCCTGGAACTCGCCAGAATTTGCCAGTCCTCTTCCAGAATAAATAATTGGTTGGCAACAGTACCCAGGTCTCCTGTTGTGTTCATGTTTCTACCACCTGAACTGTAATACCTGGGCTCCAACATCGCCAGTTGTTGCTCGGAAGTGCCGTCCACACAGAAAACAAGACTAGCTCCTGTGTTAGTGGGGTTCAGTAACGCTAGCTGCTCCCCTGCTGTGTGTACGGCAAAGTCTTCTGCTGCCTCCACATTCAAGCTAAATCACATATAAAACATGCTGCAATTAGGCCTCAGCCTGCTCCATGATTGATCCTGGGCTCCAACATCGCCAGTTGTTGCTCGGAAGTGCCGTCCACACAGAAAAAAACACTAGCTCCTGTGTTAGTGGGGTTCAGTAACGCCAGCTGCTCCCCTGCTGTGTGTATGGCAAAGTCTCCTGCTGCCTCCACATTCAAACTACATCCAATTTTCAACTTGCTCCAAGTAGGCCTCAGACTGCTTCATGATTGATCCTGGGCTCCAACATCACCAATTGTTGCTCGGAAGTGCCATCCGCACAGAAAACAAGACTAGCTCCTGTGTTAGTGGGGTTCAGTAATGCCAGCTGCTCCCCTGCTGTGTGTACGGCAAAGTCTCCTGCTGCCTCCACATTCAAACTACATCACATATAAAACATGCTGCAATTAGGCCTCAGCCTGCTCCATGATTGATCCTGGGCTCCAACATCGCCAGTTGTTGCTCGGAAGTGCCGTCCGCACAGAAAAAAACACTAGCTCCTGTGTTAGTGGGGTTCAGTAACGCCAGCTGCCCCCTGCTGTGTGTCCGGCAATGTCTACTGCTGCCTCCACATTCAGACTACTACTGATTTTTAACCGTGCTCCAATTAGGCCTCTGGCTCCACTGTCTCTAGTATTTACCCTGGCCTCCAACACCGCCAGTTGCTGCTCAAAAGTGCAGTCTGCACAGTCAACACTTGTTCCTGTGTTACTGGTGTTCACTCATGTCAGTTGATCCCCTGATGTGTGTCCGGCAATGTCTCCTGCTCTGTCCACATTCCCACTAGTACTAACCTCCCTGAAAGTCAGGTCATTGAAACTGGTTCTACCAGATGGTCAAATTGTCCAAGGAGTGTGAATAACTGGCTTTTACTGGAACACAAATTGGTGTCAGAAGTGGGATTGTTTTGGATAAAAATGCTTGCAAAATTCAATAAGTTTGTTAAGAATAGGAAAGCAGTTGAGAGCAGCAGTGTCAGACCCTTGCCAGAATGGGTATTATCTGGAAAATGGTCCCCAATGGCACAGGAATGTAATAAGTATATGGAGGGACAGCATTTATCAAATCTCCAGGATGTGACTGCCAAATTTGATCTCTCAAGGTATGATGCAAAGGAGCAGAAAACAGCTGCAGCTGTTGGATGGATATGCATTCAGGCACTTCAAAGCTTACAGGAGGAGATTGATAACTTGCGTTTAGAGCTGCATACAGCTGTATAGCAAAGGATTAGCTTGCAATCAGCATAGAGAGACCAAATGAAACAGCATGACAGTATGCAAAGGAATTTTGAAGCTTATGTGGTTAAAAATGTGAATAAGAATAGACGCAGGAGGAGACAGCTGACAGTGTCAGATATTCATACTGCACAGATTAGGACCATGATTGCACATGAGAAATGGTCAGATCTGCTAGAATGGGACAGTTCTGACAGTGAGATAGATGAGGTATTAAGGCATACAAAACCAATTGTAATAAGAAGGACCAAGAGAGAAGTCATACAGGGTAGTGGAGATAGGATGGATGCAGGAAATGCAGCTATTGGAGCACAAGCGTCCATGACAGAGGAAATTAGGGGTTATATAGCAGAAGAGCAAACAAAATTAGCTACCCGGTACAGGCAGCAAGCAGGAGAACATTTGTTAACATGGATTCTCAGGTTATGGGATCTTGGGTTAGATACTATATTTTTGAATAATCAAGAGGCATTAGGAATTGGTAGTATTTGTATTGATCCTATGGTACGTCTAAAAATGAGATGTGCAAGGGACACTGCAGAGAATTTCTCTCTGTTGCATTTGGTGAGAGATTCTGTGGCACAAGTGTATGACTCTCCTATTGAATTAATACCACAAACACGATGGGAGTCTCCTGCAGACGGAGTTCAGAGATTGAGAGAAATCGCATGTATAGGTGGTGTAACTTGGAATCCTTTGCCAGATTTGATTGATCATTTTGCTGTTGTTGATTGGAAGGGACCAGATGCTGCAATATTGACAGTAATGATGAAGAATAAGTTCATAGACGGTGCCCCAGCTGCTTACAAAGCCTCATTATTCACTTTGTTCAGTGCACTTATGGGAAATTCTATTACTGTCTACACAGCATGTGTGGCGCCCCTGAGGCTCAGTCGCCACAGAGGTACTGCACCTTGCTCTCTCTCCAAGGTGTGGTACCCCACTATCAAGGAAGGGTGGGAACTCCTTTCTACACTCCAACACTCGCACCCCACACAACAGGGTAGTTCTGCACAACCACATTGCGGCTCCTTGCTCAGAGGGTAGCAGAGAACCTTTTGTGGTTCCCTGCTTGGAACACTGGATGTGCTGGGAGGTGGGTGGAGTTAAGATACATAAAAGAGTGGGAAAGTCTAGGATGTGAGGTTCAGTCTGACAGAAGGTCAGGCGGGTAGGAAGTCACTCAGACAGGAGTGAGGATCCCTGGAAGAAGGGATGGAGGAAGGAGTGCTGCAGCTGCCTCAGTGATCTGAGCCAGCTGGCACGGGAAAGGAAAAGGAGAAAGACGTAGAACTGAAACCTAAGCTTCCATAAGAGAGAAAGAAAAGTACGGAACGAAGGAGTAGAGAGAACAGAGAGGACGTGAGTTAGAGGAAGAACCCTGCCTATAGGTTCTCAGCGCAAGGCCGGGGCCTGGTCCTCGAGGTTGTATGGACACTTATGGTTCTGCAGCAGACACCGGTGGAGTAGTTGGCTGTAAATGCACTACTCCCATCTAAGACTTGGAGCACAACAGCAATTGTATAGGGAGCTGGGACTCAGGAGAAGGGAGTCCCCGAAGCAGGCTACAGCTGTCTGCCGTACAAGTAGATTTCTTGGGAACATCTGTCAGGAGGAACTCCATCGTACCACGGTACTGGAGATCTTCACACTTCAAGGCGCTATAGAGGAGACATTCAGGAAAGGCACATAAGTTGGCGGAGTGTGGAGGGGAGCTTTCTATCTTGCCTGAGGTTGACTGGGTCCCTGACCTGGAAGACACGGCACAGAAGCAGGCACTACTGACTGTGAGTAAAGCCTTGGAACTACATGCCCTGGTGTCCTCCATTCCTTCCTGCGTCCGTGTGCCTGACACTGCTACATCCCCTCCACTGGACACTACACCATCAAAGTGTCCCCACATCTACACTGCCCTGGGACAACAGCCCTGCCTGTGGAGGGCTATACCATCATCGCTGCACCACACCATCTGTCCCGGAGGATCTGTATACAGCGTCGGCTTAACACCTCCCTTGCAGAACACCACAGGTGGTGTCATGAACTACTTTATTCCATTCCATTACACCATTCACATCCCCGCCATTGACTTGGGCGCCCAGGGCCACGGTCCGGGTCACCGCTGCTGTGACACATCCAATTGACACCGACCCGGTACCGAGTACCCCACGGCCCTGGGAGGCGACCCAACTTGGCGTCACAAACAGGATGACATGACCCGATGCCATCGGGTTCTGTGTGCCTGAGAGTTGTTGGACTTTGAACTTTTGAGAATGTGCAGAAGACCCAATTTAATAGACTGTGACATGACATGACAACTGAAAATGGCCGCTGGCGCAGAGAAGGGCGTGAAGAGATAGGAGGTCCTAGGAAAAGACCATGAAGAGTCTTGGGCCTCCCCTGCCTGAATTAATATGTAACAGCGACATCGCCCACCCCCCGAGGGTATCGTATACTGGCTTGGTATGGAGGCGCTGGAAGGAGGGGCAGAAGAAGCCAATGGCGGGAAAGGGGCCGAGGCGGGGAGAAGAACGCCATTTTGGAGAGAGAGGGAAAGAGGCCTGTAGAGCACGCGGAGGTTGAATCGAATCTCCCCGGCACCATGGCTGAAGTCTCCGACCCCGTAGTGGAGATGAACCGCCAGCAACTGGAGGACGAAATTATCCAGCTGACACGCCACCTGCGACTGAGGCAGAAAGCGCTTTGGACATTGGATTTGCAGGGCGCCCAGGAGGGGCCTACACCTGCGGTACCCGCGACAACGGTACCAGCCGCTGCAGCACCAGACCTTTTCCCGGCAGGCCCTGTGGAGCCGGCGACCGCTGCCATGTCACCAGCAGTGTGCCTTGTTCCCTCTCTGCCGCTACCACCGGAAGAGTTGTACATAGCCCAGGGAGCTGAAGCGGAGGAAAGGAAGCCCCTGCCCGGACCTGGTGCGGCTGCGCAGGCCCTGCCAGCGACCCCTGCGGAGCCGGAGCTGCCAGTGGCTCCATCGCCGTCCCCGGTGTCTCACCGGGCAGCGCCCGTTGCCACCATGCCTGCACCGGAGCGGAGACCACACTGCCAAGAGGCACCAGGTATATACCCCGGCCCTCCTAATGGGTTACCCTCCGAATTCACGTTGTCAGAGATGGGTTTGCGGCAACTCGAAATGGGGCTGTTGGAAGAGTCCGCTGGGGGCGCTAGTCAGTCAGAGATGGGGCGGTGGAGGAGGTCCCTACTGAGAAGGGTACGGCTGGAACAGGCACAGGCGGTTCAGCGTCTTCGGGGGCTGGAGGGGTCTGGGTCACTTTGGGGGGGTGGCCTCGCTGTCTCTTCGCCACCGAACCCCCGTATAGTTGCCTATCAGCGCCGACAAACTGCGGAAACCCTCGGTGCTAGGCCTCGTGCCAGAACAGCGGAATCACCTATTGAGGAGGAGCAGTTAATGGGCATTGAGATGCATCATGGGTTCCCTTTACCACAGCTTCAGTGCCCTATAGAAGGAAACCAGAATCAAGATGAAGATACCACATCTGGTAGCAGTTCTATCTCAGCTTCCAGAACCCCAGGAGGGGACCAGCACTAAAAGTTTACAGTAACTCTCATGACCCAGGAGGGTTTGTTTGCACCAATTGTGCTTCTTGTTTTATTTTTAACCATCATGGTTAGTTTTGTTTTTCCCAGAGTTGCACTGTTTGTTGGCAGCCTTCATATGGAACTAGCGATCATGAACTTGGAGTGATCCAAAAACTTTTACCTGTAAATAGTTGCACCTCTTTAGGTGCCCTCTCTTGGTTTTACATATGGACACTTTGCGAAGATGATGTCTACCTCAAAGGACACTGCAAGAAATCCCGGCTGGGAGCGGTGTTAATGTGAAGTATTTGATAATGTAGCTTATTATAGCTTTTATATAGAATTAGGAAATGTTTTGATACGGAGATGAGAGATTTGAATAAAGAGTTGAAAACATCACTTGAAAGAAAGTAGAAAATGTGCACTAGAAAGAGGAAAGAATATGTGTACTAGAGGAAGAAAGATGAAGAATACTGAAGTGATAGTGAGTCACAGATAATGGCACTTAGAATTACGTAAAGTATGAAAAATTGCACTTTTTGACTAAGAATTGTAGGTAGTTAATTGATAACTGTTTGCAACATTCAAGAATGAGTGCCTCTCATATTGGGAAGTATAGTATAAGAAATATTTATTCAGCATTGCAAAATTTTGTATGTTCCTGTACTGTCAACTTTGTTTGACTTGCAGCCCGCGGATGTGCTGTGTTTAACGGAGGGTATGTGGCGCCCCTGAGGCTCAGTCGCCACAGAGGTACTGCACCTTTCTCTCTCTCCAAGGTGTGGTACCCCACCATCCAGCTAGGGTGGGAACTCCTTTCTACACTCCAACACTCGCACCCCACACAACAGGGTAGTTCTGCACAACCACATTGCGGCTCCTTGCTCAGAGGATAGCAAAGTACCTTTGGTGGTTCCCTGCTTGGAACACTGGAAGTGCTGGGAGGTGGGTGGAGTTAAGATACATAAAAGAGTGGGAAAGTCTAGGATGTGAGGTTCAGTCTGACAGAAGGTCAGGTGGGTAGGAAGTCACTCAGACAGGAGTGAGGATCCCTGGAAGAAGGGATGGAGGAAGGAGTGCTGCAGCTGCCTCAGTGATCTGAGCCAGCTGGCACGGGAAAGGAAAAGAAGGAGAAAGACGTAGAACTGAAACCTAAGCTTCCATAAGAGAGAGACAAGTACGGAATGAAGGAGTAGAGAGAATAGAGAGGACGTGAGTTCGAGGAAGAACCCTGCCTATAGGTTCTCAGCGCAAGGCCGGGGCCCAGTCCCCGAGGTTGTATGGACACTTATGGTTCTGCAGCAGACACCGGTGGAGTAGTTGGCTGTAAATGCACTACTCCCATCTAAGACTTGGGGAACAACAGCAATTGTATAGGGAGCCGGGACTCAGGAGAAAGGAGTCCCCGAAGCAGGCTACAGCTGTCTGCCGTACAAGTAGATTTCTTGGGAACATCTGTCAGGAGGAACTCCATCGTACCACGGTACTGGAGATCTTCACACTTCAAGGCGCTATAGAGGAGACATTCAGGAAAGGCACATAAGTTGGCGGAGTGTGGAGGGGAGCTTTCCATCTTGCCTGAGGTTGACTGGGTCTCTGACCTGGAGGACACGGCACAGAAGCGGGCACTACTGACTGTGAGTAAAGCCTTGGAACTACATGCCCTGGTGTCCTCCATTCCTTCCCGCGTCCGTCTGCCTGACACTGCTACATCCCCTGCGCCGGACACTACACCATCAAAGTGTCCCCACATCTACACTGCCCTGGGACAACAGCACTGCCTGTGGAGGGCTATACCATCATCGCTGCACCACACCATCTGTCCCAGAGGATCTGCATGCAGCGATGGCTTAACACCTCCCTTGCCGAACACCACAGGTGGCATCACGAACTATTCCATTCCATTACACCATTCACATCCCCGCAATTGACTTGGGCGCCCAGGGCCACGGTCCGGGTCACCGCTGCTGTGACACATCCCACTGACACCGGCCCGGTACCGAGTACCCCACGGTCCTTGGAGGGCGACCCACATGCAATTTGATCTCTTAGTTATCTGCTCTGGAGAGAGCAAAAGAGTCAAAAAATAATACAGTAAAGAGAGATTGGAGATGTGAGAAAAGAGACAAGACAAACTCTCTGGCTCTTGCTTCCTGGACGAACACACACACATGGTTGGACTTTTCTACCTTAAAAATGTAATGTATGACTAATGTTTGGATTGGTGCATATGTATTTATTGTTTATACTGTTTATTATTTCATCTTATCATTTATTAAGTACATCAATTTAATTTATTCAATTCTCGTGTGAGCATTTTCTGATGCATTGCAATCCTTTGAATCCTTTACATAACACTCCCCTGCACGACACAGCCTGCCTATGATTGGTCAACATCATGTAGATGATGAAATGCATCATCCCAGACACAAATATCAGGCAAAAACCAAATTAAATGATAACTGATATTTCAACCTAGACAGTACAGTACAAGCTAATATCTCTGCAATGGAGATGACAAATGAAAACATAAAAACAATGTTTTACTAAGCTCTGCATCCAGTGTTCCATAATGTAGCCAGTTTAAAATGCTCAAACTGGTGAATGGTCTTTTTTTAAGATAGTGGTACTAGTTCTTTTCTTTAGTTTGTTGCAAGCGAATAAGCAAAGGCTCCGCTAGCAATTAAATTTCTTAAAGCAAATCTGCCACCATTTTAAAGCAATACTCAGACTCAGCTTGCATAAAAATGGTAGTAGAAGCCCTGTAGGAATAGATTACCTGTTAGGTTGCATCTAGTTGTTTTATAGTTTTTTTCTGAAATACTCAGTTCACTATTCAAGAGCTGAAGTTTCCCTTGCCCTACTATGGCTGATTGACTGTTTTCTCTACACCTTGAGAAACATATGATGATGATTTATTAGAGATGAATGGGCATTTTCAGTGCTGCTAGATAAAAGCAGTGTATTTATCCAGCAGCTGCATGAAATCCGGCCAGTAATATACTGCTATGTTAAGGGTCTCTGCCATTAGTTTCACATTACTCTTAGAGATAGCAATGTTAAATGATGGCAGATTGCATTTTGGTAAAATGTATTGGCTGGATTAGAATAGATAAATCTGGGAACATTTCACATTGCTTTGTGAAATACGTAAGTACCCTGTGCTCAGCTGTTTTTGTCAATGCCATAGACTTTGGATAGAGAGAAGGGAGGGTGAGTAACTGCCAATGCATTTAACCCCTTAGTGATGGAGCTAACTTTGACCTTAATGACCAAGCCAAATTTTTTTTGTGACATATTGTACTTCATGTTAGTGGCAAATTTTAGCAAAATTGACCTGCTTATATTTTTGAAAATATCAAAAAATTTTCAAAAAATTTGATAATGTCACAATTTTCAAACTTTAAATTTTTGTTGCCCTTAAATCAGAGAGATAGATTAGAGAAATAGCACATAAAATAATTAATAAATAACATTTTCCACATGTCATGTTTATGAAGCATAATTTTCATTTTTATCAAGTTAGAAGGGTTAAAAGTTGACCAGCAATTTTTCAGTGACACTATTCTAAAAACATCACCCCTCAAAGTCCTCAATTACCACTTCTGGTTATTCACAGGAATTAATTGAATGTGGAAGGAAAAAATAATGAATTTTACAGTAAATATTTTTAACCCAAAGATACTACACAGAACTTGATAACGTTAGTTCATCATATTAAATATGTCATCATTAGTGTTGGGTTCTTGCTATTTGAGGTTGCATTGGGGTTCTTGGGTATGCACTAGGTATTGCAGGTGCTTGAGCGACCCCGACCCAAGCTCGATTAGCAAGCACTTGTTCTCAACACTAGCCATTTTATAGTCATCATTTATTTACTTTTGAATGTATCCTAACCCCAATGATAACCGTAACCCTAGACTTAGCCCAACCAAAACTCTATCTCATCCCTAACCCTAACCCTAGACTAACACAAACTCCAACCCTAACCCTAATGGCAAAGAATGAAAAATTATAAAATAAAAAAAATAACCTGACTAAAAATAACCTGACTAAGGATGAAACAGTGGGGAACAACATACAAATTATTGGTTTTTAATCAATGTGATCAAAATTAACCAATAAGAAAAATCCTTGCTATTGCCGGGTGGCAAATAGGAGATTATTATTATTATTATTTATATAGCGCCATTGATTCCATGGTGCTGTACATGAGAAGGGGTTACATACAAATTACAGATATCACTTACAGTAAACAAACTAACAATCACAGACTGAAATAGAGGGGAGAGAGGACCCTGCCCTTTTGGACTTACATTCTACAGGATGGTGGGGAAGGAGACAGTAGGTTGGGGAGTTGCAGCAGCTCCAGTGATGGTGAGGCGGTAGCTCCACTAGTGGTGAGGGAGCATCGGGGATCATTGCAGGCTGTAGGTCAGTATTAATTATTTGAGTTGGATACATTGAGGGAATGGGAGCCAGTGAAGTGATTTGCAGAGGGGAGAAGCAGAAGAGTAGCGAGGAGAGAGATGAATTAGTCGGGCAGCAGATTTAAGGATGGACTGGAGAGGTGCGAGAGTGTTAGCAGGGAGGCCACAGAAAAGGATGTTGCAATAGTCGAGACAGGAGATGATGAGGGCATGCACAAGCATTTTAGTAGAGTGAGGGTTGAGGAAGGGACGGATTCTGGAAATATTTTTGAGCTGGAGGCGGCAGGAGGTGGAGAGACCTTGGATGTGCGGTTTGAAGGACAGGGCAGAGTCAAGGGTTACTACGAGGCAGCGGACCTCTGGTATGGGGGAAAGCGTGATGTCGTCAATTGTTATAGATAGGTTGGCTAAGGAAGATCTGTGAGATGGGGAAAGATGATCAGTTCAGATTTGTCCACGTTCAGTTTCAGGAAGCGGGAGGAGAAGGAGGATATGGCTGATAGACACTCCGGGATTTTGGAGAGCAGAGAGGTGATGTCTGAGCCAGAGAGGTAGATCTGAGTATCATCGGCATAATGGTGGTACTGGAATCCATGAAACTTTATGAGTTGCCCCAGGCCAAGTGTATAGATTGAGAAGAGTAAGGGTCCTAGAACAGAGCATTGGGGGACTCCAACAGAGAGAGTGTGGGATGAGGAGGTAGTGTGGGAGTGGGAGACGCTGAATGTGCTGTTGGAGTGGTATGAGGAGATCCAGGATAGGGCAAGGTCTTTGATTCCAAAGGAAGAGAGGATCTGTAGTAGGAGGCAGTGGTCAACTGTGTCGAAGGCAGAGGACAAGTCTAGTAGGAGGAGTATAGAGTATTGTCCGTTCGCTTTGGCTCTAAGTAGGTCGTTATTAATTTTGGTCAGGGTTGCCTCAGTGGAGTGGTGGGGGCGGAGACCAGATTGTAGATTGTCAAAGAGCAGGTTAGATGAGAGATGGGATGAAAATTCAGCGAGGACGTGCTGCTCCAGGAGTTTGGAAGCAAATGGGAGCAGCGATATTTGGCGATAGCTGGACATAGCGGTTGGGTAGAGGGTTGGCTTTTTGAGGATAGGTGTGATTGTAGCATGTTTGAAAGCAGAAGGGAAGGTACTGGAACTAAGTGATAGGTTGAAGAGGTGGGTTAGAGATGGGATAAGAGTGGTGGTGAGGTTGGGGAGGAGGTGGAATGGGATGGGGTCAAGTGCAAAAGTGGTGAGGTGTGATTTGGAGAGAAGGTGAGCAAGCTCCCCTTCAGTGATGTTGGGTAAGGAGGTTATGGGGTTTGGGCATTGATCTGGTATACAAAGGGGTTGTGATTGTTGAATAATAAAGACTTGCCGTGTTTGGTCTATCTTGTTTTTGAAGTCCATGTCGAAGTCCTCAACAGAGATTAGGGAAGTTGGAGGGGGCAGTGGTGGGCGGAGGAGGGAGTTAAAAGTATTGAACAACTGTTTAGGGTTGTGAGATAAGGAAGATACAAGGGATGTAAAGTAGGCCTGTTTAGCAGAGGTGAGAGCTGATTTGAATGCGAGTGTTGCTTGTTTGAGTGCAATGAAGTCGTCTTGGTAATGCGTTTTCTTCCTGCGTCGTTCAGCAACTCTGGATGCTTGCCGAAGCTTTTCAGTGGTGTTATTGTGCCAGGGTTGTCTATTGATTCGTCGCACTCTGTTATGCATGACAGGGGCGACCGAGTCGATGGCTGATACAAGAGTGGCATTGTAGAAACTAGTGGCAGTGTCTGTCATGGAGTCACGATATGGAGGACAGTGGTAGTATAGAGTCAGAGAGTGTGCGAGTGTCTAGATGTGCAAGGTTTCTGGGGGGTGCGCATGTTGCTGGACGTGGGTGACAGGTGAGGATGACAGGGATGAGAAAGTGAGTAGATGGTGGTCAGATAGAGGGAGAGGGGAAGTTGTGAAGTTAGATAGGGAGCAGAGACGGGTGAAGACCAGGTCTAATGTGTGTCTGTCTGTGTGGGTGGTTGAGGAGGACCACTGAGTAAGTCCGAAGGAAGAAGTAAGGGACAGGAGTTTGGAAGCTGCTGACTGGTGGGTGTCAATGGGGATGTTGAAGTCACCCATGATGATGGTGGTAATGTCAGCAGAGAGGAAGTGAAGGAGCCAGGTAGAGAATTGGTCAATAAAGGCAGTGGTCAGGCCCAAAGGTCAGTATATGATGGCCACTTGGAGGTTGGAGGGAGAGTAGATGCGGACAGAGTGGACTTCAAAAGAAGGGAGGATTAGGGAGGGAAGAGGTGGGATTGGGTTGAAGGTGCAGTTGGAAGAAAGGAGAAGGTCCACTCCTCCACCATGTCTGTTGCCAGGGCGAGGAATGTGGGTGAAGCGGAGGCCGCCATAGCATGGAGCAGCAGGGGAGGCGGTGTCAGAGGGAGTCAGCCATGTTTCAGTGAGACCAAGGAAGGAAAAATTGAGAGAGGTAAAGAGGTCGTGAATAGAGATGAGCGACTTTGCCTTTTTTCGGGTCGAGTCG
This sequence comes from Dendrobates tinctorius, assembly GCF_039654945.1. Taxonomy (NCBI): domain Eukaryota; kingdom Metazoa; phylum Chordata; class Amphibia; order Anura; family Dendrobatidae; genus Dendrobates; species Dendrobates tinctorius. The sequence goes on from NW_027361699.1 coordinate 13,034,431, forward strand.
GGTTTCATGAAACCCGACTTTCTCAAAAGTCGGGTCGAACGAAATCGGCTGATTATCGTGGAAAGTAAAAGGCCGACTGAAACACGAAACCCAATGCAAGTCAATGGGGAACCAAGGTCAGCAGTGAGTGGAGGACAGGAAACACACCTACAGTGCCCATTTTAATGCCCAAAACATCAATTCTTATTACTTAAGCTTGTCAACCTTAATTTACTTTATAATAATGGTTAGTCATTGAAAACTGGTGGTTATTTGGCTAAAGTTGTGGAGGGGTAGGGCTGGCTCCATATTTCCGTGGGCCCTGGGCCAAAGAGTGTCACTGGGCTCATATAACACATACCACAATTCATGATCCTCTGATACGGCAGAGAAATAGCAGTATAGTACAATGAAAAATACTTCACTTCTTACATCTCATGACTGATATCCATTTTAAATTCTCCAATAGCTCCAAAAATGGACAGTATATTACTCCATACAGTATTATGGCCACCGCATAGTGCGCTGTACAGAGTAATGAGGCCCATATATTTCTCCATACAGAATCTTTGGTCCCATATTATGTTCCACACAGTATATGATGAGCTCCACATAATGCTACAGTATATGTTGGTCCCCATGGATGAAGCTCCACTGTGTTATGGGCCCAAATAATGCTTCATATATAATGGGCCCCATTTCTAATGCTCCATTGCATAATGGGCCCTGTAAATGCTGCTCCAGTGTTTTTGGGTCCACCTTTAGAATGCTCCAGTGCATGGTGGGCCTCATATATCATTCTCCAGAGTATAGTGCTCCCCAAAAATAGCTGTCCCAACAATGAAAACAATTAAATAAGTCTCCTCGCTAGGGAATCCATGTACTAGTCTGGACTCCTCGTCGCCCCCATCTTCCATCTCACTGCACTTGGACTGTTTAGGCAGAGAGCATGCAGATGTGATGTCATCGTGCTCTCTGACCAGAATGTCACTGTCAGGAAACGCGGAAGACGTCACGGCGGTGGAGCAGGGAGAGGTAAGTATTTCAACTTTGCAAGTGCTGTGATCCTGAGCAAGCAGGGGGGGCCCACTCGTTGGTGACACCACTGGCACAGGGCCCCTCATAGTATGGCGGTGTGTCTGATGGCAGGTGGGGGCAGAGACACTTTTGCGTACTATGAGAGGCCCTTTGCCAGTGCCATCGCCCATGAGTATGCCCCCCCACCTGCTCAAGGAACCTTCACTTTCATCTGCACCTTCCTCTTTGTCACCGTGTAAGTATCAGGATCCTGCCAGCGCCGGCGGACTGCGGCGGCCGAGCAGGGTCACTCACCCAGACTACGGGAGGCCCCGAGGACCGAAACTGCAGGGAAAGTTCTGAGCACAGGACCTGTGACACTAAAGGTAGTAAAGAGTACAAGGACCTACGATCATGTGACCACAGGGGGCGTGGCTTAGCGTCCTGCTGCTGTAGATGACTGTAGGATTCTATTACAGGAATCCTGGAGTAAAGATTAGGGGAACTCAGGTCAGACAAGTGGGGGGGGTCATACACAGAGAGGGCAGCGTGGTACCAGAGGAGCAAGCAGAGAATAGTCAGAACGTAAGCAATAAGTCATACACAGAGATAGCAATGCAGTACAAAAGGAACAGGCAGAACTCGTAACAGGGACAGAACCGGGTCAAAACCAAACAAGCATAAGGTATAACTGTCACGAAGCACACCAGGGTCACAAACACTCAGCCAAGGATCTGAGTATAAGCGACGAGGAATGAGTCCACAATGAGGCTATAAAAAGGCTCCAGAATCTCAGAGTGAGGCCGTCCAGATTAATGACTGAACTACCTAATCCCATGAACTAAGCAGATCATGACAGTAAGGTGGTATAGTATGCGGGAAGGGGAACCCGAGTTTCATCAGGGGAACCTGAGTTTCATCAGGGTCAGATTCAGGCTGTGTAGAGTGCGAGGGGATTGTAGTGGTCTGGGTCAATGTACCAGCAGAATCATCTAGCAGTGGCTGGGCATCAGTGCACTTGTGGCGTCCCCAGGAGTACGGTCTCCACAGTGGCATTACCTTCCTCCTAGGGAGTGTGATGTCAGGCTTGGGAGCAACAAAGGATCTCTCTAGCAGTTAAACCAACACACAACATATTTCCCACTCCAGGCCAGCAGGGAGACCTCTGAACATGACTGCTGAAGAGCTGCTCTCTGTGGTCAGGAGGAGGTAAGTTAGGGCAGTCTGCAAAGGGAAGGGGAAGTGTGTGGACGTGAGAAGGGGAGCTGGAGGATGAGCAGAGTTAAGGCTCACTCCTAGCTGGAGCGCATGGTCAGGATTCCGGTCTCCGAGTTTGTAGGGACACTGACGGTCCTGCAGCAGAAACCGGAGGAAGTAGCAGCTGTAAATGCTCTGTTCCCAACTAAGGCTCGGAGGCCCCAGCAGCGACGTGTGTGAGCCAGAAGGAAAAGGCTATGGCTGCCTGCCATACGAGAAAGTTCCAAAAGAGAGTCAACAGGGGGAACTTCAGGGAACTCAGTACTGCGAGTACCTTAGATAAGCACTAGAACGGAGGCCACACTACCTATCTGCAGAGAGAGAATTCCAAATTTGCCTCCAGGCTGACCAATTCCTCCATCTGTACTCTGGGTCCTGGACGGCACTTACCAAGTACAGGTAAAGGAACTGCACGACTGTGTCTGTCATCTTTCTCCTGCACCTGGTGCACTGCTCTGCTACATCCTGCACTGCACACCATCTATCAACTCTTTCATCTGCCCTGCGACTACGGCCCTACCTGTGCAGGGCTTCCACAACATCTGTCCCAGAGAAGCGACACTGCAGCGCTGGTCAATGTGATCAGAAACCACAGGTGGTGTCACGTATCATTCACCTATAAACGTTATTCACCCCTTTGCATGGACGCCCAGGGCCACGAAACAGGTCATCACCACCAACGTGACACATCCCTCTGAGACACTGGCCCGGTACCGATTAACCCCACTGCCCTGGCTGGCCACCCACACTCCAAGTCAGATTCATCTTGGACTGGTGAAGTCACGATTTGACTTGATAACCCAGGCATGGTATGATAGAAAGGGCTACATGGACTAATGTGAAGTGTGGCCTGCTGCATCATTCACTTTTGGTGGGGGTGAAGGACACAAGGAAAGGGGTTCTTCCTGACCAGGAGCCAGCACTTGATGACTCAGTGCTGGCCTTTTTTGAAACTTCAGAAGAGGAGGGCATATTTGCTGGAGTCTGTTTCGGCAATGTAAGCCAAAACCAGTTCCTGATGCTCCGGCTTTAAAAGCGGTTAACCTACTCCCAGAAAAGGTTGCCTTCCAGGCGTTTCGGAGCCAAACCATGACGCAGGCTCAACACCTCCTGCCTTAGCTGCTATTGTGCTTTTGCCACTACCAGCAGATGCACCACCACCATCAGCACCAGCTGGCCCCCCCACGCCCACATCCGCGGCCTCTTCCACCAAACTTCAAAATGTTGCAGAACATGAACCCAAAATAACATCAGATATATGGTACTGTATCAGAAGCGTACAGCTCTATGCAGTCAAAGGATGATTGTCAATCTCCCTATATACCATCAGTCACACAGAGACGCTCACAGGCTCAGTATGGATTAGACAAGAATATAAAAAGTAGACAAAGTGTACAGTATCATCAGATAGCAGGTATATATAGTACAGTTTAAACATTCTAATTCTCCGTAGATATTTCAGGAGGCAGACACAGACGCTCTCAGACTCAGTATGGATTACAACACAATATAAAAAGCCGTAAAACGGTAATGGATCTGAAGAGTACAGCTGTACAAGGTGTAGGGGTCATTGTTGTCAATCTCATTATTTATGGGTATTTATTTCCACAGTCAGAAAATAACTTTCACTTGATCAGTTTGGATTAGACCAGAATATAAAAAGCAGTAAATGGGTAATGTATCACAAGTGTAGAGCTGTATACACTAGTGTTGGGGTAATTTTTAAATGTACATCTAAATTGCAGGAGGAACCCACAGACTGTCACATGCTCAGGATGGATCACACCACAATATAACAAGAAGATCCGCAAGAAATAATCACACATGTGGGACAATCTTCCAGGTGTCAATGATACACTTGTGGTGTGGAGGAGGACTTCCTGGCAGAAAGGGTACAGTATCACCAGATGCCAGGTATATATAGCATAGTTTTAACATTAAAAATGTATGTCTATATATTCAGGAGTAGCGTTGAGCCACCCAGCTACTATTCCAGTTAGTTTTGGTTCATCGAACACGAGGCAAGTTCGTTGAATGTTTGTCTAAAGTTCGACGACCAACGTCGAACACCATTGAAAACAATGGCAGGCAAACGCAAACACATACAAACACATAGAAAACAATTACAAAACACCTTAAAAGGTGTCCCAAAGCAGACAAAATGCTCAGAATACAAAAATAACATATGGAAAAGGGCAACTACATATAGAAAAGAGGTGGAGGAGTAAAAGGAGGAGGAGGAGACACAGATATAGGCATGTCATGCCCTTATGAAGTCAAGAAAGGCTGGAATAAAAATGTAAAATACCAAAAAACAGTAAAAATCTGAAATCGAAGACGATCATATACCGTCGTACTTCCCACCATAAATTAGGCCAACTGCTGATCGGGTGGCGTTATTCCCACGAACCTCCGAGTTCATGAAGGCAAAGTGTTTGGTTTCCGGGGCAGTATGGTTGCAAAGCTGAACCTTATAGTAATGTCCAGAAGGGCACCTCCAGGACTGGAGCCTGCGGCTTAATTCGACTCGACCCTGAAAACCTCAACCATGCCAGCTACAGAAAAGATTGACAGATTGCAAGCTTTGTTGATTCTGTGGGTGGTGGTGGATGTCTGTTTTTAGTTGTGCTAGCGATTTGTCGGCTTAACTCCGTTAACGAACGAGACTCCGGCATGCCCCTGCGGTACGCATCAAGCTTACTAGAGGGACATGTAAGGCTCTGGAGATCAATCAATAACAGGTCTGTCATGCCCTTACATGTCCGGGGCTGCATGCGCGCTACACTGAAAGGTCCAGCTTGTGTTGCTTACAGGTGCAGATAACCCGCTGAACCCCGTTAGTGATGGGGATCTGGGATTACAATTCTTCCCCGTGAACGAGGATTTCCCAGTAAGTGCAGGTCAACTGGAATTCTGGAATTAGGCCTAACCGGCATTCCAGAAAAAATGAAAAAATTAAGTGTCCAAAACACAGGTGCTGTAGCTTGCTTAACAGCTGGGCTCCTATTCTGAGTAGCAAGCAGTTCTTACATAAACAGGCTGCATAGCATGGTTCACTGGTGGGCTCCTCTGCTGAGTAGCAGACAGTGCTACAAGGCCCAAAAGGGTTTTCTGGACAAGATGTGGTAAAAAATAATTAGAAACACACGGTGTAGCTCCTTGACAGGTGTACTACACCGCTTGCTACCACACACCGCTACTATGCCATGAAGCAGTCTATTAACATTGAAAACTATTATTAATGTGAAAATGAAGTTACGCTTTTGGTGAACGAACCGTTCTCGAACGAAACCTCGAACAGCTAAATTTTAAGCAAAGTGTTCGAGTTCGACGAACGGCTCGAACACCGCCCAAAACAGCTGGAATTTTAACTTGGCGAACAGGTCGACTCGAACACCGCTCATCTCTAATCAGGAGGCAGACTCAGACATTCTCAGGCCCAGTATGGATTCGACAAGATTTTGGAAAGTTGAGAAAGGGTACAGTATCACCCGATAACAGGTATATATGTAGCATAGTTTACACATGAAAAACCTATGTCTATATAACAGGAGGCAGACTCAGAGGGTCTCAGGCCCAGTATGGATTTGACGTGATTGTACAAAGTTGAGAAAGGGTACAGTATCACCGGATAACAGGTATATATAGCATAGTTTAAACATTAAAAGCCTATGTCTATATATCAGGAGGCAGACTCAGACGGTCTCAGGCCCAGTATGGATTCGATATGATTGTAGAAAGTTGAGAAAGGGTGCAGTATCACTGGATAGCATGTATATATAGCATAGTTTAAACATTAAAAATCTGCGTGTATATTTCCGGAGTCCGACAGACACTCACAGCTTCTGTATGGGTTAGACAAGAATCTAAAAAGTAGAAAAAGGGTTATGTATTCGAAGCGTACACCAGTATACACTGTTGGGGTATTTTTCAATCTTCATATTTATTTCAGTCTCAGTAAGACAGTCCAGACTCTCCGCAAGAGAAAACGAGATGGATACAAGTACAGACGGAAAGTCGACTGATTGCAGAAATTTTAGAATTACTAATCATGGTAAAACTCCTGGGAGAATTCTCAGAGGCGATGCTGACCCTCAATTACTTTGTCTGTGGAGACAGCGAAAACAGTTCTTGTGAAGAAAGTTTTGCTGTATCGCAGTACCGTGGAACCCATCACCGTTACCCATCTCCATCAAATTGTGATCACAGGGACAGATGTAGACATTCTCCTCACTGCCTATCATGATCTGTCAGGTAACTTTGGAGTGTAAAAGACACAAGCCACAGGCCGTAGGCGATTCTATTGGATTGGCATGAGAGGACACATCTAAAAATGTGGGCAGTAATGTCACACGTCTGTGAGTTGGAAAACCGTGAAAGCTGATGATAAACCACCACTGCATCTCATTGTGAGTCGATGTCCATAACAAATGGAAGCCATTGATCATCTGAAGATAGAGCCCAGCAGGACAGGGCATAGCTACATCTTAACCATCATCTATTATTTCACCAAATTTGTATTGGCAGTCCCAGTGAAGTATTTAACAGGCCAGACTACACAGTGGTGGAGCATGGAGAGGTAAGAATTGCAAGTGCTGGTGCCCTGAGCAAGCAGGGGGGTCCACTCGTGGGCGGCGTTACAGGAACAGGGCCCCTCATAGTACGCCGGTGTGTCTGACGGTGGGTGTGCACCCCCACCGTCAGAGACACTTGAGGGATCTTGTGCCAGTGCCGTTGCCAAAGCGTGTGCTCACCCACCTGTCCAGGGCAACGGCACTCGCATGGGTGTGTGCGCCAGGTGGTGACCCTGGCCCTGTGGGGGGAGGCAGCCCAGTTAGGGAGGTGGAAAAAATGGCATATGTTGATGTTGGACATTCAGCAGCTGCAAATGGAGTAATTGGTGAAGTCCGCGGAAGAGGAGGACAAAAGCAAGCCATTTTTCTGGCAACCTACGTGTCAGCAGGGGAGGGTGGGACAAAATCCTTTGAAACCCATGCATGGTTAATTTTAATGAAGGTTAGATCATCAACATTTTGGGTCGACAGACGGGTCCTTTTTTCTGTCAGGATTGATCCAGCAGCACTGAAGACTCGTTCAGATAACACACTAGCAGCAGGGCAAGCGAGCTCCTGTAAGGCATATTGTGCCAATTCAGGCCAGGTGTCAACTGCTGTTTCCTGTCACTTTCGATCGATGCAGTATTACTGTACCAGTCGTGTGAGCGGTACTTGAAAAATCAGTCCACAACATGGTCATGAAACCCCTGTGTCCAACACCACTTCAGCTGTATGCACCACGAACACCTCTTCCATGTTGCCCCCTATGGCTCGAAAAACATCATTGCTGCTGTGTGCTTGGGAATGCCTCAAACAAACGGTTTACCAGGGTTGCTTGTTTGTTAGCCAATATTAGCTCTAGGTTCTCCTGTGGCATGATGTTTTGGATTTTGCCTTTATAGCGTGGATCCAGGATGCTGGCCAACCAGTAGTCGTCATCGTTCATCATTTTGGCAATGCGGGGGTCCCTTTTTAGGATCTGCGAGGCATAATCTGACATGTGGGCCAATGCTCCAGGTGTCAATGATGCACTGCGAGTGCTGGGTGGAGGAGCACTTTCTGGCAAATCAACATTCCTCCAGTCACGCACAAACCCTGTACCTGACCTTGCCACGCCAACAATTTTTCTTGCCCCCTGAGAAGCATCCTCCTCCCCAAAATAATCATCCCCATCATCCTCCTCCTCTTCTTCTTCCTCCACCTCGTCCACGAGGCTTCCCTGAGCAGACAATGGCTGACTGTCATCAAGGCTTCCCTCCTCCTCTTCCTCCTTGGCTGCAGATGCCTGCTCCTTAATGTGCGTCAGAGTTTGCATGAGCAGACGCATAAGTGGGATGCTCATGCTTATGATGGCGTCGTCTGCGCTTACCAGTCGTGTGCATTCCTCAAAACACTGAAGGACTTTACAGAGGTCTTTCAGCTTTGACCACTGCACACCAGACAACTCCATGTCTGCCTGCAAACTCTCTGCGAGTGTATCCTCCCACAAATGAATTACAGCCTGCCTCTGTTCGCACAGCCTCTGAACCATGTGCAGGGTGGCGTTCCACCTTGTTGCTGTCATGATTGCAGCCGCAGACGTGGCCCAGCAGGCGCCTCCACGCCGATGGCGAGGGGCGGGCATCCCCCGTGGATGCAATATGGACCCTCTATACCACAGAGGGGGACCCGGGCCTACCCGAACTAGGGAAGGGCAGAGACCGGGATCTGTGGCAGCTGAGCATGTGGACAAGGACACGTAGGACTTGATGACACCGCACAACTTCAGGTATAAATAAAGTAAAGTTTACTTAAAATAAAGTCACAGTACATAGACAAAACCAGTACATACGAGGTGATCAGGACATCAGGACACACAAGGTCATCAGGACATCAGGACACACGAGGCCATCAGGACATCAGGACACACAAGGTCATCAGGACATCAGGACACACGAGGTCATCAGGACACACGAGGTCATCAGGACATCAGGATACACGAGGACATCCAGACGCAGGCAGGACATCAGGGTCACCCACAGGACATCAGAGTCACCGACAGACATCAGACGGGAGTTGTTTGGTTCCGAACATCCAACAGGACCTACAGGCACCATTGCAGTCATCAAGCTCCAGGCTCCAGGCAGCGGTCATCAGGTTTCCAGACTGCGGTCGTCAGGCTCCGGGCATCGGACCTAGGAAGAAACTCAAGCGTGATGGTGCTAACACCGCAGGATTGCTGGGCCTGCATGGAGCTAGCACCGCATGGTAGCCAGAGCACAGCATAGTAGATGCTCAGCAGGAACACCGGTTACAAGAGTCTCAGAGTCACTGGGTGCGGGCTCCAAACACAGAGGAATTCCAGGAACATAACACAGCAGACAGTTCAGACATGGTCAGGTACAGGATCCGTACAGGATCAAGGATTCAAGCCTGGATACACCGCCTCCAGGCCAGGGTGAATTTAGACGGGGTCAGGTACAGGACAGGTACAGGATCAGGGATTCAGACCCGGATGTACCGCCTCCGGGGCAGGGCGAGGGAACAGGACAAGGCAGGGAATTTGGTACCATAACCGAGACAGATGAGGTCCACAGACACGCGACACACATAGCAAAGTCCAGGAGCTTTGTGAGTTGTGAGTAGCTCTGGCCTCACCCAAAGGGCAGAGTCAGTTTATAAAGGAGCTGCCCCTCAGCAATTGGCTGGGGACAGCATTTCAAGTACACACACTAACCCTTATAAAAGCAGGGAACGTGTGGCTGCGCACGCCCTAAGCACACACAGAAACCACTGCAGCACAATCAATGCAGGAACTGCAGCTTAGAGCACCTGGCCATGGCTGCCAGCCAAGACACACGTGGAAAGTCATGCACCAGCTGCAAATGACCTCACAACCTGCGGACAGCTTCCACAGCGGCGACCAGGGACTGCACATGCGGATGGTCAAGCAGCAGAGCAAAGACCTAACACCACATGTGCAGCTACGCAGCAGAGCAGGGAACTGAGCAGGCTCCATACAGGTAACAGCCAGCAGTATCCCAGCTCAATTAGGGGGAAAGGAGTAAGGGGTTAAAGCAAACACATGCATTGTCACGCCGACAAGCAGATACAGACAGAACGGCGTGACATTATCCCCTCCTAAAGCCCCCTCTTCTGAAGTCACCCCCCCAAAAAAAAGACACAGAAACTTTTCTTGGGATAGGCGGTAAGACCCAGTTCACAAGCAGCAGAGTTCATTGCTCCAAAAATCCAAACTGCCTACCAAGCACAGGGTTGAGCAACCTAGTCCACTACCAGCTGGGATCCGAGCCATCTCATCCGCTGGCCAAGCGAGGCTCAGAAAAAGTCCTACCATCCATACATGCTCAGCTGAGTCCAAGGCCAGAGCTTCTGCAGTGGTGACCAGGGACCGCACATGTGGATGGTCAAGCATCAGAGCAAAGACCTAACACCACATGTGCAGCTACACAGCAGAGCAAGGAACTGAGCAGGCTCCATACATGTAACAGCCAGCAGTATCCCAGCTCAATTAGGGGGAAAGGAGTAAGGGGTTAAAGCAAACTCATGCATTCTCACGCCGACAAGCAGATACAGACAGAATGGCGTGACAGTTGCAACGTCGATAATTAGGCGGTGCTTGGGAAGGTGGAGCAATCACTTCTGCATACGACTGGAGTGTACGGGCGACCGGCGGATATGCGAGCACAGTCTTCGCACCTTATGGAGCAGGGGTGTTAACTCCGGATGACTATTGAGGAAGCACTGCACCACCAGGTTCAAGGTGTGAGCCAGGCAAGGTATGTGTCTGAGTTTTGAAAGGGCTATGGCTGCCTCAAAATTCTGGCCGTTATCACTAACTACCTTGCCTGCCTCAAGATGTAGACTGCCCAGCCATGACTTAGTTTGTCGCTGCAAGTAGTCGGCCAGTACCTCAGCGGTGTGTCTGTTGTCGCCCAAACACATCATCTTCAACACAGCCTGCTGACACTTACCACTAGGCTGTTCGATAGTGGGACAACTCGTGTGCAACACTGGCAGCTGCGGATGGAGTGCTCGTGCGACTGTGCTCTGTCGAAGAGCTTTCGCTTCTGGAGGAGGAGGAGGAGGGTGGAACGCCTACAGCCAACTGTTTCCTATAACATGGGCTAGGCAGCACTGTCCCACCGCCGCTGTCCCCTGTGGACCCTGCATCCACCACATTAACCCAGTGCGCAGTAATGGACACGTAACGGCCCTGGCCATGCCTACTGGACCATGCATCTGTTGTGAGGTGCACCTTTGCACTCACTGATTGCTTGAGTGCATGGACAATGTGGTCTTTCACATGCATGTGGAGGGCTGGGATGGCTTTTTGCGAAAAGAAGTGCCGACTGGGTAGGTCATAGCGTGGTACTGCATAGGCCATGAGCTCGCGGAAAGCTTTGCTTTCAAGCAACCGGTAGGGTATGATCTCTAACAAGATTAGTTTGGCAATGTGGACGTTCAAAGCCAGTGTATGTGGATGAGAGGATGAGTACTTTCTTGTCCTACTCAGAGTCTCTGGTAGGGTGAGCTGGACTTGAGAGCTGCATATGGTGGAACTAGCGGTGGACATGGAGACTGAGAGAGGGTTGGTGATGGTGATGGTGTTGGTGGTGTTGCTGATGGCCTAGATTCTGTCTTTCATAGCAATAACATTGTGATTCCATGACTGCTTTGCACTTGTGATGACACCTCGACATTTGCTGCTGGTGGTGTGCTAACCGGTGGGTTTACAGTGGGGGAAGCGATGTAGCGTTGCTGACTACCTTCATTCGGAGCAGGTGCACATGTGGTACGTGAGGTTTGGTAGTCTGTCCACGCTTGCAAGTGCATGGTGGTTAAATGTCTAAGCATGCAACTGGTATTCAAATTTCTCAGATTTTTCCCTCGGCTAAAGGTCTTTGCGCACTTCTAACAGATAACTTTTGCCTGATCATTAGGATTTTGTTCAAAAAAGTGCCACACTGCACTCTTCCTACTATGGAAGACATTTTGAGGCCTTGCACGGTGTGCTAATTTGACCGTCTGGCTAAGATGTCCTGCAACTCTTTTGGTTTTTGTAACACGTTTTTGGACTGCTACGGTCATGCCAGATGACAGCTGTTGCGATGTGGTTGCCTGCTGCGGATCCTCCTCCTCCTCTTCTGAGCTATTGGAAGCGGCACCCTCTTCCCCCAATGGATGCCAATCTGGGTTCAACAACTGGGTCATCCATCACCTCCTCTTCAATGTCTTGTGCACCTTCCTCTGTGTCACTGTGTAAGGTGGTATAGTATGCAGGAAGGGGCACCTGAGTTTCATCAGGGTCTGATTCTGCCTCAGTACACTGCGAGGACAATGTAGTGCTCTGAGTGAATGTATCAGCAGAAAAATCTAGCAGTGGCTGTGCATCAGTGTACTCCATGTCAGATTCATCTTAGACTGGGGAATTCACGATTTGACTTGTTAACCCAGGCATGGTATGTGAAAAGAGCTCCATGGAGTAATCTGAAGTGTGGCCTGCCACATCCTTCACTTTTAGTAGGGGTGAAGGACACACGGAAAGGTGTTGTTCCTGACCAGGAGCCTCCACTGACGACTCAGTGCTTTTATTTTTTGAAACTTCAGAAGAGGAGGCGAGAGAGTTGGAGGCTGTGTCAGAAATGTAAGCCAAAGCTTGTTCCTGAAGCTCCGGCTTTAAAAGTGGTTTGCCTACTCCCAGAAAAGAGAGCCTTCGAGGCCTCGTGAAGCCAGACGATGACGCAGGCTCAACACCTCCTGCCTTAGGTGCTATTGTGCTTTTAAGACTGCCAAAAGATGCAACACCACCACCACCATCGGGACCAGCTTGCAACTCTCGCCCACTTCCATGGTGTCTTCCAACATACTTCATCATTTTTGTGAAAATGTACCCAAAATATAACCAGCTATATGATACTGTAAAACAAGGTAGAAGGTGTATCTCCTATTGGTGAGAATTTGAATCTCACTATAGATTTGAGGATGCAGAACTATTGTCTCAGGCCCAGGAGAGATTACAACCCAATGTAACAGGCTGAAATTGTTAGGAATCTGGGTTCTATAATGCCTATGCGGGAACCCAGATTCACACATTTGTCTCCAGAGGCTAAGTCCTTTTTCCCAGCTTCTGAGCATGCCCACGGGGCGAGCTCCCATTGGAGTCCAGTAGTCAGGTGCTCAGGTCCTGCTCCTGATTTCATTGGCTTGACTCAGGGCTCTGGAGATTTCCGGCAGGTCTCGTACGCTATAAATAGTGCACATGGCCGTTATGCCATGCGCTAGTATTTTTATACTGCTGCTGTGTGTATGGTGACGGATGCTTGGACTGGTGACTGACTCATTAAGAAACCCCTTCCTTCGGTTATTACGTCTGTGTGAGTGAGTGGTATTCTGTCAGCACCTGCGCCAGGACGCTCAAGCTCCATCTTTCCAGCAGCTTAGCGTCCTGCATCGCGCTTGTGATATTTGCGGTTGCAGCCTTTCCAGGCATGCACAGTTGCGACGCCGAGCACACGTGTACACGGTAAGTCCGCTCGGTTGTAGTGACTGTATTCAACTACTCCTGTTTCCGGCTACCGCACGTGTGCCTCTGAGATCCTGTGCTGTTAACAGGCTCAGCGATACTTTGGTATTATTTTTCCCTGCAGCTCTGTGTCATTTAACAGAGCTTGCCTTTTTGCACCTGGGTGAGTTAGAACCCTGTGCATATTACCACTGTAGTGCTCTGCCTCTCTCAGCAGCGGTTTTGTCATCCACCGCACGGCGGACCCCGAGTGGCGAAGGCACTTTAATTATTTATTTTTTTTAGTGCCTTCCGCCACTCCTAACAGAAATTGGATGGTGTATGACAAGGTGGAGGGTGTCTATAGGATTGGTGAGAATTTGAATCTCACGATAGATTTGAGGACGCTGAACTATTGTCTCAGGCCCAGTAGAGATTACACCTCAATGTAACAGGCTGAAATTGGATGGTGTATGACAAGGTGGAGGGTGTCTTTAGGATTGGTGAGAATTTGAATCTCACTATAGATTTGAGGACACTGCACTATTGTCTCAGGCCCAGTAGAGATTACACCTCAATGTAGCAGGCTGAAATTGGATGGTGTATGACAAGGTGGAAGGTGTCTATAGGATTGGTGAGAATTTGAATCTCATTATAGATTTGAGGACGCTGAACTATTGTCTCAGGCCCAGTAGAGATTACACCTCAATGTAACAGGCTGAAATTGGATGGTGTATGACAATGTGGAGGGTGTCTTTAGGATTGGTGAGAATTTGAATCTCACTATAGATTTGAGGACACTGCACTATTGTCTCAGGCCCAGTAGAGATTACACCTCAATGTAACAGGCTGAAATTGGATGGTGTATGACAAGTTTGAGGGTGTCTATAGGATTGGTGAGAATTTGAATCTCACTATAGATTTGAGGACGCTGAACTATTGTGTCAGGCCCAGTAGAGATTACACCTCAATGTAACAGGCTGAAATTGGATGGTGTATGACAAGGTAGAGGGTGTCTATAGGATTGGTGAGAATTTGGATCTCACTATAGATTTGAGGACGCAGAACTATTGTCTCAGGCCCAGGAGAGATTACACCTCAATGTAACAGGCTGAATTTGGATGGTGTATGACAAGGTGGAGGGTGTCTATAAGATTGTAGAGAATTTGAATCTCACTATAGATTTGAGGATGCAGAACTATTGTCTCAGGCCCAGGAGAGATTACACCTCAATGTAACAGGCTGAAATTGGATGGTGTATGACAAGGTGGAGGGTGTCTATAGGATTGGTGAGAATTTGTATCTCACTAGAGATTTGAGGACGCTGACAATGGTGCTCTCAGTCCAAGTATGGACGCAGGCAGCCTAATAAGCAGGACTGCTGCACACACAAAAGGGTGGAAAAATGAACGCTGGTAACTGTGCAGAAAAGAGGAACAAAAGTATTTTTGCTTTTAAAAAAGCAGTTTGCACAGCAGAGTGCAAACAGCAATGCAGCTATCAGGGAGCCTTATAAGGCAGCCTATTAACCAATAGAGCTGATGCACAAAATAGAGCCTCCCCTGTCACTGCACACAAAGTGTTGTGTTGTAAGTGGAAATCGATAACAGCCAAAGCAGTTTTTTGGTTCTTCTTCCCTGCCTAACGCTCTCCCTTATTCTGAATCAGCAGCAGCAACCTCTCCCTAATGCTAAGATCGGCAAAAGTAAGATGGCGGTCGGCATTCACGCCCTTTTATAGCCCTTGTGACGCCACACAAAGCTAGCCAATCACTTGCATGCCCGTCTCAAAGATGGTGGTGACCGATGCCTATGTCATCGCGTTGCCCACAGTATGCGTCCTCCATCATTGGCTGCAAAAGGGCGCTGGAAGCATCTTTTGAAACGTGACTTTGGCGCTCTGGTCGCTGACCTCGTGGCCGACCTCACGCTATGGTTTGGTTTCATTTCATGAAACCCGACTTCAGCGAAAGTCGCTGACTTTTGAATATGACTGACCCGTTTCGCTCAACTCTAGTCGTGAATCACATGGAGTTTATTGCAGACGGAGTGTGCATTCCGGAGTGATCCAGATAGAGAGAGCCGGGTGGTTTGTGTCAAAGGCACAGATTTGAGGTTGGAAAGATTTTGGGTGTTTTTATTGGATTGGGAGTGATAGAAGGGGATAATGATGGAAGGTATGAGCTGTGGTCGTCCAGGATTGGGAGATATGTCACCAGCAGTGAGGAGAAGCAGAGAGAGGCAGAGCAGGTGGGAGGAGGAGAGTGGGAGATGTGTTTTGTTTGTTATTAGGAGCGATCTCAAGTTGAGGAGCAGGTCAGCGGAGGAGGTCAGGTGGGGAGGCAAGAGGGAAGGAGAGATTATTACGTGGTTAGAGGATGTTGGGGTCTGTGGATAGCGATGGAGAGTCAGTAGTAATGGAGGCAAAACCATTAGAGCATATGTCAGCATGGCAAGAGTAATTGTGGAGCTAACAGAAAAAAGTTAGAAAATGTAAACCTAGTTTAGGTGTACCTTCTGGTCACTTCTGGCTCATTTCAGGCATATTTCAATTTTTATCCTTAAAATGACATCCTTGGAATTACAGACCAGGGTCCAGACAGATCAATGGTCTTAACTTATAACAGCTCAAATGCACATAAAACAAGTCAGGTGTGATCAGGAGGGAGGGGCAGCAGGGACACTGGTTGCCCACACAGGAGGGGATTAATTAGAAGTCAGGAAGGGAGAAAAAAAACAGATGCAAAAGGTAAACCATTGATAGCAGACATATACAGGAATGATTGGGGTTCAGGAAAG
Source organism: Dendrobates tinctorius (assembly GCF_039654945.1). Taxonomy (NCBI): domain Eukaryota; kingdom Metazoa; phylum Chordata; class Amphibia; order Anura; family Dendrobatidae; genus Dendrobates; species Dendrobates tinctorius. Next base: position 13,050,543 of record NW_027361699.1, read on the forward strand.
ATGGGTGATGATGGTATTTCAGCCAGGGGACATACCATTGACAGCAGACAGATACAGGAGTGATTGGGGTTCAGGAAAGATGGGTATGGGTGATGATGGTATTTCAGCCAGGGGACATACCTGAGGTTGAAGCAGATCGATTGTCAGATTGTTACCAATAGTGAAGCATAGTGACAACAACAATGAAGCATCTATAGCATCTATATACTTCAGGCATATTTCAATTTTTATCCTTAAAATGACATCCTTGGAATGACAGACCAGGGAGATATCCCGCCATTTTATTTTCCAGCAAGAATTGGCAGAGGGCCAAGGGATGGAGGAGGGATCAGGGGATGGGGAGGTACCAGGGGGGCTTTGAGACCTATATGTCAGAAAAGATAAAAATGTTTTTAATAGCGGGCACTCTTTTTCTTAATGTGATCGCCATCACTCATGGTGATCACATGATCTGGGACTGGAAAAAGCAGCCCTGATTATGTTCTCCAGGGTCTCAGCTGCCCCCAATAGCTGAAACCCAAGAGATTATCCAATGCTGGGGGGGCACTATACCCTTATTCTCAATCATCATTTTAAAATGGCAATGATGGAGTAAGGCCCCATACCGGATGCCTTTTTAAAGCATATAGGCAGTTGTTAAGTGGTTAAATCATTCCTATCCACTGTGTTGCAGTTGTGGTAAGTGGTGTTCCAAGGCTCTCTGTTGTCTCTTTCAAAATGTGTTGGGATGGGCCAAAGACAATCAATCATTTATTGCCTTGCATAGGACAACATTGCATGTATTCTCAATGGTTTTAAATATTTTTAATTTTTTCCTAAAAAATATAATTTATTGAAGTAAAATTGTAGCTGTCATTAATTTACCTTGTGAAAACTAATCAATAACTAAAAGAAAGAGTTGGGTTTCACATACACAACATTAGGTGACTTGTACAGACAAAATATATTAAAACCATCTACTTCACCTGAACAAGCTGCACTCCAAAAACTGCATTGCAAAGAAGCAAAAAATTATTTTTGCCACATGGATAATCAACCAAGTGACACACTACCACCCACACAGACATACTTTTCAAACCATAATCCGTATTCAAGAAATCTGGTTTATACAAATATAGTTGGTTTACTCATAATTAATATCTGCCTGACCGATTACCATTATTATTATTTCAGTCTGGAACATTGATAGCTTCAGGCATCTATGCAGGCAGCCCACTTACTTGTCTCTAGCAGTCACAGCTTGCAAACAAACATAAGTGTTGTAAACATTCTATAACTTAATTCAGAGCAAGGTCAACCCTTAATCCTCAAAATCCCTAAACTGCGCTTGTTCTGAATTGAACACCTGAACTAAAGAGAATGAACACAATGAAAGAATGATAATTGTAAACTATATGTTCCAGGTTTACTTCCATCAGGGCTAGATGTGTCTGCAAGATATTGCTGGTACTTCAGAATGACACAAGGGAATGAATGAGTAAAATGAACTGTGACAACACTATACTCAACAAACACAAGAAACATGAAACAAATTCATTGAATTCTGCAGCCCTAATAAATTTGTTTTCTGGAAACTACACAGCATTGCCTTCATGTAATGGAATCAAAGGGATTCAGTTATCCTTTCACTGGCAAATAAGGCTATGATATTAAAAAGGTGTAATCTGTCAAACATAAAATAACACAATGCTGAATGACAAACACAATGCAGGTAAAGAACCATACAATTTTAATGGAAATAAGTAAATGTGTAACTACTAGAGTTGAGCGATACCAGCCGATACTTGAAAATATCGGATCGGAATGGATCGGCCGATCTTAAAAAAAAGTATCGGTATCGCCGATTCCGATACCGGGAACCAATGCAAGTCAATGGGGCCAAAATATCGGAATTAAAAAAAAACCTTTCTTTCCTTGTAGGTTAATTCTACATGAAGAAAAACAACTAAGAATAATGTAGAATGTATTGTGGGAGGTGGAGGAGACATTAAAGCCATAGAGGTTTAGCCCAATCAAATGGAATAGCAGGAATTAAACTTTTTTTTTTAAAGATGTTAGGAGTTACAAAGATATTGACTATGTTAGCCTCATTTATATTTTGCCAGACATGTATGTCTTCTTCTTCTACTTCCTTTTTTTACATTCTTCTTCTTCTTCTTCTACTTCCTTTTTTTACATTCTTCTTCTTCTTCTTCTACTTCCTTTTTTTACATTCTTCTTCTTATTCCTTTTTTTACATTCTTCTTCTTCTTCTTCTACTTCCTTTTTTTACATTCTTCTTCTTCTTCTTCTTCTTCTTCTTCTTCTTCTTCTTCTTCTTCTTCCTTTTCTTACATTCTTCATATTCTTCTTATTCAACAATTATTATTCTACATATTCAGCTTCTTCATCTTCTTCCTATTCTTCTTCATCATATTCTTGTTTGTGTCAGGCATTCCTGTAGTTGTTATCTAGAAAAGTTAGAAGTTTACACCTTCCGTTCTGCCTGTCACAAAAGATTTACAACAGGATTTGTCCGCGTTCAGTTTGGCCTGCAGAAGCAGGCCTTTTCCAGGGGCACCACGAGGAGGAACGGACTCACCCCCATACACTGCTTAGTCTTCTTCTGCTTATAAATAAGATAATATCATTTGCTCAGAGTATTAGTCTTATGCTTAATGTTCTTCTGCTTTGTTTTTTTTATGCTTCTTTGTCTTCTCTCTCTTGTTGTTCTGCATCTTGGTGGTTGTCTTCCTGTTCTTTGTCCTCTTGAACCAGCTGACGGTACTGGCACCCGGAGGGGCAGCAGAAGGAACAAGAGCCAATGGCACTACCGAGGACCAGCTGACGGTGCTGGAACCCGGTTACTAAGCAGGAGGTACCTGTGCTACAAAGCACTACCAAGGACCAGCAGACGTTGCCGGAACTCGGATACCGAGATGGAGGCACCTAGGCCAAACGCTCTGACGAGAACCAGCTGACGGTGCTGGAACCCGGAGGGGTAGCATAAGCTGCAAGAGCAAATGGAAATAGCGAGGACCAGCTGACAGTGCTGGCACCCGGAGGGGCAGCAGAAGGAATAAGAGCCAATGGCACAACCGAGGACCAGCTGACGGTGCTGGAACCCGGTTACTAAGCAGGAGGTACCTGTGCTACAAAGCACTACCAAGGACCAGCAGACGTTGCCGGAACTCGGATACCGAGATGGAGGCACCTAGGCCAAAGGCTCTGACGAGAACCAGCTGACGGTGCTGGAACCCGGAGGGGTAGCATAAGCTGCAAGAGCAAATGGAAATAGCGAGGACCAGCTGACAGTGCTGGCACCCGGAGGGGCAGCAGAAGGAATAAGAGCCAATGGCACAACCGAGGACCAGCTGACGGTGCTGGAACCCGGTTACTAAGCAGGAGGTACCTGTGCTACAAAGCACTACCAAGGACCAGCAGACGTTGCTGGAACTCGGATACCGAGATGGAGGCACCTAGGCCAAAGGCTCTGATGAGAACCAGCTGACGGTGCTGGAACCCGGAGGGGTATCAGAAGTTACCCCTGAAAAGCAAAGTTGGCATGCCGCAAGCTGGCCGCAGTTACCGAATCACACAGTCCTACAGGGGGTGCTTGTCCTACTGGCACTATGGAACAAACCTTTCTTACCAGAACCCGCAGTCCACATAGGAAGCACCTAAACTGCTGGCACCCTAGCCTCGGCTAACCCAACCGCAACACGACATGGCAACTTGGGGTGGCAAACTGACATTGACACTTCCCGGAAACAGCAGGCAGGGCTGGAACCAAGCTGGGCAGGAGGGAGTACCCGTGCCAAAGTCAGTTATGAGCAGCAACTGGCGATGTTGGAGCCCAGGACAAGCACTTAGCAGGCTGAGGCCTGATGTGCTGTCAATTGGGAGGCAGCAGGACAGATTGCCATCAAAACAGCAGGGGAACAGCTGACGTTACTGAACCCCACAAACACAGGAGCTAGTGTTTTACTCTGTGAAGACGGCACTTCCGAGCAACAACTGGCTGTGTTGAAGCCCAGGGACAAGCACGGAGCAGGCTTAGGCTGCATTGAAGAAATTTTAAGATCGGTTGTAGACTACTAATTTGAACCAAGCTCCACTTAGGCCTGTGGATTCACTGATTTTCGTATTTCCCCTGTCCTCCAACCCCGCCAGTTACAGCTCCGAAGTGGCGTCTGCACAATCCACACTTGTTCCTGTGTTACAGGTGTTCAGTCCGGTCAGTTAATCCCCTGATGTGTGTCCGGCAATGTCGCCTGCTCTGTCCACATTCCGATAATGGGAATGTGGACAGAGCAGGCGACATTGCCGGACACACATCAGGGGATTAACTGATCGGACTGAACACCTGTAACACAGGAACAAGTGTGGATTGTGCAGACGCCACTTCGGAGCTGTAACTGGCAGGGTTGGAGGACAGGGGAAATACGAGAGACAGTGGAGCCACAGGCCTAATTGGAGCACGGTTAAAAATCAGTAGTGGTACGACTGTGTAGGCAGCAGGAGACTTTGCCATCCACACAGCAGGGGATCAGCTGACATTACTGAACCCCACTGAGACACGGGAGCAAGTATCTCTTTCCGTGTGGACGGCACTTCCGAACTACAACTGGCTGTGTTGAAGCCCAGGAAATAGGAGGGTGTAGGCAGAGGCCTACTGAATTTTGAATGAGGTGACAGCAGGAGAGACTGCCATCCACACAGCAGGGGATCAGCTGACGTTACTGAACCCCACTGAGACACGGGAGCAAGTGTCTCTTTCCGTGTGGACGGCACTTCCGAACTACAACTGGCTGTGTTGAAGCCCAGGAAATAGGAGGGTGTAGGCAGAGGCCTACTGAATTTTGAATGAGGTGACAGCAGGAGAGACTGCCATCCACACAGCAGGGGATCAGCTGACGTTACTGAACCCCACTGAGACACGGGAGCAAGTATCTCTTTCCGTGTGGACGGCACTTCCGAACTACAACTGGCTGTGTTGAAGCCCAGGAAATAGGAGGGTGTAGGCAGAGGCCTACTGTATTTTGAATGAGTTTACAGCAGGAGAGACTGCCATCCACACAGCAGGGGATCAGCTGACGTTACTGAACCCCACTGAGACACGGGAGCAAGTGTCTCTTTCCGTGTGGACGGCACTTCCGAACTACAACTGGCTGTGTTGAAGCCCAGGAAATAGGAGGGTGTAGGCAGAGGCCTACTGTATTTTGAATGAGTTTACAGCAGGAGAGACTGCCATCCACACAGCAGGGGATCAGCTGACGTTACTGAACCCCACTGAGACACGGGAGCAAGTGTCTCTTTCCGTGTGGACGGCACTTCCGAACTACAACTGGCTGTGTTGAAGCCCAGGAAATAGGAGGGTGTAGGCAGAGGCCTACTGAATTTTGAATGAGGTGACAGCAGGAGAGACTGCCATCCACACAGCAGGGGATCAGCTGACGTTACTGAACCCCACTGAGACACGGGAGCAAGTATCTCTTTCCGTGTGGACGGCACTTCCGAACTACAACTGGCTGTGTTGAAGCCCAGGAAATAGGAGGGTGTAGGCAGAGGCCTACTGAATTTTGAATGAGTTTACAGCAGGAGAGACTGCCATCCACACAGCAGGGGATCAGCTGACGTTACTGAACCCCACTGAGACACGGGAGCAAGTATCTCTTTCCGTGTGGACGGCACTTCCGAACTACAACTGGCTGTGTTGAAGCCCAGGAAATAGGAGGGTGTAGGCAGAGGCCTACTGTATTTTGAATGAGTTTACAGCAGGAGAGACTGCCATCCACACAGCAGGGGATCAGCTGACGTTACTGAACCCCACTGAGACACGGGAGCAAGTATCTCTTTCCGTGTGGACGGCACTTCCGAACTACAACTGGCTGTGTTGAAGCCCAGGAAATAGGAGGGTGTAGGCAGAGGCCTACTGAATTTTGAATGAGGTGACAGCAGGAGAGACTGCCATCCACACAGCAGGGGATCAGCTGACGTTACTGAACCCCACTGAGACACGGGAGCAAGTATCTCTTTCCGTGTGGACGGCACTTCCGAACTACAACTGGCTGTGTTGAAGCCCAGGAAATAGGAGGGTGTAGGCAGAGGCCTACTGTATTTTGAATGAGTTTACAGCAGGAGAGACTGCCATCCACACAGCAGGGGATCAGCTGACGTTACTGAACCCCACTGAGACACGGGAGCAAGTGTCTCTTTCCGTGTGGACGGCACTTCCGAACTACAACTGGCTGTGTTGAAGCCCAGGAAATAGGAGGGTGTAGGCAGAGGCCTACTGTATTTTGAATGAGTTTACAGCAGGAGAGACTGCCATCCACACAGCAGGGGATCAGCTGACGTTACTGAACCCCACTGAGACACGGGAGCAAGTATCTCTTTCCGTGTGGACGGCACTTCCGAACTACAACTGGCTGTGTTGAAGCCCAGGAAATAGGAGGGTGTAGGCAGAGGCCTACTGAATTTTGAATGAGGTGACAGCAGGAGAGACTGCCATCCACACAGCAGGGGATCAGCTGACGTTACTGAACCCCACTGAGACACGGGAGCAAGTATCTCTTTCCGTGTGGACGGCACTTCCGAACTACAACTGGCTGTGTTGAAGCCCAGGAAATAGGAGGGTGTAGGCAGAGGCCTACTGAATTTTGAATGAGGTGACAGCAGGAGAGACTGCCATCCACACAGCAGGGGATCAGCTGACGTTACTGAACCCCACTGAGACACGGGAGCAAGTATCTCTTTCCGTGTGGACGGCACTTCCGAACTACAACTGGCTGTGTTGAAGCCCAGGAAATAGGAGGGTGTAGGCAGAGGCCTACTGTATTTTGAATGAGTTTACAGCAGGAGAGACTGCCATCCACACAGCAGGGGATCAGCTGACGTTACTGAACCCCACTGAGACACGGGAGCAAGTGTCTCTTTCCGTGTGGACGGCACTTCCGAACTACAACTGGCTGTGTTGAAGCCCAGGAAATAGGAGGGTGTAGGCAGAGGCCTACTGTATTTTGAATGAGTTTACAGCAGGAGAGACTGCCATCCACACAGCAGGGGATCAGCTGACGTTACTGAACCCCACTGAGACACGGGAGCAAGTATCTCTTTCCGTGTGGACGGCACTTCCGAACTACAACTGGCTGTGTTGAAGCCCAGGAAATAGGAGGGTGTAGGCAGAGGCCTACTGTCTTTGTAATGCGGAGACAGCAGGAGAGACTGCCATCTCCACAGCAGGGGAACAGCTGGCAGTGCTGAACCCCACTAACACTTGAACGAATGTGTTTGGCTCTGTGGAGACGACACTTCTGAACACCAACTGACGCTGTTGGAGCCCAGGATTAGGCGAGGAGCAGGCTGGGGCCTACTGGATTTTGGCAGGTGAAGGCAGCAGGAGACTTGCCATCTCCACAGCAGGGGAACAGCTGGCAGTGCTGAACCCCACTAACACTTGAACGAATGTGTTTGGTTCTGTGGAGACGACACTTCTGAACACCAACTGACGCTGTTGGAGCCCAGGATTAGGCGAGGAGCAGGCTGGGGCCTACTGGATTTTGGCAGGTGAATGCAGCAGGAGACTTGCCATCTCCACAGCAGGGGAACAGCTGGCAGTGCTGAACCCCACTAACACTTGAACGAACGTGTTTGGCTCTGTGGAGACGACACTTCTGAACACCAACTGACGCTGTTGGAGCCCAGGATTAGGCGAGGAGCAGGCTGGGGCCTACTGGATTTTGGCAGGTGAAGGCAGCAGGAGACTTGCCATCTCCACAGCAGGGGAACAGCTGGCAGTGCTGAACCCCACTAACACTTGAACGAATGTGTTTGGCTCTGTGGAGACGACACTTCTGAACACCAACTGACGCTGTTGGAGCCCAGGATTAGGCGAGGAGCAGGCTGGGGCCTACTGGATTTTGGCAGGTGAATGCAGCAGGAGACTTGCCATCTCCACAGCAGGGGAACAGCTGGCAGTGCTGAACCCCACTAACACTTGAACGAACGTGTTTGGCTCTGTGGAGACGACACTTCTGAACACCAACTGACGCTGTTGGAGCCCAGGATTAGGCGAGGAGCAGGCTGGGGCCTACTGGATTTTGGCAGGTGAAGGCAGCAGGAGACTTGCCATCTCCACAGCAGGGGAACAGCTGGCAGTGCTGAACCCCACTAACACTTGAACGAATGTGTTTGGCTCTGTGGAGACGACACTTCTGAACACCAACTGACGCTGTTGGAGCCCAGGATTAGGCGAGGAGCAGGCTGGGGCCTACTGGATTTTGGCAGGTGAATGCAGCAGGAGACTTGCCATCTCCACAGCAGGGGAACAGCTGGCAGTGCTGAACCCCACTAACACTTGAACGAATGTGTTTGGCTCTGTGGAGACGACACTTCTGAACACCAACTGACGCTGTTGGAGCCCAGGATTAGGCGAGGAGCAGGCTGGGGCCTACTGGATTTGGGCAGGTGAAGGCAGCAGGAGACTTGCCATCTCCACAGCAGGGGAACAGCTGGCAGTGCTGAACCCCACTAACACTTGAACGAATGTGTTTGGCTCTGTGGAGACGACACTTCTGAACACCAACTGACGCTGTTGGTGCCCAGGATTACGCATGCCGCATGCAGAGGCCAATGGGCAGCGGTTTTTATGGAGGTTGTGGACTACTACTGATTCTAACCATGCTCCACTTAGGCCTCTGGCTCCACTGTCTCTACTATTTACCCTGGCCTCCAACCCCGCCAGCTACATCTCTGAAGTGGCGTCAGCACAATCTACACTTGTTCCTGTGTTACTGGTGCTCAGTCCCATCAGTTGATCCCCTGATGTTTGTCCGGCAAGTTCGCCAGCTCTGTCCTCATTCCCACTACTGGTTATGGGAATGTGGACAGAGCAGGAGACCTTGCCGGACACACATCAGGGGATAAACTGATGGGACTGAGCCACAGGAACACAGGAACAAGTGTAGATTGTGCTGACGCCACTTCAGAGATGTAGATGGCGGGGTTGGAGGTCAGGGGAAATAGTAGAGACAGTGGAGCCAGAGACCTAAGTTGGGCACGGTTAAAAATCAGTAGTGGTTTGAATGTTGATGGAGCTGGTGACTCTGCCGTCCACACAGCAGGGGATCAGCTGGCATTACTGAACCCCAGTAACACAGGAGCTAGTGTGTTTCTCTGTGCAGACGACACATCTGAGCGACAACTGGCTGTGTTGAAGCACAGGGATTATAGTTCAGGTGGTAGAAAAATGAACACACCAGCAGACCTGGATACAGTTGCCAACCACTAATTTAGTCTGTAAGAGGAATGGCAAAGTCTTTGGAGATCCAGGCCTTGTTCATTTTCAGAAAAGTCAGCCGGTCAACATTATCGGAAGATAGTCGCGTGCGACGGTCTGTTAGTACACCACCTGCGGCACTAAAGACACGTTCCGATAATACACTGGCAGCAGGGCAAGCCAGCACCTCCAATGCATACTGGCTAAGCTCTGGCCATGTATCCAGCTTAGAGACCCAAAACTTGAAGGGGGAAGAGCCATCTGGGAGTACAGCGACAGGGCAAGACATGTAGTCTGACACCATCTGACGGAAGCGTTGCCTCCTGCTGACTCGAGGCGTCGCTGATGGTGTAGACAATTGTGGTGGACACACAAAACTTTGCCACATTTGGGCCATAGTGGTCTTGCCTTGTGCTGCGGCACTGCCTCTGCTCCCTCTTTGTGCAGAGTTTCCTCCACTGCCTCGACGCACAGAGCTGCTTTGTAAAGCACTTGCAACAATGCTGTCGGGTGGAATGGAAAACATTATGGACTGCACCAGTGACTCTTCGTACTCCCGCATTTTACGCTCCCGGTTCAACGTTGGTATGAGCCTTTGTACGCTGTCCCGGTAGCGAGGATCTAGGAGGGTGTACACCCAATAATCAGCCGAGACGAGAATGTGGGCGATGCGGCGGTCGTTTCTCAGGCACTGCAGCATGAAATCAACCATGTGCTGCAGACTCCCAACTGCCAAAGAACCGCTGTCCCCTGTTTGAGGCGTGACCTCGACCTGCTCTGCATCACCCCACCCTCGCTGTACATACTGAGTAGAGGTTTGTGTACCTCCCTCCTCTGGAGAGATGTCTTCCTCCTCCATCGACTCCTCCTCATCCTCCTCACAAAGTGTCCCCTGCCTAGGCCTTTGTGAGGAAACACGTAGCGCAGACTGTCCAGAAGCAGATGGCATTTGGGACTCCTCATCCTCCACCTCTTCTGAAACCTCATCCCTTAGTGCTTGCAGTGTTTGTTGAAGCAGGCAGATAAGGGGGACAGTCATGCTGACTAGTGCATCATCTGCACTCGCCATCCGCGTGGATTCATCGAAGGCACGCAAAACGAGGCAGATGTCCTTCATAGAGGCCCACTCAATGGTGCTGAAGTGTGAACGGCGCACAGTGCGACTTGTTTGCGCCTGATGCAGCTGGTACTCCATGACTGCTGCCTGCTGCTCACACAACCGCTCCAACATATGTAACGTTGAATTCCACCGGGTGGGTAGGTCACATATGATGCGATGTTCTGGAAGGCCAAATCGTCGCTGCAGAGCAGCGAGGCGCGATCTTGCCGTGCTGGAACGTCGCAAGTGAGCGCACTCTATGCGGACCTTGTGCAACAGTGCATCAAGATCCGGATAGTCCCTCAGAAAGCTCTGCACGACCAAGTTAAGAACATGTGCCAGACATGGGATGTGTGTGAGGTTGCCTAGGCCAAGAGCTGCCACCAGATTTCGGCCATTGTCACACACTACCAAGCCCGGCTGGAGATTCGCTGGCCCAAACCACACATCGCTCTCCAGCTTGATAGCATTCCAGAGCTCCTGCGCTGTGTGGCTTCGATTCCCCAAAGAAATTAATTTGAGTACAGCCTGTTGACGTTTGGCCACGGCTGTGCTCATATCGGTCGTAACAGGCTCCTGCTCTGCTGTTTCTGAGGAACTTGAGTAGGAGGAGGAGTCTATGTGTACAGACTGGAGTCCTGCAATCCGTGGCGTTGGAAGAACACGTACAGCGCCACTCTCCAGATCCGTACCCGGCTCCACAACATTGACCCAGTGGGCAGTGAGGGAAAGGTATCGTCCCTGTCCATGGTTACTGGTCCACGCATCGGTGGTCAGGTGGACCTTGCTACTAACGGCGTTTAGTAGCGCATGTTTTATTTTGCCCTCAACATGTTTCTGCAGGGCAGGGACGGCTCGCCTGCTGAAATAAAAGCGGCTGGGCACGTTGTATTGGGGGACTGCCAATGCCATTAAGTCCCGGAAGGTGTCAGTGTCCACCAGCCTGAATGACAGCATTTCAACTGCCAGAAGTTTGGCAATGCCAGCATTCAGAGACTGTGCTCGGGGATGGTTTGCCGAGTAAGGGCGCCTTTTATCCCATGCCTGTGCTACCGATGGCTGTGATGGATGGGAACGTGCTGTTATGGGTGGAATCTGACAGGGTCTCCGGACAACAGTGGCAGAGGTTCTTCCTTGGCGATCCTGTGAGGAAGCCGAACCAGCAGTGTGTGAGCTGGAGGAAGAGGGCCCAACACGAACTGAAGAGATGGTAGGTGGTGCTGTACGTTGGCCTACGTCTTGAGGGTGTCTATGCAACTCCAACTCGTGCTTGGTGCGCACATGTTTCCACATATTTGTGGTATTGAGGTTGCTGACATTTCTCCCTCTTTTGACTCTCTGATGACACAGCTTGCATTTGACAAAGCAAATGTCATCTGCAACTGTGTCAAAAAAGGACCACGCACTGCAACTCTTGTGAGCGCCCGGTTTGCCTTTGGAAGGAGGAATGCTCCTAACGGGTGCCGAAGTGGAGGGTACAGGCAACCAAGTCTTCCCCCTCCCTCTGCCTCCTGTTTTGGCCGGTAGGGGAATCTCTTCCTCCGAGCTGCTCCCACCACCTTCCTGTTGCTCACGCCATGATGGGTCAAGGACCTCATCATCTTCCCTCCCCTCTTCAAACAGCTGCTTCTCCGGGGTTGTCTCGCCAGCACCGTACGCACCAGAAAGTGGCAACTGAGTCTCGTCATCATCTGATGCGTACTGAGGTGTGCTGACCATAGGCACTGGCCCACTCGCCTCTTCAGATTCAGAGGGACAAAGAAGTTGCGCATCACTGCATACTCCCTCTTCTTCACATTCAGGAATGCTGCTTGGCTGGCCCCCTCTTTCCAAGCCAACAGATTCCGAGAACAGAAGTAGAGATTGTGATGGCTCCTGTCCATGTCTCTCTGACTGCCTGGGCACTTTGGCAGGTGGTGAAGAGACAGATGGTTGCTCTTCGGTGCTCTGACCCTGAGAGGATGCGGAAGTAATTGAAGTCGATGCGTTAGCTGCCATCCATCCGACAACGGCTTCAATTTGTTCCTCCCGCAGCAGTGGGGTACGTTGAGGTCCTACAAAGCTGCGCATAAAGGACTGTTGCCTGCTAAAACTGGGGGATGCTGATCCACTGGTGCCCGCAGCAGGCCCAGAATCCCCACGTCCTCTACCTGTAGAATCCCCACGTCCTCTCCCTGCAGAATCCCCACGTCCTCTCCCTGCTGAAACTCCACGCCCACGCCCACGCCCCCGCGCCTTACTCCCTGCCTTCTTCATCTTGCAAGACTGCTTAAGATAGGCAAAAAAGGACAAAGGGGGGCCTTAGTGTGCTTATTCCTGAACAGCTGGTTACAGGTACAAGAAACACTAATTTTATGAAGTGTGTGTGTGTGGACTAGACTTTAATAGGAGCTGATGTGGCCTACACAAGTTCAAAATGTAGTGTTTGGTGAACTTTTTATGTGGTTTCTTTGTTTGAAACAAACTCAAAGTATGAGAACAAAGAATTGAAACTGATAGTATCACCAACTTTTTGGAGCTATTACAATGCAGGCAGGTAACCTACAATGCAAAAGATGAGGCTCCAAAAAAATTGGGTAATACTAATCTGGCTGCGCCGGCAGGGCACAAGCCAGAAAAAAAGGCTCCTCTATCTACTCCTATATAGTGTTTGCAACCAACCAATGTTGATGGATACGGATGGATGCACACTAATAGGAGAAGAAAAAATGAGCTGCACTCAGAGACAAATATGTGTGAGGCAGTGACGCACGTTGAGCGTCCTACAACCAGACGTAGCTGCAGGACACTCTACTCAGCGTGAGCTGCACTCACACACAGTCAGAGACCTCTCAGACAGCCGTCAACAGTGCAGCTAAGTGGGCACTGGCACTGACAGGCTGCAGAAAGGCTCCGCTGTGTACTCCTATATAGTGTTTGCAACCACCGTAGATGGAGACGGATGGATGCACACTAATAGAAGAAAAAATGAGCTGCACTCAAATAAAAATATGTGTGAGGCAGTGACGCACGCTGAGCGTCCTACAGCCAGACGTAGCTGCAGGACACACTACTCAGCGTGAGCTGCACTCACACACAGTCAGAGACCTCTCAGACAGCCGTGAACAGTGCAGCAAAGTGGACACTAGCACTGAAAGGCTGCAGAAAGGCTCCGCTGTCTACTACTAGTGTTTGCAACCAACGTATATGGATACGGATGGAAGCACACTAGATTGAAATTATTTAAAAAATGCAGCTCAAAAAATAAAAGATGTATGAGGCAGCAGTGATCACACTGGGTGGCCTACAGCCTGACGTGGCTGCAGGACCCACTCCACAGCGTGAGCTGCACTCACACAGCCCTTGCAGACAGCTGTGAAAACAGCGCTGCTAGGGAAAAGCAAGCTACAGTGGTGGTTTATGTAGCCTGGATAAAGCACAATATTGTTTTTAGAATCGCTATTTCTAACTGTCCCTCACAGTCTTCTACAGCAGCCTGTCCCTAACTGAATTCACAGCAGAGTGACCAGAAATGGCGGCTGCGGTGGCTTTTATAGTGCATCATGACATCATTTCGGCAGCCAATCACAGCCATGCCAATAGTTAACATGCCTACATGCCTAACAGGATGTGCCCACACTTCGGAGGATTCCCATTGGCTTAATCAAAGCAAGCAGGCTCATAGCATGATGGGAACTTCCTATTCCGATTCCGATCCCGGAATCCGATATGAAAAAAGTATCGGAATTAAGTATCGGAATTCCGATACCGCTGATATCGGCCGATACCCGATACTTGCGGTATCGGAATGCTCAACACTAGTAACTACATGTTGAATTGCAATTGCTGGAATGAAAGGTGTCATGAATAGAGATGAGTGAATTTGTTCGGATTCGGTTCCGAATACAATATTGCAATATTCGCTGAACGTCATTAGAGTCTATGGGAGTGGAAATTACCGAATATTTTCGGAAACGATCATAAAACACACATTCGGCCTCAATAGTGTTCGAATATGGCCCGAATATTTCAAAATCAGATTCGGGGCCAAATTCCGAACAAATTTGTTCATCTCTAGTCATGAATATAAAAGTACAGTGAAATGCTGCACAATCAGAGTAAAAAGGTATAACTCAATTTGAAAAATTACATGAAGAATTTTGCTAGTCCATCATTAATTGGGCTATTCTATCAGCAAGAAAGGTAAAAAGTGGTCATTATACCATCAAGTAACTATTTTAAATCATTAATTAAGTAACTATCATAATGATTTTTTGCAAAGTGATAATATTTGGCTGAAACTATCATTTAAACATAAAATTAGCATTATATAGTATAAAAGTTTTTAACATATTAAGGTTTGATAGCTAATGCCAATCTGTGCCCTAATAATGTTTGGATTTGCTTAATGTGGTACTTTTGGCAAAAAATGAAAATGTTAATACATTTTCAGAAAATATTGCTGTCTATGATGCATTTGATGCTAAGCAACATTGCCGCTACTTCAGCAGAGATGATCATACTATTCAAAATGTCAGATGTGCAAAAATATCTTTTTACAGTACCAATATTTTGATATTAGAAACAGTTAACCAATTAATTATAATAATGCAAATTACTATGAGGAGGTCTATGGGGTGTGCATTATACTATATGGAGAACTATGGGATGCATTATGCTATATGGAGGTCTATGGGGTGTATTATACTGAACAAGCCAAATGCTACCTATTCATTGAGTGATTGGATTGTTTATGCCAGACCAAAAATCATTGTTCTCAGCAACACATTTCCTGATGTAAATTGCAGATGTGCAGCAGATAACATGATATGTATAGGGACAGATTAATCTGTTAGTGATAGTTCTGTGCCATTATTCTTCCTCAGTCGGTGTAACAAGGGTGGGAAACAAGTGTCGAGCTACTTCAATATTTTCAATCACGCTCATTTAATGGCCGCAATTCAGTGCATGTAAATGCAACCAAATTGTTTCTGTGTGATGGTGCAATATGTGAGCATTTGGGGCCGCACTTTGAACTTTTGCTCATGGCTTTACTTTGTCTAAAACCAGTCCTTATAGCTGGTAAGAAGGACTATGTTGCACCAGTTTGCAGCCACCAGATACCTAAGACTAGAGTTGAGTGAAACGGGTCGAAAAATTTTAAAAGTTGCCGACTTTTGGTAAAGTCGGGTTTCATGAAACGAAACCCGACCCTAGGGTGAGGTCGGCCACGAGCTCGGCGACTTAAGCGCCAAAGTCGCGTTTCAAAAGTTTCTTTTCCGTCCTTTTTCAGCCAATCAGATCCACGAACACTATGGGCAACGTGATGACATAGGCAGGGGTCACCACCATCTTTGAGAAGGGCATGCAAGTGATTGGCTTGCTTTGGGGGACTTCACAGGGGGTATAAAAAGGCGTGCACGCCGACCGCCATGTTACTCATGCTGATCTCATAATAGGGAGAGCTGCTGCTGCTGATGATTTTGTAGGGAGAGCGTTAGGCAGGGAAGAAGACACCAAAAACTGCTTCTGCTGCTAGCGATTTTGCCTGTACAACACACCAGTCACTGTGTGTGCAGTGCAAGTGGAGGCTATATTTTGCTGGATCAGCTGTGTTGGTTGTTAGGCTGCCTTATAAGACTTCCTGATAGCTGCATTGCTGTTTTCCCACTGCTCTGCAAACTGCTTTTTTAAAAGCAATCCAAATTTTTTTTTTGTCCTGGTGAGGTACTGAGCGTGCATTTTTTCACACCATACAGCGGTGTACGCTCCTCACACAGTACCTTGTAATGGCTGTTATCACGGCCACAGTGAAGATATATGTGTGTGACTCTGTAAGGATAAGTCGAGGACATGTTCCGTTCTTACAGACCTCCACCTTCTAGTTTTGTCTGATTTTCAAACAGTTAAGTATATTTGCTGTTTGATCACATTCAAAACTATAGAGAGACAGCGTGTGTCAGTCCGTATACTTAAAAAACACGAGCTTGACAATTTTACGGACACCGGACAGTGGTGTACGTGCACGCTCCTCTCTCAGTACCGTGTAACGGCTGTTATCACGGCCACAGTGAAGCTATCTGTGTGTGACTCTGTAAGGATAAGTCGAGGACTTGTTCTGTTCTTACAGACCTACACTCTAGGGAGATTCCTATTCTGCCCAATTCTATATACACCTTGTAGTTTGTCCTACTCTAGCCAATTTCTGCCTGTGACATAGCCTATGTCCTATAGTGACATTTTTCACACCTGCGACATTGAGCCTGTGACATAGCGGTGTGATAGTCACTGGGCCTCACACAATCCAACAGTGCCCACAAGTGTGTTCAGAAATTCTACATCTCCCCTGTCCTATAGTGACATTTTTCACACCTGCGACATTGAGCCTGTGACATAGCGGTGTGATATTCACTGGGCCTCACACAATCCAACAGTGTCCACAAGTGTGTTCAGAAATTCTACATCTCCCCTGTCCTATATACACCTTGTACCTTGTTTTACATTACTATATAGTTTGTGGGATTTTGTGTACATTTTCACCAAAAATAAGGAAGGCTGGTGGAAGAGGCCATGGAATTGGGCGGTGGTTGCCAGCTGGTAATGATGGTATTGGTGGTGGATCTGATGGTAGTGGCAAAAGCAAAAAAAGGACCGAACGCAGGAGGTGTTGAGCTTGCGTCATTGTCTAGCTCCACAAGGCCTCGAAGGCTTAGTTTTCTAGGAGTTGGCAAACCGCTTCTAAAGCCAGAGCTTCAAGAAAAAGTTTTGGCTTACATTGCTGACTCAGCCTCCAGCTCTATCGCCTCCTCTTCTGAAGTTGTAAAAAATAAAAGCACTGAGTCGTCATTGGAGGCTCATGTTCATGAACCACACCTTTCCTTGTGTCCTTCACCCCAACCAAGATTGAAGGATGATGCAGGCCATACAACTGATTACTCCATGGAGCTTTTTTCACATACCATGCCTGGGTTATCAAGTGAAATGGTGAATTACCCAGGCCAAGATGAATCTGACATGGAGTGCACTGATGCACAGCCACTGATAGATGATTCTGCTGGTACATTCACTCAGAGCACTACATTGTCCTCGCAGTGTAATGAGCCAGATTCTGACCCTGATGAGACTCAGGTGCTCCTTCCCGCATACTATTCCACCATACACGGTGACACAGAGGAAGGTGCACATGACATTGAAGAGGAGGTAATGGATGACCCAGTTGTTGACCCAGATTGGCATCCATTGGGGAAAAGGGTGCTGCTTCCAATAGCTCAGATGAGGAGGAGGAGCATCCACAGCAGACATTGACATTGCAACAGCTGTTATCTTGCAGGCCTGGAGCACTCCAAAGACAGGTTCCAAAAATCAAATGAGTTGCTGGACAGCTTGTCCAGACGGTCAAAATAGTACAGCGTGCTAGGCCGCAAAATGTCTTCCAAAGTAGGAAGAGTGCAGTGTGGCACTTTTTTGAACAAAATCCTCATGATCAGGCCAAGGTTATCTGTAAGAAGTGCGCAAAGACCTTTAGCTGAGGGAAAAATCTGAAAAATTTGAATACCAGTTGCATGCTTAGACATTTAACCACCATGCACTTGCAAGCGTGGACACAACACCAAACCTCAAGTACCACATGTGCAACTGATCACAAAGAAGGTAGTCAGCAACGCTACATTGTTTCCCCCCACTGTAAGCCCACCGGTTAGCACAGCAGCAAATGTTGAGGTGTCGTTGCAAGGCCAAAGCAGTCAGGGAATCCCACTGTTCTATCAACGAAAGACTGAATCTAGGCCATCAGAAAGAACACCAACTCCATCACCATCATCAACCCTCTCTCAGTCCGCCCTGTCCACCGCTAGTTCCACCATATGCAGCTCTCAAGTCCAGCTCACCCTCCCAGAGACTATGAGTAGGTCAAGAAAGTACTCAGTCTCTCATCCACGTACACTGGGTTTGAACGCCCACATTGCCAAACTAATCTCGTTAGAGATGATGCCCTATCGGTTGGTGGAAAGCACAGCTTTCCGCGAACTCATGGCCTATGCAGTACCACGCTATGACCTACCCAGTCGCCACTTCTTCTCTCGCGAAGCCATCCCAGCCCTCCACCATCATGTGAAAGACCGCATTGTCCATGCACTCAAGCAATCAGTGAGTGGAAAGGTGCACCTCACAACAGATGCATGGTCCAGTTGGCATGGCCAGGGCCGTTACGTGTCCATCACTGCGCACTGGGTTAATGTGGTGGATGCAGGGTCCACAGGGGACAGCGGTGGTGGGACAGTGCTGCCTAGCCCACGGTATAGGAAACAGTTGGCTGTAGGCGTTCGATTCTCCTCCTCCTCCAGAAGCGAAAGCTCGTCCACAGAGCGCAGTCGTACGAGCACTCCATCTGCAGCTGTCACTGTTGCACACGAGGTGTCCCCCTATCGAGCAGCTAGTGGAAAGCGTCAGCAGGCTGTGTTGCAGATGATGTGTTTGGGCGACAGACACACTGCAGAGGTGCTGGCCGAGTACTTTCAGCGACAAACTGAGTCATGGCTGGGCAGTATACATCTTGAGGCAGGCAAGGTAGTTAGTGATAACGGCCGTAATTTTGTGGCAGCCATAGCCCTTTCAAAACTCAGCCACATACCTTGCTTGGCTCACACCTTGAACCTGGTGGTGCAGTGCTTCCTCAACAATTATCCAGAGTTAAGAGCCCTGCTCCAGAAGGTGCGAAGACTGTGCGCGCACATCCGCCGGTCGCCTTTACACTCCATTTGTATGCAGAAGCTGCAGCGATTGCTCCACCTTCCCAACCACCGCCTCATTATCGACATTGCAACAAGGTGGAACTCCACCCTGCACATCGTTGAGTGGCTGTGCGAACAGAGGCAGACCATAATGCATTTGTGGGAGGATACACAGCCAGGCACTTTGAGAGCAGACATGGAGCTGACAGGTGTGCAGTGGTCGAAGCTGACAGACCTCTGTAAAGTCCTTCAGTGTTTTGAGGAATGCACACGGCTGGTAAGCGCAGACGACGCCATCCTAAGCATGAGCATCCCACTTATGCGCCTGCTCATGCAAACTTTGACGCACCTTAAGGAGCAGGCGTCTGCAGCCAATGTTGACGAGGAGGAGGGAATCCTTGATGACATTCAGCCATTGTCTGCTCAGGGACCTCTCCTGGACGAGGTGGAGGAAGAAGAGGAGGAGGAGGATGATAATGGGGATGATTACTTAGGGGAGGAGGATGCATCTCGTGGGGCAAGTGAAAATGTTGGCGTGGCAAGGTCTGGTACAGGGTTTGTGCGTGACTGGAGGGATGTGGATTTGCCAGAAAGTGCTCCTCCAACCAGCACTCGCAGTGCATCATTGACACCGGGAACATTGACCCACATGTCAGATTATGCCTTGCAGATCCTAAAAAGGGACCCCCGCATTGTCAAAATGATGAACGATGACGACTACTGGTTGGCCAGCATCCTGGATCCACGCTATAAAGGCAAATTACAAAACTTCATGCCACAGGAGAACCTTGACCTAATATTGGCTAATAAACAAGCAACTCTGGTAAACCGGTTGGTTGAGGCATTCCCAGCACACAGCAGTGGTGATGGTTCTCACATGAGCCGTACGGGCCGGGGCAGCTTGGCAGAGGTGTTCGTGGTGCACACAGCAGAAGTGGCGTTGGAGACAGGGGTTTCATGACAATGTTGTGGACTGATTTTTCAAGTACCGTTCACCCAACTGGTAATACTGCATCGATGGAAAGTGACAGGAGACAGCAGTTGTCAACTATGGTTACAAACTACTTTTCCTCCCATATTGATGTTCTCCCACACAGGTCATTCCCCTTTGACTATTGGGCCGCTAAACTGGACACCTGGCCTGAATTGGCACAATATGCCTTACAGGAGCTCGCTTGCCCAGCTGCAAGTGTGCTATCGGAAAGAGTCTTCAGTGCAGCTGGATCAATCCTGACAGAAAAAAGGACCCGTCTGTCAACCCAAAATGTGGATGATCTAACCTTCATTAAAATGAACCATGCATGGGTTTCCAAGGATTTTGTCCCACCTTCCCTTGATGACACATAGGTTGCCAGAAAAGTGGCTTGCTTTGGTCCTCCTCCTATTCCGCGAACTTGACCTATTTCGTCTTTTGCAGCAGCTGAATGTCCCACATCAACATATGCCACTTTGTAAACCGCCCTAACTGGGCTGCCCCCCCATGGCCGGGGTCACCACCTAGCGCATGAAACTGTGCGAGTGCCGTTGCCCTGGACAGGTGGGTAGGCCGACTCTTGGGCGCGGGCACTGGCACAGGGTCCCTCATAGTGCAATCAAGTGTCTCTGACGGTGGTGGTGCACACCCGCCGTCAGACACACCACCGTACTATGAGGGGCTCAGTGCCAGTACCGACGCCCACGAGTGTGCCCCCCTTGCTTGGGCAGGGCCCCAGCATTTGCAATGTTTACCTCTTCCTGCTCCGCCGCTGTGTAGTCTGGGCTGTCAAATCCTTCACTGGGAGTGCCACTACAAATAGATTGAACTGAAAGATGATGGTTAAGATGTATCTATGCCCTGTCCTGCTGGCCGGGCTCTAGATCCAGATGATCAATGGCTTCCATTTCTTATGGACGTCGACTCACAATGACATGCAGTGGTGGTTTATCATCAGCTTTCACAGTTTTCCTACTCACAAACGTGTGACATTCCGGCGCACATTTTAAAATGTGCCCTCTCATGCCAATCAAATAGAATCGCCTACGGCCGGTGGCTTCTGTCTTTTGCACTCCAAAGTTACGTGACAGATCATGATAGCCAGTGAGCACCATGTTTACATCGCTCTCTGTGATAAAAATTTGATTGCGATGAGTAACAGTGATGGAATCAATGGAAGTGCGATACAGCAAGACTTTATTCACAAAAAAATATTTTCACTGTCTCAACACACAAATTAATTGAGGGTCAGCATCGCCTATGAGAATTGTGACAGAAGTTTTTCCCGTGAATAGTAATTCCTAGATTTCTGCAATCACTAGCCTTTATGTCAGTAATTGTATGCATCTTATTTCCTATTGTGGAGAGGCTGGACTGTATTACTGAGACAGAAATATATATGAAGATTTAAAAATAACACCAAAAGTATATAGTTGTGTACGCCTCAAATGCATTTCCTTTTTTCCACTTTTTAGATTGCTGTGTAATTCATACTGAGAACACGGAGATTTTACATGTTTAAACTATGCTCTATATACCTGCTATCCAGTGATAAAGTACCCTTTCTCAACTTTGTACAATCTGGTCAAATCCATACTGGGCCTGAGAACATCTGAGTCTGCCTCCTGATCTATAGACATATATTTTTAATGTGTAAACTAGGCTACATATATACGTGCTATCCGGTGAAACTGTACCCTTTATCAACTTTCTACAATGTTGTTGAATCCATACTGGGCCTGAGAACGGCTGCCGAGCTGTTAAGCAAGCTACAGCACCTGTGGTTTGAGCACGTAATTTTTTCAGGAATGACGGTTAGGCCTAACTCCGGAATTGCGGTTGACCTAAACTTACTGGGAAATCATCGTTCGCGGGGAATAATCTGAATCCCAGATCCCCATCACTAACGGAGTTCAGCAGGTTATCTGCACCTGTAAGCGACAACAGCTGGTCCTTTTAGTGTAGCGTGCATGCAGCCCTGGACATGTACAGGAATGCTAGACCTGTTATTGCTCGATCTCACGTGCAAGAGCCTCGCTTATCCCTCTAGTAAGCTTGACACGTACTGCGGGGGCATGCCGGAGTCGCGGTTGTTAATGGAATAAAGGTGAGAAATCGCTAGCACAACTACAAACACACATACCACACCACACACAGAATCGACAAAGCTTTCAAAGTGTGCATCTTTTCTTTAGGTGGCATGGTTGTGGTTTCCCGGGTGGAGTCCAATTAAGCCACAGGCTCCACTCCTGGTGGTGCCCTTTTGGACATTCCTTTCAGGTTCAGCTTTGCAATCATACTGCCCCCGGAAACCAAAAACTTTTCCTTCATGGACGCTGTTTGGAGGTTCGTGGGAATAATGCCGCCCGATCAGCAGTCGGCATATGGGTCGCCCTCCCAGGGCTGTGGGGTACTCGGTACCGGGCCGGTGTCAGTGGGATGTGTCATAGCAGCGGTGACCCGGACGGTGGCCCTGGGTGCCCATGTAAATGGCGTGGTATAATGGTAAAGAGTTTATATAGATAGTTTGACGCCACCTGTGGTGTTCGGCAACATAGATGTTAGGCCGACGCTGCATGCAGATCCTCTGGGACTGATGGTGTTGTGCAGCAAAGATGGTGAAGCTCCCCACAGGTGGAGCTGGAGTCCCAGGGAAGTGTAGATGTCGTGATGGGGGAAAGGCACAGGCGGTGTAGGTGCTGGTACCCTGATGTAGCGGTGCTGGAATAACTGTAGGACACCAGAGCGTGCAGTTCCAAAGCTTTACTCACAGTCTGCAGGTTACACACATGCCTGCCTCCGTAATGTGTCCTCTGGGTCAGGACCTCAGCCAACCTCCGGGACCAAAATGGAAAGCTCCCTTCCAACACTCCGCCAACATGTACCTTCCTGAACGTCTCCTGTCTAGCGCTTGTGGGGGAAGCACTCACAGGACCGTGGTTCACTGAAGCGCCTCCTGTCTAACAGATGTTCCTCAGACTTTACTTGTATGGCAGACAGCTGTAGCCTTTTCCTTCTGGCTCCCACACGTCGATGCTGGGGCCTCCGAGTCTTAGTTGGGTACAGAGCATTTATAGCTGCTACTTCCCCCGGTTTCTGCTGCAGTAACGTCAGTGTCTCTACAAACTTGGAGACCGGAATTGGGACCATGCGCTCCAGCTAGGAGTGAGCCTTAACTCCGCTCATCCTCCAACTCCCCTTCTCACGTCCACACACTTCCCCTTCCCTGCACAGAGTGCCCTAACTTACCTCCTCCCAACCACAGAGAGCAGCTCCTCAGCAGTCAGGTTGAGAGGTCTCCCTGCTAGCCTGGAGTGGGAAATGACAACACACTCCCTAGGAGGAAGGTAATGCCACAGTGGCGCCCGTACTCTTGGGGACGACGCAAGTGCACTGAGGCCAAGACACTGCTGGATGATGCTGCTGGTACATTGACCCAGACCACTACATTCCCCTCGCACTTTACACTGCCAGAATCTGACCCAGAGGAAACTCGGGTTCCCCTTCCCACATACTATACCACCTTACATGGTGACAAAGAGGAAGGTGCAGATGAAATTGTAGGTTCCTTGAGCAGGTGGGGGGGCATAATCATGGGCGATGGCACAGGGCACCGCATAGTACGCAAAAGTGTCTCTGCCGGTGGGAGGGCCTAAACAGCCAAGTGCAGTGAGATGGAAGATGGGGACGACAAGGAGTTCAGAGTAGTGCAGGGATTCCCTAGCAAGGAGACTTATGTAATTGTTTTCAATGTTGGGACAGCAATTTTTGGGGAGCACTATACTCTGGTGAATGACAAATGGGGCCCACCATACACTGGAGCTTTCCAAAGGTGGACATCAGACACTAGAGCAGCATTTACAGGGCCCATTATACACTAGAGCAGTAGAAATGGGGCCCATTATATATGGAGCATTATTTGGGCCCATAAGACAGTGGAGCTTCATCCATGGGGACCAACATATACTGTAGCATTATGTGGAGCTCATCATATACGATTTGAAACATTATATGGGATCAATGATTCCATATGGAGAAATATATGGGCCTCATTACTCTGTATAGCGCACTAAGCGCTGGCCATAATACTGTATGGAGTTATATACTGTCCGTTTTTGGAGGTATTGGAGAATTTAAAATGGATATCAGTCATGAGATGTAAGAATTGAAGTATTTTTCATTGTACTATACTGCTATTTCTCTGCCGTATCGGAGCATCATGAGTTGTGGTATGTGTTAAAGGGGCGCTCTTTGGCCCTGGGCCCACGAAAACCTGGAGCCAGCCCTACCCCCCCACAACTGTAGCCAAATAACCCCCATTTTTCAGTGCGTAACTAGTATTATGAAGTAAATTAAGGTTGACAAGCTTAAGTAATAAGAATTGATTCTTTTGGCATTCAAATAGGCACTGTAGGTGTGTTTCCTGTCCTCCTCTCACTGCCGACTTTAATTCCCCATTGACTTACATTGGGTTTCGTGTTTTGGTCGGACCCCCGACTTTTCCCTATAGTCGGCCGATTTTGCTCGACCCGACTTTTGGAAAAGTCGGGTTTCATGAAACGAAACTCGACCCTAAAAAAACAAAAGTCGCTCAACTCTACCTAAGACTCCAACCCCTGCATTAGCCAGTTGCATTTATAAGACTAGATAGCAAGCTGGCTTAAAACATGTTGTTTACAAACTGTTCAGCTATTTGTCACATGTAATTCTTTGTTACCTGTATACATGTACTAATTCCTTATTTTTTTTATCGCTCCTAGTTTCACCAAATGCATTTACTAACGTTCAATAAACAACATTGTCTACAGGAAACAGTCTTCTTATTGGACTACAATAGATCAGTTTAGCTGCATGTCAGACTATGCAAACACTTCAGAGTACCATGTCTCGAAGACAGAACAAAGATATAAATAAAAAATAATAGACACCTCTTTGCTCACCTCTTTGGTGAGGAAAGCCTTAAGTTCAAATGCTTATTTAACCTCAAGACACAAGAGATTGAGAGGAACTAGCCAAAAAATGTATTATTTCACCTTATATGAGCTTTTTCAGATCAAAATGTGACACTAAAGATGGCTGCCATTTCCTGTTTGCCTCACACCATGTGCTCATGGATCTGGAATTTCCTGTTTCATCATAAACCATGTGCTCCATGGATCCACCGACGACAACGCCCACTCTGATGACCTCATGGACCAACCCAGCCTGATGACCTCATGGATCCGCCCACGGATTAGCTCACTGCCCAACCCACTAGCCAATGAAATACATCCGAACACTCCCATTTTAGAGTTAACTGAGCCCCCTTACAGGGATATATAAACCTATGTTTGAATCAGTAAAGTCTCTCTCTGTCTTTCTTTCTTGGAGTTGTGCAATATATTGATCAGAGAGGTTACATCTGACTGTGTCTGGTGTGATTCTTTTAGTGTGCACTGATCAATACCCATTGGGCCAGGAGTAGGCAACTAGTGAGCATTTCTTATTGTTCAACCTAACAACTATACTTCTTGTTGCCCACTATTCAGTTTTCTGCTGTCGACCATTATGTACCGCAAGACCTGGTCTATGGTGAATATGTCAGAGATGCATCATGCAAGAGAAGAAAGTAAAGGACAGCCATGCAGCCAGCAGCTGCGGGTTGATGAGGTGAGCGGTGCCATTAGCACTGGGGGGGTTGCTTGTCCAGTACATGTTTTTTTTTTTCGTCTAAGATCCTTCTTATCAATTTTCCCATGCAGACAAAAAGATCACAAATAGAAAAAAAGTAAATCAATTGCAAATACAGAAATAACAAATAATTATTAAATTACACCTCCCATCCTTCATTTCTAGGTGCTTCATGCATTTTTTGTTTTTATTATTTGTAACATAAGGGCTGTTTACACACCTGAAAAATTCAGCTATGGTGACTACAGTTGATCGTATTTACCATATACTTCTTTCTAAATTTTGATCAGGAATATTCTCTCTCTCTGTCTCTCTCTTCCCCTGGAACTGCCATATATGAATACTGAACTTAACTCTACATACAGAGATTATACAATAAACGCCCAATATCAATTTTACCAAATATGTCTGTTGTCAATTCCTCTATATAAACAAGACTACATGACTTAGAATCTCTAGATATTTTAATACAAAATGCCTTATCTCATCAATTCAATACTACTGAATCCAATGCCTAAGAAGGTTTTGGACAATCTCACAGTATCTGGATTAAGTGAGCTTAATACATACAACATTTAGGCCAGAAAATTGATCTGCAGAAATTAAAAAATAATTCTGGTGTTCTCCATACTCTGTGTATAAAGACTTGTGAGAGCATTCCAGATATTCAAGGAAATCACTCCAATGATCCAGTGTTATAGTTCCTATGTCTCTTTCCCATTGATCTATATTTACCAGTGGATATTTAGCCATGTAACTGCAGAGAAAAAGATTGTATAGATATTGTCATGATCCAGGGTGGATCTGACAAATTAAATGCACAAGTAACCTTTTTTTTTTCCTGTGAGCTGTTTTGCTCAGGGTTAGTTTTGCCCCCCGGTGGCCAGTATGGTCATTGCACTTGTGCTTAGAGAGAGTTTTGCCCCGGTGGCCAGTATGGTCATTGCACTGGTGTTTTTAGTTCTAGTTTGCCCCCGGTGGTGGTTAGAGTAATTGCACGGGAATCACAAACAGGTGTGTTTGCTCTATAAAGGTGTGTTAGTAGTGCTCACTGAGGTTGGTGATATTATTATTGTTGAGCTTTCCAACCATCCTGGGTGAAGGAAGGAGCTGGATGGGGAGCTGGAGGAGAGTCCAGAGCGGCTTATTCAGAGTCCTGGAGTGGCAGCTGAGCGGCGCCTGGTGCGGAACCGGCATAGGGAACGTTAGGAGCGTTAGGGACACTGACTCAGGGGAGTGCAGGAGGTCTCCACGTCCCCACATTCCCTATCGCAGGGCCCACCATTGTAAATGTTTCGCTATCCCCTTTGCCTTGTTGTATTAGTTACCGACCTGTGGGCCGCGTCACACTGGACAATTACACCTGCCGTGTCCTGTTGTATTTGTCACGCCCCCTACCGGCGCCGTTACTTACCTGCGTGATCCCGGGCGCACCTCCCGGCGCGCTCCCGCTCCACGACGCGTCCCTGCTCCTGACATCCGGCCTCCTCGATGTCGGTCCTGCTCACTTGCGCCCGACGTTCCACCCGGCGCTCTGACTGGTACCTGTGATGCGGTGGCTCTGCCCCCAACATGGCGGCGCCCACCGTCTATTTCATCCCGGCGTCTACCCAGGTAAGATGCCTGTGTATCCTTGCGGTGTCGCTGTCCGTTCGGCCAGCATTCACCCATCTCCCAGGCCCTGTATCCCTACCTATATTGCTTTGCCTGTGCTATCGCTGGTAGCTTCTGTGTCCTCCTCCTGGCTTTCGCTGTGTCCCTGTCTCTGTCCCACCTCTGGTGTCTCCCTCCGTGCTACCTTCTCTGGTAATCTGTCTGAGTGCCTCCTGCCTATTGGTCTCTTTGTTCTACTTTAGGTCCTTATCTTCGTTGTTACCATTTCTCTTTCTCTTGCAGCCTCCAGCCTCCGCCAGTCCTGAGTGCTCCATGTCCCTGTCCCTCTCTGGCTCTGTGATCTCTGTTAATCCCTCTTCTGTTGTTTCTCTGACTTGCCACCCCAGTCTCCCTGGTGCTTACCCAGTCACCCCTTTGGCTCCGGCTGTCACGGTTTTATCCCTTGTGGGCCTGCCCCTAACACTCCCTGTATAGGGGGTGGCTCCACCTGGTCAGCTCGCCCGCGAGGGCTCTGAAGCTGTAACCCAGAGAGTCCACTCCGGGTTTTTCTAGCTTTATCTCCCCATCCTAGCACAACTGTAACAGATACACAGGCCATGGACCCCGCTGGAGTCACAGCTACTCAGAAGGAGTTAGTTTTCCTATGAGAAAATCAAACGCGTATAATGTCCTTTATGGAATCTATGGACATGCGCCTCTCTGCCCTCCAATCCTCTGATACGAGTAATGCAGCTCAACTGGCCGGCTTACAACAGGAGCTGGCGCAGCAGCGTGATGCTCAGACTCATATTCTCAGCTACATGGCTTCGGTTGATGGTTGCTTACTCTCGATCCAGGCAGCTGCTGATGCTCCCCCTCCAGTCGCTAGTCCTCACCCTCCACCGCGGTTGGCCAAACCACCCCGGTATAACGTGACGCAAAATTAATCCGGGGCTTCCTGAACCAATGTCGCCTCCATTTCGAATTATTGCCCCAGCAATACTCCACGGACCGATCCAAGGTGGCCTTTATAATCTCCCATCTTGAAGGGGACGCTTTGGCATGGGTGAACCCCCTCTGGGAGCTTGACGACCCCCTGGTTACCCACCTGTCAGGTTTTTTTGGATACTTTTTGTCGAGTATTCGACGAGCCAGGCCGCCTCGCCTCCACTACATAGTCTCTGTTCAGTCTGTGCCAGGGTTCTCAAACCGTGGGCCAATACGCCATACAATTTCAGACTCTGTCATCTGATTTGGGTTGGAACAATGAGGCATTGGTGGGAGCCTTTTGGCGGGGCCTTTCGGGTCGTATAAAGGACGAGCTGGTGGGTCGCGACACTCCCACTGCCATTGAGGATCTAATTTCCCTGGCCACTTGAATCAATCTTCGGTGCCAGGAACGGGCTCATGAGAGAAGACTGGCATGCCCAGTGCCATCTGCTCGCAGACCACCCAGTCCTCGACCCAGAGTTCCCACTTCTGCGTCCGCGCCTGAGCCAATGCAAGTGGATCGCCTGAAGCTCGCCGAACAGCATCGCAAGGAGAGAAGTTCCCACGGTCTCTGTTTCTATTGCGGCAGTGGGTCTCATTTGCTCCGAACTTGTCCGGAACGTCCGGAAAACTTCTCCACCTAGGTCAGGTAAGAGAGGCCTCCCTAGATGTGCATGATTCCTCTCAACCTCTTTCTTTGTCTGTCCTCTTGCATTTTGGTGATAAGCGGGTTTCTTTGGCGGCCTACGTGGACTCGGGCGCCGCCGGGAATTTTATTAGGCTCAATGTAGTCTCCAAATTTTCTGTCCCCGTGAAGACTCTTGAGAACCCACAGGTCCTTGCATCTGTAGACAGTAATCCTTTGCAAGAAACCGTTACGCTAGTTACGCATGAGATCGAGCTGCAGATTGGGGCTCTGCACAAGGAGAAAATTACGCTCTATGTTTTAGCTGGTATCTCTCACCCTGTCCTCCTTGGCCTTCCCTGGTTGCGACTTCATGAGCCCACCTTGGATTGGCGTAACGGCATTGTTCTACGCTGGGGGGAGTCCTGTCAGTCTCGGTGTCTGCTGCCGGTGCGTCCCATAGGTGTCCCCCGTCCTCTCCCTGGTCCCTTCGGATTGCCGCCTGCATATATTGCCTACTCGGATGTCTTCGACAAGAGAAAAGGTGAGGTCCTTCCGCCACACCGACCCTATGACTGCCCCATCGAGCTCATTCCTGGTACCTCTCCTCCCGTGGGAAGATTTACCCTCTCTCTTTAGCTTAGATGCAAGCCATGCTTGAGTACATTCAAGAAAACTTGGCCAGGGGTTTCATTCGGAAATCGTCCTCGCCTGCGGGAGCTGGCTTCTTTTTGTGAAGACGAAGGATGGGTCTCTCCGTCCGTGTATTGATTATCGGGGTCTAAACCGCATCACAGTGATGAACAAATACCCGCTTCCACTCATCTCTGAGCTCTTTGACCGCCTGAGGTGAGCTCGAGTCTTCACCAATCTTGACCTGCGAGGAGCCGACAACCTTGTTCGCATTCGGTCCGGGGATGAATGGAAGACCGCGTTCAACACACGGGACGGTCATTACGAGTATTTAGTCATGCCATTCGGTCTCTGCAACGCTCCTGCAGTATTCCAAGAACTTGTCAATGACATCCTTCGAGATCTCTATGTCTGTGCTGTGGTCTGCTTGGACGACATCTTGATCTTCTTCCCCGACTTGTCTACCCACCGTCGAGACGTCCGTCAAGTTCTCCATTGCCTCAGGGAGAACCACCTATTTGCCAAATTGGAGAAATGCCTCTTTGAGCAAGCTTCACTGCCATTCCTTGGTTACATCGTTTCGAGTTCTGGCTTGGAGATGGATCCTGAAAAGGTCTCTACCGTTTTCAAGTGGCCACGTCCCCTGCGTGTGAAAGCAATCCAGCATTTTTTGGGCTTCGCCAATTATTACAGGCAGTTTATCCCCCATTTTTCTTCGCTGACCAAGCTTATCTCGGCTCTCGTTCGCAAAGGGGCCAACCCCAGCACTTGGACTTCTGACGCTGAGGTCACTTTTGAGGCTCTGAAGAAAGAATTCGCTAAGTCTCCAGTGCTCCACCGCCCAGATGTCAATAGGCCATTCATCCTTGAGGTTGATGCATCGTCCATGGGAGCAGGAGCAGTCCTTCTGCAGAAATCCTCCTCTGGTCGGGTGGTCACTTGCGGGTTCTTCTCTAAAGCTTTCTCCGCTCCTGAATTAAATTACTCCATCAGAGACAGAGAACTATTGGCCATTAAGGAGTGGCACCATCTTCTCGAGGGAGTCGTCCATCCGATCATCATATTCACGGATCATAAGAATTTCGCCTATGTTCAGTCCGCCCAAAGACTCAACCCATGTTAAGCCAGATGGTCTTTGTTTTTCGGGCACTTTGATTTTGAACTCCACTTTCGGCCAGGGAGTAAGAACGTCAAGGCTGACGACCTGTCTCGTTCATTTTTGTCTGTGGACAATGAGGATGGTCATACACATATCATCAATCCTCCAGCCAAAATCCTTACCGTGACTCCGCTAAGCGTGCTTTCTCCACCACCGGGTAAAACCTTTGCTCAAAGTGGGGACAGGCTGAAAGTCTTGCATTGGGGACATTCGTCTAAATTTTCTGGACATGCTGGAGTCAAGAAGACTCTCTCTCGTCTCCCGCCACCATTGGTGGGCATCGCTTCACCAGGACGTCTTGGACTTCATCGCTTCTTGTCCTTCGTGTGCCAGGAACAAAGTACCTCGACGTCATCCTCCAGGGCTCCTACATCCGTTGCCCGTACCTACGACCCTGTGCACCCACATCGCTATGGATTTCGTCATCGATCTACCACCGTCCTCGAGATGTACTGTTATCTTGGTGGTTGTTGACCGATTTTCCAAAATGGCTCACTTTGTCCCATTGTCCAATCTGCCTTCTGCCCCTGAGTTGGCGAAGATTTTCTTGCTCCACGTTTTCCGACTCCATGGCTTTCCTCAGCATATCGTCTCAGACCGAGGAGTCCAATTTACCTCCCAATTTTGGCGAGCTCTCTAAGGATTGATGAAGATAACTCTGGATTTCTCCTCAGCTTATCATCCCCAGTTGAATGGGCAAGTGGAACGGGTGAACCAAGTCATAACTTCCTACCTCCAGCATTTTTCCAACGCTCACCAGGATGACTGGGTTTCTCTTCTTCTGTGGGCTGAATTTGTGTACAATAATCATCCCATCGAAGCATCTTCCAAGTCTTCCCTTTTTGTGGTTTTTGGACAACATCCCGGCATCCCCCTCCGGTTTCCCCCACCTCGGGTGTACCGGTGGCGGACTCCTTGTCTGTAGACTTCTCTCAGATTTGAAGGGACACCAAAGAGGCTCTAGAGAGAGCCAGTCTCAGAATGAAGTGTTATGCCGACAAAAAACGTTTGGACACTCCTCCGTACACCCCCGGGGAAAAGGTCTGGCTATCCTCACGGTATATCAGGCTAAAGGTCCCCTCCTATAAGTTGGGTCCACGTTACGTTGGCCCCTTTGAAATCTTGAAGCGTGTTAATGACGTGGCCTACAAGTTAAAATTGTCCGCCTCGCTAAGAATTCCCAATGTTTTTCATGTATCACTCCTCAAACTTGCGGTATTTAACCGCTTCCACTCGGCTTCTTCTCAAAATCCCCAACCTAGCAGTTCTGATAATACCTTTGAGGTTAAAGATATACTCGCCATGAAAACTGTTAGGGGAAGAACCTTTTTTTGGTTGATTGGAGAGATTTCGGTCCTGAGGAGAGGTCATGGGAGCGTTGAGAAAACATTGATGCTCCTCTTACCATGAAATGACTTCTCGACAGCCTTAGGAAGGGGGAAGTAGAGCAGGGTACTGTCACGCCCCCCACTGGTGCCGTTACTAACCTGCGCGATCCCGTGCGCACCTCCCTGTGCGCTTCCGCTCCATGGCACGTCCCCGCTCCTGACATCCGGCCTCATCGAAGTCAGGCCTGCGCACCTGCGCCCGACGTTCCACCCGGTGCTCTGACTGGTACCTGTGACGCGGTGACTCCGCCCCCAACATGGCGGCGCCCACCATCTATTTCTTTCCGGCGTCTTCCCAGGTAAGACGCCTGTGTATCCTTGCGGTGTCGCTGTCCGTTCGGCCAGCGTTCACCCATCTCCCAGACCCTGTATCTCTACCTAGACTGCTCTACATGTGCTATCGCTGGTAGCTTCTGTGTCCTCCTCCTGGCTATCGCTGTGTCCCTGTCTCTATCCCGCCTCTGGTGTCTCCCTCCATGCTACCTTCTCTGGTAATCTGTCTGAGTGCCTCCTGCCTATTGGTCTCTTTGTCTGCTCTACCTTAGGCCCTTATCTTCGTGGTTACCATCTCTCTTTCTCTTGCAGACTGCAGCCTCCGCCAGTCCTGAGTGCTCCATGTCCCTGTCCCTCTCTGGCTCCGTGATCTCTGTTACTCCCTCTTCTGTTGCTTCTCTGACTTGCCACCCCAGTCTCCCTGGTGCTTACCCAGTCGCCCCTTTGGCTTCGGCTGTCACGGTTTCATCCCTTGTGGGCCTGCCCCTAACACTCCCTGCATAAGGGGTGGCTCCACCTGGTCAGCTCGCCCGCAGGGGCTCTGAAGCCGTGACCCAGAGGGTCCACTCCGGGTTGTTCTAGCTTTATCTCCCCATCCTAGCACAACCGTAACAGTATTAGTTACTGGCCTGCTGGCCGTGTCACACAGGACGGGGCACGTGACATTATCACCAACCTTACATTTCCTCTGATGAGCCTCGGGCCATGTTCTGACCTGTGAGCATTTGCTGCTGGGCCTCACTGAGGTGAGTGAGGAGCTGCATGATGTGTATGCAGTTCCAGCAGCAGTAATCAGGGTCTGGGGCCTTTCTTTTGACTCAACCAGAACACCAAATTGCGGCTGGCAAGAAACCCCCTAAAGTCGCTGCTGGGGAGCGGAACTTGCACAAACAGGCGGATGCACCCAGACAGGTGGGTGGAATTGGTGTCCCCATGGTGCTGTCTGGGGTTCCCCGAGGTGAAGGGGTGCGTCCCTGTAGTGAGCAGACTGGTGATATGGTCCGCGGGGTTCGCGACAAATCTTCCCTACCACCGAAGAAGCCGCCCCCTCCTGGTCGTGTGGAGGCAGGCGACCAGGGAGTGTCTTTTTCCTCAATATTCCGGCCCCTCCCTCTGCGGTGTGAGCAGCAGGTGTGCTGCGGGGGAGCAGGGGCAAGTCTCTACCCTCGCCATTAGCCAACCTTGGGAGACGCAGAACTTGTGGTGGAAAGGGTTGGGGGTGGTGTACCCCTTGGTGGAGTGCGGGGTTGTGAGTGTGGTGACACAGGGGGATGCCTCTGTTGTCGATCCCAGAATGAGTTCACCGAATTATGACAAACGAATGTGTGGCAATAAACGTTCAGGTCCGGACCTGTGTGTGAACGAGCATGTATGGGTGGTCACCAAAAAACATCCTGTGGAAGTGTGTTGCGGAGTCTTATCAACTCATACC
Organism: Dendrobates tinctorius; assembly: GCF_039654945.1. Classification (NCBI taxonomy): domain Eukaryota; kingdom Metazoa; phylum Chordata; class Amphibia; order Anura; family Dendrobatidae; genus Dendrobates; species Dendrobates tinctorius. Next base: position 13,084,345 of record NW_027361699.1, read on the forward strand.
AAACATACACATATGTAACTCGTTCCCCAGGTCGGCGCTTTGTAGATGTGTGGTGCCTCCAGAACATACATTGCCTATACCAGCGGTGCGTTTGTCATTAGCCTGAAGTGTCAGGTAGTGTTTGGGGTGAACTCTGGATCTGGGCGTCCCCTCTGTAGGTGGTTCCCTGATGAGGAGTGGTCTTGAGGGTCCAGAGGCCCCTCATTAAGGGGAGGGTACTGTCATGATCCAGAGTGGATCTGACAGATTAAATGCACAATTAACCTTTTTCTTTCCTGTGAGCTGTTTTGCTCATGGTTGATGGTTGGTTTTGCCCCCCAGTGGCCAGAAAGGTCATTGCACTTGTGCTTAGAGATAGTTTTGCCCCGGTGGCCAGTATGGTCATTGCATTGGTGTTTTTAGTTCTAGTTTGCCCCTGGTGGTGGTTAGAGTAATTGCAAAGGAATCACTAACAGGTGTGTGTGCTCTATAAAGGTGTGTCAGTAGTGCTCTCTGACGTTGGTGACATTATTATTGTTGGGCTTTCCAACCATCTTGGGTGAAGGAAGGAGCTGGATCGGGAGCTGGAGGAGAGTCCAGGGTGGCTCATTCAGAGTCCTGGAGTGGCAGCTATGGTGTCAGCGAGGAGTTCGTGTAGAGCATGGTGGAGTGGCAGCTATGGTGTCAGTGAAGAATTCCTGCAAAGCTTGGTGGAGTGGCAGATATGGTGTAGAGCTGCACTCAGTTTGCTGGACTAGGTTACTGAGAGCTGCACTCAGTTTGCTGGACTCGGTTGCTGGACAGCTGCACTCAGGTGCTGGACTCTGTTGCTCCAAAGCGGCACTCAGTGCTGGACGCTGTTGCTGTAAAGCTGCACTCCAGGTGTTGGATATGGTGGAGGAAGATGCACTCAGGTGTTGGTCTCTGTTACCAGGAGAATGTGCATCAGAGCAAAGCTAAGTGTTTCCCTGTTTGTCACTTTTCCTCATGTTGGTGTTAGTGCAGCAGTGGGGCCAGTGCCTGCGCCACCCAGCTCCCTAGCAAGGGATAGGTGTAGGGTGTGCCAGGGCTACAGGTTCCTGAGCGGCTCCCGGTGCGGAACCGGCATAGGGAACGTTAGGAGCATTAGGGACACTGACTCAGGGGAGTGCAGGAGGTCTCCACGTTCCCCCATTCCCTATCGCAGGGCCCACCATTGTAAATGTTTCCCTATCCCCTTTGTCTTGTTGTATTAGTTACCGGCCTGCGGGCCGCGTCACACTGAACAATTACACGTGCCGTGTCCTGTTGTATTGGTTATCGGCCTGCTGGCCATGTCACACAGGACGGGACAAATGACAGATATGAGATAATCTCAGCCTATTTAGTTGGTATGATAGAAAGCATGGCACCTTTTTCTATTCTTATAGGTTAACATCTGTGTTGAGACTCAAAGGCCTGCAAGTATTGATATAATGTTTTGTTTGATAACTGGTATTTTTCTTAAATAATATGAAGGTACCATTTGACAACAATTGAGCTACTTTCTTTATACCTCTGTATTTTCAGTAGGTTAGGACACCAGTTTAGCAAATTCTGGAAGATCTGGATTCTGCCAGACTAGTGTAAACTTTGTGCATTCATTAATATCCCATATCTGTTTAATCTTCACCTATACAAATCTCCATAGAGCCAAAATGCCCCCCCCTTTTCTTGCTGTTCATATCTTTCATAAGTAGGGAAGATAGAGAATTCTCACTTCTGGGATGATATTTCAGTATGCCCCCATAATATTTTCAATAACATGTTCACCCCTTCCCTTAAAGTGCTGGCATTGACCAGTCAGGAAGTACAGCCAAAAGTTCGTGTTTGGGTACCAGAACAGTACCCGGACCCGAATCAGGACCCCATTCACTTGAATAGGGGCCAAAATATCCAGTGTTTGCTGTGCTGTAATGTGCCTAACAACATGGCAAACATCACTTCTGATCAGAGGGGAAATCATCCTGGCGGTCAAAAGACAGCGTGAGCCCTCAGCTGTGGTCAGAGGTATTTAGTTTACCTTCGGTTTCTGGTGTCAGCTGATGAGACGACTGATCCCATCATCTGACACCTGCTGCTGCTAATTACAGTAAGAGCAGGAGCGGGGGTTGTGAGCATTCATCAGCTGCTGCTGTGCTGTAAATAAATAATTAAAAAAAAAATAAAATGGCGTGGGTTCCCCTGTATTTTTGCTAACCAGACAGACAAAACTCACAGCTGGGGGCTGCAACTCTCGGCTGTCAGCTTCAGCAAGGCTAGTTATTAAGAACATAGGGGTCTCCATGCAGTCTTTTTTAGTTATTTTAATAAATAATTTAAAAAACAGAATGGTGTCCCCCTCATTTTTGACATCCAACCTTGCAAAAGCTGACAGATGGGTGCTGATATTCTCAGGCTGGTAAGGAGCCATGGATATTGGCCCCCCAGCCTAAAAATAGCAGCTTGAGAGCTGCCCAAAAAAGACATATCTATTAGATGCGCCAATACTGTCGATTTGCCTTGCCCTGTAGCGGTGGCAAGTGGGGTTCATATTTGTGGGGGTTGATGTCTCTTTTGTATTGTCCGGTGACATCAAGCAAGCAGCTTAGTAATGGAAAGGCATCTATAAGACACCTATCAATTACTAATCCTATTGTTGTATGGTAAGTAAAGTCACAGCAAGAATAAAGTCCTTTATTTGAAATAAGACTAAACACAGTTTTCCATTTTTATTTAAATACCTAATTCCAGCAAAGCCCTCGTTCTCCTGTAATAAAAGTAAAATAAAAACACAACATACCATACCTTTCTGATGTTCTGTCCCACGCCGTAATCCATGTCTAGGTGATAAACAGTTTTCAACCTGGATTTTGCCAAGATGCGACTGTCCAGGCTGACAACCAATGGTGACTGAAATGCAGTGAGCGCAGCCTCAGAGACCGGTGGTGATGTCATTGAGGTTACGTCCAGTCACTGAAACTCCATTCCCAGCCGGGCTGAACTGTGGTGACATTGGTGAGATCCCCACTAGCACCGTGAGAAAAACTCTCCTGGTGCTAGCGGGTATGTCACCGAGGTCACGGCAGTTCAGCCCGGCTGGGAATGGAGCCTCACTGATCGAATGTAATCTCTATTACATCACCCCCCCTTCTATGAGGCTGCACTTGCAGCCGTTCAGTCATCAGTGGTTTTCAGTAGAGATGAGCGAATTTGTTCGAAAAAAGATCGCCAAACATAAATTGAGCACGAATATGGCACATTCGGATTTGTGATCGTAAATCCGAACAAAATTTTATAAAATCAGTAAAAAAAATTGATAACATTTGGTAAAAGTGTGGGAAAATATTTGTGTTGCCACCAAAATATTTTCCGCACTTCAGCAACGATAATGTTGGTGTATCATAAGCTGCTTAGCACATAATTTGGCTAAAAAAATGTGAGCCCAATCACCAACATCAAGGTAATCTCATGGATCGAATGAATCCCTAACCTAACTGCCTAGTGTGAACACTTACCTCTGGCTAATAACTTGGTAAAGCCTATATCTATAGGAAGATTGGAACCAAATGTGATTGGATGTAATTAAAACCACAGCTTGAAGGGCAGAGTGATCAGTCAGAAAGCTAGCATACAAACAACAGAAAAACTGACGGCACATCAAGAACTAGTCTGAATAGGTGCATACCAAAAAGCAGCTTACATTTAAAAATGAGGAAATGGTTGCACTCAATTGCATTAAGGCATATCAATGTAAAATACAAGAAGTGTGAATAGCGTAATGGCTTTTGAAATTTAGGAAAAACACATGAGATTACATTGACGCTGGTGAATGGGCTCACATTTTTTTGCCAATTTTTGTGCTAAACATCTCATGTGTTTTTTTTTCTAAATTTCAAAAGCCATTATGCTATTCACACTTCTTTGTATTTCACATTCATATGCCTTAATGCAATTGAGTGCAACCATTTGCTCATTTTGATGTGTAAGCTGTTTTTTGGAATGCACCTGTTCAGACTACATTAGTTCTTGATGTGTCGTCAGTAGTGTTGAGCGATACCTTCCGATATCGGGAAATATCGGATTGGATTGGATCGGACCGATACCACAAAAATATCGGGTTATCGCCGATTCCAATACCGGAAACCAATGCAAGTCAGTGGGACACAAATATCGGAATGAAAATAAACCCTTTCTTTCCTTGCACATCCAGTTTGGGAGGGGGGGAGAGTGTGGGCGGTGCACGGGAGGAGACTGTGTGTTTCTGTGTGTGTGGATGGGGTCTGTACGGGCCTCTCGGGGGTCTGTGCGTGCGGGCCTGCTGGGGGTCTGTGCGGGCCTGCCGGGGGTCTGAGTGGGCTGCCGGGGGTCTGTGCGGGCTGCCGGGGGTCTGTGCGGGCCTCTCGGAAGTCTTTGTGTCTGTGTGCAGGCATCTTCCGATGGGACTACAAGTCCCATCGGGCTATGCCTGCTACAATGACAGTGATTGACACATTAGCCAATGAAGGGACAGTAGTAATCCCATCTTCCGGCTAATGTGTTTAATGTAAAAAAAAAAAACCCACAAACATACATACTACATACATACATACATACTACATACAACATACATACTACATACAACATACTACATGCATACTACATACTACATACATACATACTACATACATACTACATACAACATAGATACTACATACAGTGGGGCAAAAAAGTATTTAGTCAGTCAGCAATAGTGCAAGTTCCACCACTTAAAAAGATGAGAGGCGTCTGTAATTTACATCATAGGTAGACCTCAACTATGGGAGACAAACTGAGAAAAAAAAATCCAGAAAATCACATTGTCTGTTTTTTTTTCATTTTATTTGCATATTATGGTGGAAAATAAGTATTTGGTCAGAAACAAAATTTCATCTCAATACTTTGTGATATATCCTTTGTTGGCAATGACAGAGGTCAAACGTTTTTTGTAAGTCTTCACAAGGTTGCCACACACTGTTGTTGGTATGTTGGCCCATTCCTCCATGCAGATCTCCTCTAGAGCAGTGATGTTTTGGGCTTTTCGCTTGGCAACACGGACTTTCAACTCCCTCCAAAGGTTTTCTATAGGGTTGAGATCTGGAGACTGGCTAGGCCACTCCAGGACCTTGAAATGCTTCTTACGAAGCCACTCCTTCGTTGCCCTGGCGGTGTGCTTTGGATCATTGTCATGTTGAAAGACCCAGCCACGTTTCATATTCAATGCCCTTGCTGATGGAAGGAGGTTTGCACTCAAAATCTCACGATACATGGCCCCATTCATTCTTTCATGTACCCGGATCAGTCATCCTGGCCCCTTTGCAGAGAAACAGCCCCAAAGCATGATGTTTCCACCACCATGCTTTACAGTAGGTATGGTGTTTGATGGATGCAACTCAGTATTCTTTTTCCTCCAAACACGACAAGTTGTGTTTCTACCAAACAGTTCCAGTTTGGTTTCATCAGACCATAGGACATTCTCCAAAAACTCCTCTGGATCATCCAAATGCTCTCTAGCAAACTTCAGACGGGCTCGGACATGTACAGGCTTAAGCAGTGGGACACGTCTGGCACTGCAGGATCTGAGTCCATGGTGGCGTAGTGTGTTACTTGTGGTAGGCCTTGTTACATTGGTCCCAGCTCTCTGCAGTTCATTTACTAGGTCCCCCCGCGTGGTTCTGGGATTTTTGCTCACCATTCTTGTGATCATTCTGACCCCACGGGGTGGGATTTTGCGTGGAGCACCAGATAGAGGGAGATTATCAGTGGTCTTGTATGTCTTCCATTTTCTAATTATTGCTCCCACAGTTGATTTCTTCACTCCAAGCTGGTTGGCTATTGCAGATTCAGTCTTCCCAGCCTGGTGCAGGGCTACAATTTTGTTTCTGGTGTCCTTTGACAGCTCTTTGGTCTTCACCATAGTGGAGTTTGGAGTCAGACTGTTTGAGGGTGTGCACAGGTGTCTTTTTATAATAATAACAAGTTTAAACAGGTGCCATTACTACAGGTAATGAGTGGAGGAAAGAGGAGACTCTTAAAGAAGAAGTTACAGGTCTGTGAGAGCCAGAAATCTTGATTGCTTGTTTCTGACCAAATACTTATTTTCCACCATAATATGCAAATAAAATGAAAAAAAACAGACAATGTGATTTTCTGGATTTTTTTTTCTCAGTTTGTCTCCCATAGTTGAGGTCTACCTATGATGTAAATTACAGACGCCTCTCATCTTTTTAAGTGGTGGAACTTGCACTATTGCTGACTGACGAAATACTTTTTTGCCCCACTGTACATACATACTACATACAATACATTCATGCAATACATACATATAGACATACAGTACATATAACATAAAGTACATACTCACCATCACTTGTCACTTTGATCCCCGAAGCCAGTGTCATCTGTAAAAAATATTAAAATAACAAACAATATACTCCCTGATCTGCAGAAATCCACGAGTGTCACACGACGATCTCCTGTGGCTAACAGCAGCATCAGCTGATGCGACCGCTCTCAAGGGGCTCCAGGAATACAATGACGGGAGGAAGGTATCCTTCCGCATTGTATTCCTCCGCCACTGTAAAAAAATAGTCCCTAGTCTCACTTTTGGCATTGCTGTGTGAGAAAGTTCCCACGCAGCTTTTGCCATAAAGTGAGACCAGTGAACCAAAGTAACCTCTCAGTGATGCACTGCAGGAGCCATTGTCTCCTGTCAGTCTGTCACTGAAGGTCCTATAGATGTCACTGTTCTATAGGGGAGATCGTTGTGGGACACTCGTGGATTTCTGCGGATCAGGGAGTATATTGGTTGTTTGTTATTTTAATATTTTTTACAGATGACACTTGCTTCGGGGATCAAAGTGACAAGTGATGTGAGTATGTACTCTATGTTATATGTACTGTATGTCTATATGTGTGTATTGTATGAATGTATTGTATGTAGTATGTATGTTGTATTTATGTAGTATGTAGTATGTATGTAGTATGTATGTTTGTGTTTTTGTTTTTTTTACATTCAACACATTAGCCGGATGATGGGACTACTACTGTCCCATCATTGGCTAATGTGTCAATCACTGTCATTGTAGCAGGCATAGCCCGATGGGACTTGTAGTCCCATCGGACGATGCCTGCACACACACACAACCCCCGACAGACCCCCGGCAGCACGCACAGACTCCCGGCAGGCCTGTACAGACCCCCGGCAGGCCTGCACAGACCCCCCACGGTCACGCACAGTGTCCGCCCATGCACAGCCCACACTCCATTATAACGCATCATGATTACATCATTTCAGCATGCCTAACAGGATGTGCCCACACCCTCAACCGGCTCATTGCATTATGGGAACTTCCGATTCCGGTATTCGATATTAAAAAAATATTGGAACTCCGTATCGGAACTCCAATACCGCGAATATCGGCCGATACCCGATATTTGCAGTATCGGAATGCTCAACACTAGTCGTCAGTTTTCTTTAATTAGGTGTGTCATAAGCTCATAAGCATTTGTTACGTGTTTGATGAGGGGAGAGGGTTTGCAGAGCTCAGACATGCAGTGTTTTTGTAAGCACAGCAAAACAGTAATTTGTTTTTTCCTAACTTTAGTATGCACATTGCGGCTAACCAATCAGGGTGCAAGAAACACCCACAATGTCCTGACACAACAGCTTGTGTCACTGGCTGCTGAAAGCACATGTCCCTCTGCATATAAATATCGAACATCTTGTTTTAGCGCCATTTTGAACCTGATACAGTGCAGAGAGGCTGCTCCTGATGCTGTAACTGTTTGCATCAAAATTTGAGCTATTTAGATAGGCGGTTTTATATCAGTCAGATAGTGATATTGTGCTCTATGCACGAGTATAGCATCCTAAATAATATCATTTCAGTAGCTAATTGTGAAAAGCCTGCTGTATCCCACATTGTAGCTAGTTAGATAGGTGGTTGCATATCAGTCAGATAATGTAGCTAGAAACTGTCCAGTGTGGCTGTAAAATTTACCAATCAGATATTTTTTTTTGGGGGGGGGGCATTACTGAGGTTTTCAGACAAAGCCGCCAAGGCACATGTCCTACAAGTGTGTTGTGCATTGCTCCTATTGTGCTCCATGCACACGTATAGCATTCTAAATAATATTTCAGCAGGTAAATGTGAAAGAGCCTGCTGTATCCCACATTGCAGCTAGTTAGATAGGTGGTTGCATATCAGTCAGATACTGCATATAGCTAGTGTCCAGTGTGGCTGTTAAATTTACCTTCCAGCCCTTTTTTTCCTTTTTAGACCATACCGAGGTGCACAAGCAAGTCCAGCAGAGCACGTGTTGTGCACGGCTTCTATTGTGCTCCATGCACAAGTATAGCATTCTAATTCACATGTAGCTAGTGAAAATATATTAAACAGCCTGCTGTATCCCACATTATCATTAAGTGTTGTGGTTAAAAAAAACTGTCTGCAGACTTTAGGCACGTACATAAAAGTTATAATTTTTTCTGTTGCTTGATGTGAAACAGCCTGCTTTATCCCATGCAGTCATTTTGTGGTGGTAATAATAACCTGTCTGCAGACATAAGGCACATTAAAACAAAATTATAATTTTTCAGCTGCAAAAAGTTTGACAACAAGAGGCCACAAACAAATTCTTCTATTATTAAAGTGATACAGTAGGGGAGTCGGGACCTCACTTGAAAAATAGTTTGTAGCATCTAGTGTGTTATAGAGGCCTGATTCTTTGTCCAAGAAAAAATTCTTCTGTTATTAACGTCCTACAGCAAGGAACCAGAGTATAAAAATAGTGTGTAGCATCGACTGTGTTCTAGAGGCTTGATCCTTGGTTAAAAAAAAAATTCTTCTGTTATTAACGTCCTACAGCAAGGAACCAGAGTATAAAAATAGTGTGTAGCATCGACTGTGTTCTAGAGGCTTGATCCTTGGTTAAAAAAAAAAATTCTTCTGTCATTAACCTCCTGCAGTAAACAACCTACCTTTAAAAAGAGTTTGTGTGCATCTAGTGTGTTATAGAGGCCTAATCCTTGGTCGTCCAAAAACAAATACTTCTGTTATTAACCCTCCGTCAGGAACAATATTTGCACTAACTCGTAATGGAACAATGTGCCTGTCAAGCGCAGGCTAGAAAAATGCCTAGAATATCTAATTTTCTCAATTTCAGTGATCTAAAAGTGATCAGAGACCTTCATAGGGATGTAATAAAAGAGACTACACATTATCAGGTGCAAAACAAACCCATTTACTCAACATAAAAGTAATAACTTTGATATACACAAATTTCAAAACTCCTGAGAAGTACACTTTCATTTGTAAGAAAATCTGCCTTATTTATATGAAATATCCACAAACCTTTCTCTATCAATTCATAAAACAAGCTAAATAAACAATAGTAATGACTAAAAACATTACATACCGTTCTTATGTGATGTGTTCGGGACCAATGAGCCTGAGAAGCCAGCACAGCTATATCTTCCTTCCTGAAGCTCTGCAGACCAACTGTGGTATCAGGTTTCACACAGCAGCTAGAGCCAGGAGACTATCTAGAGGGAGGGGGTTTCCTGAAAATCTGGTGAGAAGGGAGAAATGAAAGTAGAAGAGCTGTGCCTGTCAGATCCATTGTTCCTGACGGAGGGTTAATGTCATACAGTAAGGGACCTGAGTTTAAAATAGTTTGCTGCATCTAGTGTGTTACAGAGGCCTGATATATAGGCCACAAACAAATTCTTCAGTAAGGGATCTGACTTGAAAAATAGTTTGTAGCATCTACTAAGTTATAGAGGCCTGATCCTTGGTCCCTCAAGAAATTATCCTGTTATTAACATCCTACAGTAAGGGACCAGAGTTTAAAAATAGTTTGTAGCATCTTGCGCGTTCTAGAGGCCTAATCCTTGGTCCAAAAAAAAATACTTGAGTTATTAACGTCATACAGTAAGGGACCGGAGTTTAAAAAGAGTTTGTAGCATCTAGTGTGTTATAGAGACCTGATCCATAGGCCACAAAAAAGTCTTATGTTATTAATAATAATAATAATAATAATAATAATAATAACAATAATCTTTTTTATATAGTGCTCACATATTCAGCAGCGCTTTATAGTTTAACAGTTTCAAACACAACAGTCATAATGTTAAATATACTTATTTTCGTATATTTATTTATTCAGGACTTGTTACCAGATGTGATACTCTAAAGAAAATATCACAATGTTTCTTATAAAAAAATGTTGTGGTTTATTGCATTGTCCACCAAAAAGCATCATTACAGGAAAACATAAAAATTGGTGAAAAAGTTACAAAGAGATTGTCCATTTGTTCACAGCAAAGCTTGTTCCACTTCTTTCCTGGGATCCTGAATGTGTCAGTACAGGGGCGTAACTAGAACTGATTGGGCCCCATAGCAAACTTTTAAACGGGGCCCCCTCAAAAACACACCCCCTCAAAGACATACCCCTTTCTAGATGCACCCCCTTCAAGACGCACCCTCTTACGGATAATGCATACTAGAGTTGGCTGAGTGGCTGGTCTGTCATTAATTAAGCTGAGACAGTGAGGGTTGCCTGCCTTCCTCCGCTCAAATCGACCTCCAGGAACTACATTTCCCAGAGGTCCATGTGGCAGGCAGCTCTGCAAAGAGCTAATAGACAGCGAGGGCTCAGGGAAGGGGTGGGACTGAACTAGTCTGAAGCAATACACTGGCTGCAGGCAGGGAGGCGGGCCCAATATGTGCTTCGCTCCGCACAGCAGGCACAGAAATGCAGCGTAGGCTGCGAAATCATAGTGTACATTTTTTCCACCGGGGCCCTGGATCCCCTACACTACACACACCGGGCCGGCGGGCCCCCAAGGCAGCATTGGCCACAGCACCCACCGGAGCGCCGCAGTAATGTACCGTATATACTCGTGTATAAGCCGACCCGTGTATAAGCCGACCCCCCAAATTTTGTCACAAAAAACTGGGAAAGCTTATTGACTCGCGTATAAGCCTAGGGTGGAAAATGCCGAAGCTACTGGTAAATTTAAAAAAAAAAAATGGGCCCCATAAGATGCTCCATAAAGTTCATGATGGGTTTCATAAGATGCTCCATACAAAAATATGCCTAATAATGCAGCACAGTGAATAATGGTGGCCCTATAACATGCTCCATAATAACATATGCCCCATATAATGCTGCAGTGATTGGTGGCCCATTATAATGCTGCACAGTCATTTGTGGCCCCTTGTAATGCTGCACAGTGATTAATGACCCCTTGTAATGCTGCATAGTGATTAGTGGCCCCTTGTAATGCTGCAGTGATTGGTGGCCCTTTGTAATGCTGCACAGTGATTATTGTCCCCTTGTAATGCTGCACAGTGACTGGTGGCCCCTTGTAATGCTGCAGTGATTAGTGGCCACTTGTAATGCTGCACAGTGATTAGTGGCCCCTTGTAATGCTGCAGTGATTAGTGGCCCCTTGTAATGCTACACAGTGATTAGTGGCCCCTTGTAATGCTGCACAGTGATTGGTGGTCCCTTGTAATGCTGCAGTGATTAGTGGCCCCTTGTAATGCTGCACAGTGATTGGTGGCCCCTTGCAATGCTGCACAGTGATTATTGGCCCTTGTAATGCTGCACAGTGATTAGTGGCCCCTTGTAATGCTGCACAGTGATTATTGGCCCCTTGTAATGCTGCAGTGATTAGTGGCCCCTTGTAATGCTGCATAGTGATTAGTGGCCCCTTGTAATGCTGCACAGTGATTAGTGGCCCCTTGTAATGCTGCACAGTGATTATTGGCCCCTTGTAATGCTGCAGTGATTAGTGGCCCCTTGTAATGCTGCATAGTGATTAGTGGCCCCTTGTAATGCTGCACAGTGATTAGTGGCCCCTTGTAATGCTGCACAGTGATTAGTGGCCCCTTGTAATGCTGCAGTGATTAGTGGCCCCTTGTAATGCTGCACAGTGATTAGTGGCCCCTTGTAATGCTGCACGGTCATTAGTGGCCCCTTACAATGCTGCTGCCGCTGTCTCAATTAAAGGAAAAAAAAACCTATATACTCACCTTGTCCCTGCAGCTGCTGCTCCATAGCATTGCCGACCCTGCACAGTGACTGTTCAGGCAGAGGGCGCCTGCTAACTACGTCATGGCGCCCTCTGACCTGAATGTCACTGCCAGAGGAAGCAAGACAGCAGAGTGATGCGCATCGGTGGAATGGGGGACAGGTGAATATGGCTCCCTCCGTTATACTCACCTCTCCTGCATGTCTCTTGCAGCCCCCGTGCTTATTCCATCTCAGCGCTGTTCTTCCTGCTTTCAGTGTCCACGTGGTGCCGCTCATTACATATGCGCATATGTAATGAGCGGCCGCTGCAGGCAGGACGAACACTGCTGAGAAGATGGAATAAGCAGGGGGGGCTGCAAGAGACATGCAGGAGATGTGAGTATGCACTTAATTGCACTACCCGGGTAGCGCCGATCGGAGCTGGGGACCCGGGACCCTATATAGGCCGGGCCCCAAAGCAACCGCTTCGGCTGCTAACCCGGTAGTTACGCCAGTGAGTCAGTCTCTGTCAGGAGCATCTCTGCAAGCAACACATAATTAACTTACATACCACTTGTTCCTTCATTGTAGTGTCAGAGTAAAATGTCTCTGGAGTGTGTAGAAGAGAGTGCGACCCCACCTTTGGGTCATGTTATATACATCCCATAGAGCACATGTTCTCTCTATATATGGGGTTGACATTTACCATGAGCTAAATTTACAGAACGAACCTGTCAGCTAAAAGAAATGTGCTCGGTGCAGAACTGAAAATAAGAATATAAATCAATAATTAATATTTAACACATAATTAACAACGTTAACAATACAATAATTAAAGCAAAATAAGATGACCCTGCTCATACATGTGTGTATGTACAATGATGCTTCTGCCATCTTGAGGGAGTGAGGGATAGATAGAGATAGTGAATGGGCTACACTCACACAAACTTACACATAAAATGACCTTGATTAGGGAACGTGAATGGCTGCTCTGAACAAATATGTTTTGAGGGAGCGCATAAAACGAGCGATCGGATAGGCTGATAGACAGAAATGAGGGAGGAAATGTAAGGTGGTGCCACACTGTGGAGAGCGCTATCCGTGAGAACAAGTACTTTGAATTGGATCCTATAGTGTA